>NC_052023.1:13830617-14193117 GCF_015832195.1 Motacilla alba alba | reverse complement strand
GTGTGATGTAATCTGGAGCTTGGACTCCCTCTCCATCATCAGGTTAATAGCCCTGTGTCCAAAATAGTGCTGAGCGGGTATGAGAAATAAATCCCAGCACTACTGCTGCTCCTGGGGCTTGCTTTAACCTGTGGTTAGGTAGGGAACTGGATTTTGGTACTAAAGACGACTGGGCTGTGTGGTGCTTGAGAGCCCAGTAAAATAATTCCTGCCTTTAGAATAGTCAAATATCTGGAAAATATTTTTCCCTTTTCAGCACATTTACTTAAGTCCTCTAGTAGTAAATAACAGATATGCACTCAGAATATATATGCCTGTAGCATCTTATATACAAACATTTTTTAACGTTTATTAATATATAATTGAAAAACCAAAAAATTTTTTTCTGTAATGGGCCTTTTATTGCTTAGTCAGTAAAGTAGAAGGGCTATATTTATGCTTCCCTATCCCAACTGGTTACACTGAGAAATGGAAATAATGATGGGGCTGTGGCTCAAACATGGGATTTCACAGCAAGAATGGCTTGGCTGTTGCTCAGATTTTCTCCATGACCTCCAGAAAGTAATTTTTTAACTTCCACTTTGTTGCTTGTACAGTATGACTGCTTGTGCAAAAGAACTGTGCTGGAATTTTTTTAAGTAGGAAAATCTTTTAAAATTCCTGATTCATCCAAGCATCATGCACTGTGGTTCCCCAGAGTATCTTCTGTGTCCACGCTGTACAGTTTGAGTTTTTACTTAAGGTCTCCAAGTACACACCCTCTTGTGTCCCTGTCAGAACGCCTTGTCCCCCAGAAAGGAAGGTATAGTGATTGAAGCAAGGACTATTAGGTGATTGCTAATCTTCCGTCTTTTTCCCTTCCACCCTCCCTAGGATGCAGGGGCTTTGATCCAGGATGAACGAATGCTACTATGACAAGCGCATGGACTTTTTCTACAACAGGACAAAGACGGACACGGCGGATGAGTGGACAGGACCGCAGCTCATTGGTGTTCTGTGCTTTGGCACATTTTTCTGCCTCTTCATTTTTATTTCAAATTCTCTGGTCATAGCAGCTGTGGTGAAGAACAAGAGGTTTCATTTTCCCTTTTACTATCTTCTGGCCAACCTAGCAGCCGCAGACTTTTTTGCTGGAATCGCCTACGTGTTCTTGATGTTCAACACGGGTCCGGTGTCGAAGACACTGACAGTTAACCGCTGGTTTCTGCGCCAGGGGCTCCTGGACACCAGCCTGACGGCGTCCCTGGTGAACCTCCTCGTCATCGCCGTGGAGCGCCACATGTCCATCATGCGCATGAAGATCCACAGCAATCTCACCAAGAAGAGAGTCACCTTCTTAATTATATCCATTTGGGCCATTGCTATTTTCATGGGTGCTGTTCCGACCCTGGGGTGGAACTGCCTCTGTGACATTACTGTCTGCTCGTCCCTGGCACCCATTTACAGCAGAAGTTACCTGGTGTTCTGGAGTGTCTTAAACCTGGTTGTCTTCTTCATTATGGTGGTGGTTTACATAAGAATCTACATGTACGTCCAGAGGAAAACCAACGTCTTGTCCTCACACACTAGCGGGTCCATTAGCCGGAGGAGAACCCCTGTGAAGCTTATGAAGACTGTCATGACTGTCTTAGGTAAGAGACTACAAACCATGCTGGGCAAGGCTGGCAGTGCCAGTGAATTGGTTTGTGCTGGTTTGGTTTAGTTTTTATTTGAAACAAACCAACAAAAAACTCCACAAAAATTGCTCAGCCCTCCTAACACAAAGAAACCTCACTGAACCTTTAAGTGCTGGAGGCATCTAGACTTCTGTGTGCTTTAGACACTGAAAGAGCTGTTGTGCTATGCAGAAACATGAGACAGAGGACTGGTCAACACATAGAAGAAAAGTGTAGGTGCCTTGTTACAAAACACAAATTTTGAAGATAAAGGGTTTTGGCTGTGGTTTTTGTTGTTGTTGTTTCTTTTTTTTTTTTTTTTTTTTTTTTTTTGCAGGAAGATACAAGATCACTTTGGAGAAAGGCGTGTGAAGGTTTATAATTACTTAGCAGAACATTTTCAAAATAATGTTTTTTCATATTTGTGTAAGGCCATGAGCACTAATGTTGGGTGTCGATAGTTTTCTTTGCACATCTTCCTCTTGGCTGTTTTCTGGGCATAGAAACTTCTTCCCCCTGGAAATGCACTTTCCCGAGGGAAAGAAGGGAATGGCTGGTGGGTCTGTGACTTTGATGGAGGTTTGCTTTTCAAGGAAAGGATTCACCTTCATTCTGTGCATATTGCATGGTACAAAGTACTTTTAGAAAATGACGGTACAGTCTAGCCTTAGATCTCTAAATCATAACATGAGATTTGCCCTGGGTTATATCCTAAAGACACTGTTGATACTTGAGCAGCTCAGATCACTTCATCAGGGAATTGTGATGTAGTGCACATTAAATTAGAGATTAACAGATCGGGTGACTGATCCTTGGAACAAGTATCAGCTGTAGCAATCAATTTTCTCCAGAATGACTTGAATCTGAACAAGATGTGTCCTGGAAACCAAATATCATGCCAGCAGGGCTCCAGGTGGAACTGGGGGTACACTGAGACATTTGTGAAGGTGGGCTCAGGTGTGTTGGACTCTAAACCCACAAATATGGCTTTACTGCTCTAACAGCTGTTCTGAGGTTGGATGAGCTGGAGCTTTTGGGAAAGCTGGTGGTCATGCATACCTGGGACACAGTTGTGTCGTTCTGCAGCACGGTAGTATTAGAGAGCTCTGGGAGAAAAGTGTAATTTTTCATGGAGGTAGGACTTGCCAGGGTAGGAAGCTCAAGTTGAGGACACTTTCTTTCCCTTGCAGTTTTTGGATGCTGTTTGAACAGTCTGGTATCTGATTGTATTGGGTTTTTTTCTGAATTAATAATGCTGTGCTGCATAACACCTTTGTCTGCCAAACGATGTCTCAAAGAGTTTCAGAAGCTGAAATCCATTAAACTTCACAGTGCCTGACCTTGTAAAAGAAAGTGGACTGGTAGTTCAAGCATGGTCAAGGTTCTCACTTATACTTCTGTGTCTTCTGGAGTTGGCTTGTCTGCTGTCAGAGCCTTTTCCTTCTAAACCATCCCCCAGCTGTTCTTCTTTGAGAGTCAATGTGGTGGTTGTTCCTGTCCCTCTGCCCTTGACTTGCAGGAGCAAGATTTGATCTTTTGCCCCACCTAAGCTACTGTGCACTGAAACCTAAACCATCCACCTGGAAGGAGAAAATCCCTGCAGAAAAACTCTGATTTGCTCCAAATATGATCCTACCCTAATGCATAGGGATGAGTAGACTGTAGTTAACTGCTGCATTGGAAAGAGACAGAAACCAGAGCACTTTTAAAAAGCACTTATCTGAGCATTTCTATTGAAGGCAGGACTGGTCCCTGCAGCTGATGTGGGAGTTGGGGGGACAGGGATGGTGGCTGCCATTCCCTCATCCCTCAAAGTCCTTTAGCCAGTGGCAAGCCTTCAGTGTTCTCTGTGACCATGCTGCTGTGTGGAAATAAACCCCACTTCAAATCTCATTTCAAACTTGGTATTTCTTTTCCTAGGGAGTGGGGCCTTAGGACTATCGGTTGATTTGAAGTTCAGCATTAGCTTCCTCTTACTCACAGCTTTTCAGCCATGAAATTGAACTATAATTCAGGCAGAGCATTTAATGTTATTGTGTGCTGGGCCAGGCAAATTTAAGTTAGCCTGAGTGCTGCTTTAGAGATCCTAATTTTGTATATTTACTTTGTCAGTCAGAAACAAAACTGAAAAAGAGCCTGCTTCCAAAGAGGTTAAATTAGTGCCGGTGTTGCTGGATGTAGTCTACTTCAAGCTCATGGGTCAGAGGAAATGTATCTTGGCATGTTCCTTCATATCAGTTCTCCAAATTTTGACTCTGAGGGGCTTTTTAAAACCATTTATTTGCAAGATTGAGAACTTATTTTTTTTAACAGTTTGAAGTGTGCTCTCCTGGCCAAGTCATTCAAGCACCGTATGCAAAATGCATTAAAAACCAAATAGCTTGTTTTCTGGACTTTCCAATTACCAGGAGTCACCAAGTGACCAAAGTGATTCTTCCAAAATTCTGCTTATAACCACTGATGCAAGAGCCTAGAGCACGTGGCTTTTGCCCAGAGCAGTTATTTTAAATGTTTTTTTCTGAAACATCTGAAAATGCTTTGGAGTACACACCTGATACCATCTTCTAAAAGCCCATTCCAAGATACTGTGCTGGATAATGCATAATAATCCCCAATGTTCTTGTTCATGTGCTCTATTGCTTTCATGGGAGATTCAGGACAAAATCCCTCTGCTCTGCTGCTGTGTGGAAGGAGGCTGTGTGTAGCTGGGTCCTGCTGGCTTGCTGCTCCTCCCAGCTTCCTCCCGCTCCCTCCTTGGGAAGGCTGGGCTGTGGCTGGCTGCCCTTCCAGCAAAACATCCCTGTCCTCTCTGGGTGCTCTCCTCCTGTGGCCCTACAGTTCAGAGCTGGGGAAATTGAGATTTTAGTGTCATTTCATGGATTCCTGGTGACCACAACTTGTGGTGGCTTTTTGCACCATCACTTAGGCTTGGAGGGTCCCTTCCAGAGGCTGGGAGTCAAATCTCTGCCACCTGCATATTCCTGCCGTAACCTCTAAAATAGTCCATCATGGCATAGGAGTAAGGCTTTCCCTTTGGCATGCTGAACTACAGGGTGTTATCTAGTTGAAACTGGAAGATGTGAAACCAAGAAAAAGGGGCTAAAATGCTCTTGGGCTGACCTGGTGGCACAATCCCAGCTCAGCCTGTGACTGTAGCTTTGAAGAAGAGCAGCTGCAGGTGTGCGGGTATGTGATTTTCAGGTGGTTGTGTATGTATGTGGTAGCTCCTCTGAACCTGGCAGTGAGATTCCTGCTGAAATAGCAGCTTTGGAGGGGATGATTTTCAGTTTCAGTGAATTTATAGTTTAATTGGTAACTTGCTGTTTTAACTTGGTTGCACATGTGGCATTGGCATCTGGAACCTACTGCACTTTTTTTTTCTCTCAGTGTTGGCATGCTCGGGGACAGCCTTGATGTGCAGGAGTTTATGAAATAATGCTGTTGAAGCATCAGTAGCGCTTCCAGATCCACAGGAATTAATTTTTAAACAGAGATGATGTAATCTACAAGAAATTCCATGGTTAAATCTAATGGAAAATCCTCAAACTAACCTTGAGGCATTGTGATCTCCCATAATCTGGTGAAGAGACTCTGAGTTGTTCTAATCTATGTGGCAGTCAGGCTGTATTTCATGTCACTTTTGTGAATTTTAATGAGTCCCAGAAGTTAAATTATTTTTGGAGTGTGTCACTTTGTCAGGGAGGGGAGCTCCTATGGGATAAATATTCTGCAAACAAGAAAATTGCCAAAGGGCTGAGACTAAGGTATATTTTTATGCTTAACCATGGCTCCCTCTGAAAGCTTGGAGGTAAAAATAACAAAATCTGAGCAAGGCTGTGAGTCTGAGACGTGCCTCACTTTCATCTCTGTGGTGCTAAAAGCAAAAAGTGTTTTTGATGGAGTCAGAGCAGCAGCCCCAAGAAGGCATTATCCAGTAACTTGGACACCGTCACTGCATTGCCCTGTCCTTGTTTTCGGTCGTGGGAAATGTTTGGAGACATGCTGCAGGTGTCTTTTATCTTTCCTTACTTTGGAAACCTTTTAGGTTTTTACTTGTATAGATAGACAGGGATACATCCTATGAGTTCATGGACTACTCCTGCCTGCAATCTTGGGTTCTGTTTAAAGGAGAGCTTTCTGTGTCTTTTGTTAAATGTGCCTTTTGGGGTCTCTTTCCTCTCCTGCTGACTTCCATAAAAGCATGGTTGCACCTTGCACTCTTTATGGTACAAGTGGTCAAAATGCTTTCAGCATCTGTTCTAAGGAATGTTTGTACCATCTCAGTTTCTGCATGGAGCTGGTGGATTGGCAGCTTTGCCAGTGCCCCTTGTTAGTGAAAGCTCTGTGTCTGAACGCTTGCTGAGACACTTAACCAGGCACAGTACTGTCTGGGTGGTTGGGTTACAGCACTTGTTAAAACTGATGGGATTTGCTGGTGAACCCCAGGACAGCAATTCTGTGCAGTGTTTTGTCCATTGAAGAGAGAGCTGGTGCCCTGCTCACAACTACTCACTCAGCATGCAGGAGCCAAACCAGTGTGTAGTACAAAGACTGACCAGGAAAAACAAGTGTTGTGGCAGCAGCATGCAGCTCCCGATGCCAGTGGGCAATGGAGGAATGTTACTGATGTTAACCAGTATCTCAAAACTAACACCATGAAATTAGCACTTAGCATCACAAAAACCTTGGTACGGCAGAGTAGAAAATTCAGTTTCTGAAGTGGTCTCTTGCCTTTCTGTTCAGTATTGCCTAGAACAGAGTAAATCAGCTGAATTTTGTCTGTAGTCCAGGAGCACAAGGTTGCAGCAAGATCCACAATACCTTGTCCTGATCCTAGTGCTTGCTAAATCACACAAATCCCCTTAACATACCCTTATGGCCTGCCTATCATATGGGTGATGCCCACTCCAGTCCTCGATGGGGAGAAGTGCTGGTGCTGCTAAACCCAGCCCGTGTGCAGCAGGGCTGGTGGGTGCCTGGCTGCTGCTGGGCACTGCCTCTGGTGCTGCCTGGCTCCTGCTGTGAGCCAGCCTCCCTCCCACTGCCGGCTTCCACAGCTTGGATATGGGAATATCAGCAGCTTTGAAAAGATGAGGTGGACTTGCTTGTTCTACCAAAATTGTTGAACAGATATCCACATCCCCGGAGAGCTTTTAGGCATGTAGATGCTATTATTTGTTGAATTATTTTTTTCCTAAGCTCCAAAATGGGGAAACTCGGCTGTGATAAGTGGTTGGAATTTCCTCGGTGCATTGGTCAAACTGTGACTGCTGGGCAGAGTTGTAATTTTCTATTTCTGTATGGCAGACAGCAATTGTGGCTTGTGCTAAGTTAGTATTATCATGCACATGGCTGCTCCTTCCCTGGGCTCTGGGCAAGGGATCACGGGGTGCAGTGCAGCGGGGAGACCAAGGGGCAGATGGGGCAGTCCAGAGCCCCTCTCGGCTTGTGCCTGAGGCTGCATTTGGTAGCAGTGTTACCCCTGCTCACCCTCACTTACAGTGTGGGTGTGCAGCAACAGGGGAAGGTGCAAATGAAGTATTGAACTGCCTCTAAGCTGTGGTTTTAATGATTTCTTTGTGCTGTGTTCAGTCTAAGATCTCTCTTACCTCATTCTCCCTTTAATTTTTTTTTCCTCTCGCAGAGTTTTCTCTTCCCCCACCACTATGCACTTACTTCCTCATACTTTTTCTGTTTTGCTTTTGGTTTTTTTGTTCCCACCCCTTCATTTCTTTGCCCTGGCTGCTACATCCGTCACTTCACCTTCACCAATTCATCTATTTGCTTCCTCCTCTCTTTTCCCGTGTAACTAATTTTTTCCCTGCAGCCAAATTACTGTGTCTCAGCATGCAGAGCCTGGGAGGGAGCTGTGGAAGGAGGTGGGCTCGGCTCTGACCGGGGAGCCCACAGTGCTCGTGTGTTGTAGGGAGTGGCACATGCTACACTAGCTGTGGGTTTCCCACCCAGGACATGTGTAAATTACGTGACACTTGCCTTATTAATTGGCACTGCAGAGTCAGCTGTGGGGTGGCAGGAGACTTGTCTCTTTAGATCATATTATGGCAGTGGTGGAAGTGAACCACCTGATATCTTCTCCTCCAGTACATGAAAGAGATGAACAGAGGAAATGTGTTCCAGTGCCAGTTCTCTGCTTTGAAATGCTCCAGAGCTCTTGTTTATTTATCAGCATGGATAAATCATTGTTGTAATGACCTTTTCCCATGTGTGTTTGAGTTGAAGCTGTCAGCAGCTCAGATTCTTGCTCCCTGCAGTCTTCTGAGAGCTGCCCTGCCTCCTGTTCGGGGCTTGGCAGAGAAGCTGTAGCAGATATAATCTTGCTACTGTCATTAGAATTTTGTCCTCTCCTGCTTTTCTCATTTTTGTGTAGAATTTTGACAAACTCAATAATCTTGTAAGACATTAAATGCTCCAAAACCCAAAAGTTTGAAGTCAGATTTGGTTTTCATTTTATTGTCTCCTATATTTCTAGGTGCCTTTGTTGTCTGCTGGACCCCTGGCCTTGTCGTCTTATTGCTTGATGGACTGAACTGTACTGACTGTGGGATTCAGCATGTTAAAAGGTGGTTTCTTCTCCTGGCCCTGTTGAACTCTGTCATGAATCCAATAATTTATTCATACAAAGATGATGAGATGTGGGCCACCATGAAAAGGATGATTTGCTGCTCCTCTGAGGATAAGAGCCAGGAGAGACGCTCATCTCGGATCCCCTCAACAGTTCTCTGCAGGAGCACGGATATCTCGGGCCATTACATTGAAGATGGCATTATTCAAGGGACAATTTGTGGAAAAGGAGATCTTGGTGACAAAGGAAACGCCTGAGCTATGCAAGGGACTGACTTGGCTGGAAAAGGAGAGGGGGAAGGGAGAGGTTTTGTAAGAGGAGATCGACTGGCAAAGCTAGTAAACAATATATCCACTTTGTTCCAGAGCCTCAACTCCAGTGTTAACAAAAGTTCTTATAAATAATTGCCTGATGGAAAAACACTTTGTAATGAAGAAAACTTTCTGTACTGCCATCCTTTTTGTCTATCAAGTACATGAAATTGTTTTTTCATGTGAATGGAATAAATACCTCTCAGAGACTTCTTGTGCATGGAAACAAAGTGTAAGCAATGTTAAGAGACCCTCCTTAAGCTCCTACAGAGAGAAGAAACCTGCCTGACTGTGCAGGTTTGGCATTCATTGAGTATTTATGCTTTGAATAGTTTCTGTGCACCTTGAGGAGGATTGCAGGCTTGGTTGGACAGAATTGTGGCCTGTTTTCTTGGTTTGTCAATTTCATGAAACAGTTCATGCTTACCTCTTCTCTTCCTCGTCCTTATCTTGCTTTCAAAATAGGTAGTTTGATAGTTTATTAAAGCTATGCCAGAAACCTGGCTGTGATGGGAGAGCCAGACCAGGCGTCAGTGTGTGTGAGTGTCTGACCATGGACCGTCAGGATCTGAGACTACAGAAAGCACAAAAGCCATTATTTCTTCCATAGTGGGGGGAGTGCTGCAGGCAAAGATAGTGCACTCTCTGCTGCTGTTGTGTAGGCAGGCATTGAAGGTGGATTAACAGAAAAGCAGTGAGGCTGCGTTCATTATGCTCATTTTTTACTTCCCTAGATAACATCAAATGAGTGTGCTTGCTCCTCTTTACCTGCTGTGCCGCTGAGAGAAATGAGATCCCAAACTCTGGTTTACAAGGGAACTTTGAAGGGAAGTTTAAATACCCATATGTCCAGCTCAATCAAGCTATTTAAAATAGAAATTAATTTACAGGCAAAAAAAGCCTGAAATCAATTTATGTCCCTACCATAGTACAGTGTGCATTGATTATTAGGCCTTGTCTGGACCACATTTAACCTCTAATTTGCAAACAGGTCTTACTGGAACAGGTACTTGAGGAAAGGGCCCTGAAGCAGCGAGCCATGGAGGGCTTTCAGCATTGTGACTGATCAAATCCAGCGCTGATGCAGCCACAACCCAAACAGCTGGAGTTTGACTTAAGGACTACGCTCTAACAGAGGGTCCAGCAATACAAAGCTCTACGGTAAACGTCTTCTATTTAAAATTTCAAATTAAAAACTGGATTGTAGATTTATCAGTACTCTAAGAGGCTGGTTCATGCTGTCTGGTTTCAACAGCAGTGAACTCCCTGTTGCCACTTTAACTTCAAGAGGAGTTTCCTGTGTTGTCCCCAAGAGAAAGTCTGATCCCTAGTATCAAGGCAGGTTACCACAACCAGAGGTCACTTGGAACAGTTTTGGAAGTTTTGGCCACTTGGAATTATCAGAGAACAACATGAAGAGCCAACACCAAGGACATCTTTTATGAAGCTGAAAGATAAAGTTCAGCTGCGGTTTGGACAAATTCTTCCTTTGGTGCCACTTGCACATGGATATCCTGACTGTGTTGGTCAAAACAGAACCAGCCCTTGGCTCAAAGGCTGAGCAGGGGATTTGCAGAATGCACTGGGGGACTTCACAGCAGCCCTTAGCATATCTTGCAAACACAGTAAGGCCCTGTTCAGAGAGCTCTCCCATAACATGCTCATCCCATCCCATCCTGTAGGGATGTGGCCCAGTATTCGAGGTAGATGCTGTATTTGAGCAACGCTAAAAATGTTTACACATTTTTTGCTATTATAATGCAATTTTTTGTGCAAATACTACTTCACTGCTCTGGTGTTCTGAAAAGCGTGTAAAGTGGTGCTTTGTAGAGGCGGTGGTGTGGTGGGTTGAGCCTGGCTGGAGACCAGGTGCCTACCAAAGCTGCTCCATCACTCCTCTCCTCAGCTGGACAGGGGAGAGAAAATAAAACAAAAGACTCATGGGTCAAGATAAGGACAGGGAGAGATTGATCACCAATTATAGACTTGACTTGGAGAAAAATTAAGTTATTACCAATCACATCAGGGTAGGATAATGGGAAATAAACCCAGATCTTAATGCTTTCCTCCCATCCTCTGTATTTCTTGGGCTTAGCTTTACTTCTGATTTTCTCTATCTCCATTCCACAGTGGTGCAGGGAGACAGGGAATGTGGTTGGTTCATCAGTTGTTGCCACTCCTTCCTCCTCATTGTGAGGTTTCCTCAAACTCTTCCCCTCTCCTTTATGGGGTCCCTCCCACAGGAGACAGTTCTCCTCAAATTTCTCCAACAGGATGGGTCCCCCATGGAGTCACTAGCCAGCAAACCTGCTCCTGCATGGGCTTTCCATGTGCTCACAGTCTCCTTTGGGCATTCCTCTTCTCCTGCATGGGATCCTCCACAGGCTGCAGGTAGACCTTTGCTCCGCTATGGGCCTCCAGGGGCTGCAGCAGAAGCTCAGCTCTGGTGCCTGGGGCACCTCCTGCCCACCTTGGTGTTGGCACAGTTTTCTCTCACAAATTCTCACTCTCCTCTTCAGCTGCAGTTGCACAGGTTTTTTTCATCCATCTTAGATACGTTATCCCAGATCTGCTGCCACTGTTGCTGATGGACTCAGCTTTGGACAGGGGTGGGTCTGTCTTGCAGCCAGCTGGCATTGGCTCTGTCAGACATAGGAAAGTTTCTGGTGTCTTCTCACGAAAGCCACCCGTTTCCCCACCCCATGCCGTTACGGAAGCCTTATCCTGCAAACCCATCCCAGGTGGCCTTGTAAAAGCCCAGCATGCAGGCACCCCTTCCCTACAGCTACTGCAGTGCACAGTTGGTCTGAACTAGGCTGAAGCTCTGTATGCAAACCTAATAGAAAATAAAATGGTACTTCAAAATGAAAGTCTTGTTTTGCCTCCTGTTTGAATGGTGATTGAACAACGATGGGGAAATGTTGTTTCATGTTACTGTGGCTCCAGGGTGGGGGTGGGAGTTGTTTTAATAAAATTTTCCTACTTACTAGCAGTACTGGCCAGCGTATTGCTTGATTGAATCAGGCCCTGAAGAGAGCTTGGATGAAGATCTTGAGCATCTGCAGCAGAGGAAAAAACATTAGGTCTCTCCTGCAGAGCTTGGGATTTAGGCAGCAAAATAACTACCTGTGGATGCTATTTCCAGATAAGGAGGAAAATGTGACTTCTGTGAAGGTGAAGGACTTTGTTTGTTTTTTTTTTTTTTTACAGCAGCCCTTCATCCCCTGGGCTCCTGGTCTGGGTTAAGGTCTGAGAGGTGCTACCAGTCATTCTGCTACAAGTATGTGTGTGTGTGGGGGGGGTTGGTTTGAGGTCTCTTATCCTTTCTATTGTCTAATTAAAAAAACCCAAACAACAGCAACATCAAAACCCCCCAAAAGCCTGCAAACTGGTACTTGGAGAATGGTACTATTTGCAGTGACATGCCCTTTGTTGCTGCAGAATGCTTTCCTTGGAGCTGCTACATTCATGGTCTACTGCTATAAATTGCAATGTGACATGACTGGAAAAGGAAACTGATGTTGCATCAAACTTTCCTAAGAACTGCTACAGCACAGGCTGTGTAATGTTTCCAATATCAAACTGTCTAAACATCTACCTACTCACAGAGCAGGGAATTCCTTATTAACTCCATAAACATTTGTCAGAATAGTTTGTCTCAAGGAAACCATTAAAGCACTATTTACACTTGAGTAAGACAAAAAAATAATTAAAAGAACGAAGGGCAGTTGGTGAAGGTAAGTTCTGCAGGGTTCCTTTGTTTCCTTTTTCACTTATATCCCAAAATATCTGCATCAGTTGACTCTGCATGTGCCTGCTCCTGTTTGTATCAGTACATTCTGCCAGGGAAGGCTTTGGGGTGAACATTCACAGAAACCCAAGGACATTAGTTCAGAGGAGGCAGAGGAAGGGAAGGGAAGAGTTATCGTTAAGTCAGATCGTTCTGCATGTTCCTGGTGGTGCTGGAGGTCTTTCTGCATTTGAGAGCTGCTGTATTGCAGGAAGTAGCAAGCAGATACTTCTAAGACAACATTTTCATAGCAATTATGGTTTGAAAAACCTTTGTGATATTCTCCTCTTCCTTTCTCTCTCCAGCTGCTCCCAAACCAAAGTTGCTTTTCCAGTTGATCATAGGGTCCAGGAAGAAATGCTCCATGGCTTTTCCCAGGGCAAAGATGTATGGTCTGTCCTCTGTGATTTGCTCTCCCATAAAGCCTGTGTGGTCACGATCATTAGAGATGCTTTTCAGAAAACTGTTATTAAAAGCTGGGAACAATGAGGTTTTATTTTACACGATAGATCTTTTGAATCTTTCTGGATAAGCAGCTAGACTGATCATTGTTTAATGGCTGTGTGCGTGGGAGAGAAGTTTCCCTGATATCTGTGCTGTTAGTTTGACCTAGGTGGTGTGGGTGATGAGTCCCTCTGGGACAGCAGCCAGATTGCTAAAGCTTGAGTGCCTCTAGAGCACGACCCTTCCACTACTTTGGGGCTGCTCTACCATGACTATTTTTCCTTCTGTAGAGGTTTTTTGTGAGCTTTTATTTTCAGTAATTCCTGCAGACTGGTGAAATACATCTGTATTTGTGCATACGACAGCTTGTGCATGTATTTGAACTGCACTAATTACTGCAGCTCTATGATGGTTCCTTTTTCTGATCAGATCTTTATTTTATACATATTTATATATATTTTTCCCCTAAAACTCTCTTCAAAGTAGCAGTGAACTATAGGAGCAATACTTCTGATATGATTCTTTCACAGTTTTAGTGAGCTCTGCATGAAGATTCTAAACTACTGGTTAATGGAAGATTACAGAGGAAGAGTCCTTTTAAGATTGACATGTTTTTTATGCTTTTTCCCTGTGGTTCTGGCTACAGGTCACCATCCAAGCAGATGCAGGGCAGGATCAGCCTTTGGTCCTGCCCAAAGCAATGGCTGCTAGCAAGACTAGAGCCAAAAGAAGAAAATATATGGAAATGTTAAAAAGAAGAAGGCAGGGACCTTCTGTTATTTGTCCCTATAATTCTAATTAAATCACTTGAAAGAAGTGATCCCATTTTACCCCTTGTTCCCACTCATGCTGGCGCAGCCATTTGTGAGATTATATTGTGAACTGTAGTAGTGGTCTGAAAAATAACCCTGGATGTCACATTTTGCTAGTAACTACAGAAGATTTTTTATTTGTCATGAGCCAGCAGCTGCATTATTTCCTCTGCTTGCTATGTGGAGTCACACTGATTTTTTTTTTTTCTAGAAATCTTTCTGAAGCACAGTCTCCCTTAAATGCTGCACTTTGCAGTGACTAGGCATGCTTCTATCAGGGAAAAATAAATCCATCTGGAAATGAGGAATTAGGTCATGATAGTTCCTCCCCACCCACAAGGTCTTTTGGAAGACAGGGAATTTAGACTCATTTGCTTTCAGCCATGATTCAAAACATCCTGCTTATCTTTCAAGTACCATTTAGTCCCTGGCTTCTTTTGTACACATTTTTATAGTATTGAGAGTGTTTTTTCATTGCAGCAGGCAGAAGCATCTGTTTCCTTCCAACCCACTTAGAAGTGCTACTTTGCAGCTCACAGGTATGCTATTGTGAATTGTCTTGTACGTGCATCCATGCACCTCCTCCCGTGTGAGCTGAAGTGAACCAATCCTTAAACTACCCTGTGCTGTACTGACCACAGACAACTGTATTAGGCACAGATTTTTTTTTTGAACCAGCCTTTACTAAAATCCCATTTGTGCACTTCAGATCCTGAAGAGCCATGGCCCTATAAGAAAGTCAACATACAGAATAAGAAAAGCACAAATCACTTGTTAATCTGTTCTCAACAATAGCTGTATGTTAACTTAAACATTAATTTAATTGAAAACATAGATATTGCCTAACTTCTCTAAAAAAACCCAAAAGAAATGAACAAAATCTCCCATTAAAAAGGCCATGGCAAGCAAAAAACCCAAACCAAACCCAACATTAAGCATATCTGTAGGCCAGGAGTAAGTTAGCACACTTACCATCCCTTTGGTTTCCCTGACTTGCTCTGAGATATATGAAAATAAGGAATTTTTGTTTCTGAACACAAGTAATTGCTTAGGGGTTTGGTATGTGATCTCCTGAGGATGTTCTTCTTATCCAGACTGGTTCTTTAGCTTTCCTCCTAAAGCTACTGTGGAAGGTGGTGGGATACTGGCCTGGGAGCATCGGTGTATCACCCCTTACTGAATTTCATATATGCAATTGGTAAGAATATATATCTACTATATTGTCCCTAAATGTTAAGATTCTTTTGCCTATACTAAAGACTCTCACAGTTCTGTAGCACTAATTTTATCCCCAGGTTCCATTTGTATTTATGCAAACAAGTGCTTGGTGTGTTTGCTTTACTTAGATTTTTGTTAGCAATATGCTCAGTTGCTAAAAGATGTCAAAATGCACGGAAGTGAAAGGGCTTGATCTCCAGAGATGGAAATGTTATTAATGCTTAAATGATTCTATTCAAATCCCAGTTAACACATCAGTTGTTCTGAATGTTAGTGTATTGGCTTGTGCAGTGCACTCTGTGATGCTGGGCTGGGATTTTCCCACAGGTATAAACGAGTTAATTTAATTAGAAACCGAAGGGTTTGTGCCTGTAGGGGTAAAAGGCTGGTGAATGGTGAACTTGCAGTTGCTCACCCCTATGCTTTAACTCAGTGTCACTGCTGCCAGTGGCCTCTTGTCTGTGAAAGGAGCCCTGTGAGTGTTGGCAGTTGTGGGGTGAAGACTTTTAATGGTGTGGTTTACATGGAAAGTCCCTGCTGTATGGGAAACTGACCCTATAGCAAGAGGCTGGCTGACAAACACACCAGCCCCTCTCAGACACAATTACTGATTTTAAAGAGGAGACGTTTGTGCTCATACCCACAAATTTACAATATTGGATCATGTCCCAAATTTGACCTACGTTGTTTTGTCCTGTTTTCTCCTGTATAATCTTTTTTCATGGTCCATGTAATTTTTTTTGTGTTCTGCTTTTTCTTCAAAGCATAGATTAAACCACACTTCTCTCTAAACAGATAAATTCCAGCAGTATTGGGTCCTATAGCAACCCTTTAATTTCACAGACCAGAGAGCCACAAAAAGAAGTAAAGATGATTGAGCAGAGATTTTAGTATAGAGTTTTTGCAAGGTCAGAATACCAAAAATAACAAAAAAATATAGTTATGGTTGCATGTATTAGTTAAAGATTTTGAAGAAAAATACTTTGTCAAAGGAAAAGGAAACCCTGAGCTTATGGCTGAGTTTTTGCAGTTAAAATGTGAGTTGGAAGTTCTAAACTTTTAAATAGTGAGTTTTCTGGGCAACAGAAGCAAAGGAATATGTTTTCTGATTGGTTTCTCTGAACTGGATAGAAGCTGCCATGTGCATCCAGCTCCTTCCCAGCACGAGGGGATCCAGGCAGGAAGGTGATCTCCTGAACCCCTTCCCCCACCTAGGCCCATGTTCCTGTCTCCATGGGCTCCAGGAGCCTTTCTCATTTACAGAAACAAGACCAAGGACAAGGATGGAGAAACTTCTGAACAAGTGTTAGCTCTGGCTGGAGACTTTCTGTTAAGTGCTGGTGCCTCCTGTCCCCAGTGGTGGCTAAGATTGCACCATGGTCCTTGCTTCTCTGGAGCAGACTCTCTGCCCAGCTGTTTATTTTCCCAAAACCTGTTGGTAAGGCAACACCTTTAAATCTTTGCTGCTCAGCCAAGTTTTATTGAAAGTGAGTGATGATTTAAAAAAATTCAAGAACTAGTCAGGCAAAAAGTGGCACACTGCCCAGGCCTCAATCCATTCAGAAATCAGGATAAAAGTGTTTTATGGATGCCATTTTATGCTTGTGTGTGCATAGGTGAGGACTTGCAGGAAAACAATGAAGGCCATCCCCAAAGTGGCTTCCCAGCAAATTCCCAGCACCCTGATATCCCATCACTGCTGTGCCTCTAATCTTTGCAGCCAGTGAATGCCAGGAAAACACCAGCCTGCCCTCTTTATCCATTTTGTAGTCAGCAAAATTGTTAAATAGTTACTGAGGTGAAATAGTCTTGGCTCCTTCTCTCTGCAGGAGTATGAATATGGCTTCTCCAAGGTAGCAGGATGACTTGCAAGGAGCTGTGAGTCCATCTGTAAACACAGAGCTGTATGTGAAGGAAAATCAGGCTTCTGTGGTCGCTCACCTTGTGCAGGTCTGCTTACTTTGTGATGCCTGAGGTTCAGAGGTTTTGCAAAGCGACTTGAGGATTTACCTCTGTGTGAGTTCTGAGACCTTTTATTTGGTGGAAGTGGTTCAAATGAGCCAGAAATCACAGAGGGATTGACATGAGGGGGCTCAGGGGATGCAGATGGTGACAGGAGATGCCTAGTGCAGAAACTCTTCTTATTAACGAAATGTGATGCTACTGACTCCTCATTGCACTGCTTGTGTACCAGCCGTGGTTGTAAGTTGTTTTTGGTGGTTGTTTTTGTCTGAATGGGATTAGGTCACCCTGGAGCCGTGGGTGTTCAGAGGCTCAGATGTCTTGCTCAGGGGCAGCAGGACCAGGTGCTGGTGTTCAGTGCCCTGACACAAGGGTAGGAAGCTGAAAGGAATATTCGGAGGTTACACCTCAGCATCTCAAGGGATTTAGGCCTAAAAGGCTCACTGAGGGTTTCTAGAAAGGAGTCTCGGGTGGATGACAAGTCACTTCTCTCTCTCTCCCCTCTTGTCTTGCCTTCTGTCCTTTCTCACCCTTTGCAACAGCACTACAAGCTTCAGAGTTGAAGTACAAAACCTTTGGGCCAGTCAAGCCAAACGTTGATTAGAAGAGGTGCCAGGGATGAGATAACACTCGGATTTGGTATCAGCAGTTCATCCTTCCCTGAGGCAGTCAGACTGAATATTTTGACTTGCTACAATAATTTCCTGTGGGCTGATAACCACTGATTCAGTACAAATGGTAGTAACAGGCTCCATCAGGAGCTGTCCTGAAGGGCTGTTGATTCATTTAATCCCACAATGAAGATTGAGTGAGCCATTATTTCAAAAGGCAAGCTGGATCCAGCGTGTATTTGTATCAACACGCCAGAGATGACACAACCAGTGCCTCACCCAGCCCAGCAAAGTGGGGTTTTGCTAATGTTTTATTTGGTCTCCATGTTTGGCTGGGAGACAAGCAACGCTCTTTTGATGTGTTGTTTCTATGAACAGTACACTGGGAACATTCTCTATGAGAGGGTGGCACTGCTGTGCTCTGCTCACTTGATTTCTGGGCACCTCCCTTCTGCATGGAGTCTAGTGGGAGATGTCACTGTGAGAATAAGGACCTAGAGCTTCTGGAGCTGCCACAGTGATTGGGACTGCTTGCCCACCAAATGCAGCTGGGAGCTCCTTACAGCTCCTGCCACATTTTGGAAGCATTGAGGAGAGCCTGTGGGTGGCCTTGCAGAAGGAGCCCTGCTGGTGACATTGTGCAGTGGCTGGCTCCCACCTGCATGTGGGCTCTTCACAGGCTCCTCGTGACTGCTGTCCCTGGAGAGCCCACAGGCACCCAGGCGTCTCTCCAGGTATGAGGTTTAAATTTTTGCCCTTCAGTTTTTAAGGAACATTTTTGACATTGTCAAAGTTGAAGCAACTGGAGCTTTCTTTGGTCTAGGAGTGGAGTTGACTCAGCTCTGCTTCGCCCAGTTTTATTTAAAGACCATGACTCCTACTTCTGAAACATTACTCATGAGTGCTGTTATTGCATTATCTGCTTTTCCATCTGTCAGATGCCATGGCCCCAGCAGCACAAATACCATAACAGTAGCAGCTGTCAAAGGTCTATTTAGGCATCTTCAAAAAGTAGTAAAACCTGATACCACTGAAGATAAGCCGAGTTTTATTACAATAAAGTTTTCTTTGGGTCTGATTTTAAAAATGTTACTACTTAGAGCACCCTGGAATTTTATTTTTGATAGGAGGGAGGTTGTACTAATCTATTATTTTAAGTACAATTATTTGCTTATTCCTGGTTTAAACAATGTTGTGTTATTGTTTATAACCCATGTACAAATATATAACCCTCTGTTATATCTGTCTGCAATGTTCTGTTTGGTTGCTTCCCAACTCTGGGAGTTCACATAGGATAAAAAAGGATCACTTGGGCCAAAACTATGTGTCTCATCTTCTGGGTAACCCCCATGACTTGATGACAAATCAAAAGTCTAACTACAAGCATAGCTCATGAAGCAGGAGATGCCCTGAAGCAAGTCCTGTGTATCACTTAGAAATGTAAAATTACAATTCTGTAGTGAATAGTGCATTTAAATATGAATTATAATTGCAGCAACAAATTAACCTTGTTTATGCTAATTGAATGGATCTGAAGACTCCTTGAGGACAGGTGTCCCATTAATAAGCATTGCCTAATGGACTGCAGTTCCTTCAGAAGCCTCACGGTCTTGACCAGGCACATGGAAACAACCAAAGAATTCTGCAGCACTACAGCTCCGTGATGCTGCACACAGACAAGCTGCATGTCTGCAGGAGGCCTGGCCACCCTGCTCCTGCTCCTGGCTGCTCTTACACCCCTGTCCCCACGGGCTCAGCACCTGCTGGTCCTTCAGCCAACCTGGAAAACTGCAGGAGAGCATAGTTCTTCCAGTCATAGCCCAGGAGGGACAGGGGTGATGATGTAATGGCCACCAGCTGCTCTTGGGGTTTGGTCTGCCCCAAAAAGTAGTCACAGAGGTGAGTGGTGCCCTATGGCAGCTGCACACTCCATGAGAGCTGAAGGACACAGCAGCAGCACTGGCAGCTTTCCTGGCATTTCTTGGGCATCTCCCTGCTCATGACTGTGGATGTCTGAAAAGCACATTGGAGAAATGCCTGTTTTAGGGCTAAAACCAGAAATGGGAAGCAGTTGTGCTGGGGCCCAGGCTCTTCCTGGTGATAACAACTGCAGTCTGCAATCTGTCAGGCAAGGTGTGCTTTTGGTGTGGCTAGTTTTTTCCCTGACAGTGCACCCTTGGTGCTGCCATGGGGCAGCCAGCAGGAGCCACTCTGGGAGGTGGCACGGCACGTTCCCTGCAAGGTACATGGCACTCCTGGTCCCCTCCTCCCCGTTGCCTGGAGCCTGCCAGGACAGCCCAGCACCTCGGTGGCATCGTTGTGTGGTGCCTGCTGGCCATGTGCCACCAAAGGGCTCCCTCCCCACCCTGGGGACTTTGCACAGATCCTTCGCTGATCCTGCCCAGACCTCGGCAGCCCCTCAGCAGGGACATGGGCAGGGGGTGACGAGTGGTTTGGGGAGAGGGCAGGCAGAGGAGGGTAAAGATGGGGTTGTTGATAAGGCTCCAACCACCCAACCGGTCTGGAACCGTGTGATTTGGCACGGCGCACGGAGCTGTAGCTAACAACACAAAAGATGAATAATTGCAGGTCGTGGCATTCATTCTCCGAATTTAAAAATGATTAAGCTCTTGGTGAGGGCAGGCAGCTGCAGGTTCGGGCTGCCTTTGTCCCCCCAGCCATGGCTACCGTGGCACTGACGTCCGGCTGGCGAGCGGGCACCTCTCCTCCTCCAGCTGTGCCCTTTGCCCAGAGCGGGGCTGCTGCAGGGCCTGGCTGTGCCCCTCCTGCCCGGGCTGAGGAGGGGATTGTGCACGGTGGGAGCACCAAGGGTGGTTCTGCTGCCCCTCAGCTCCCCCCCCCCCCCCCCCCCGAATCAGAAGGTGATGTAAGCTGTGACACGGTCTAAGTCACAGCCACTGCAGCTGCCTGGCTCGGGGAGGTGGAAATGAAAGGGGCAGGGAAGAAAACACCGGCTCCAAACAGGCACATCCAGCCTGGCGCTCCGCTCTGCTTGCTGCCCTGTCCCAGGCCACAGACAGAGCTTTGGAGGGATTCATGGGCCTGCCTAAACTGAGTTTAGTTCTATATGTAAAAACATTGGATATATTTAGTTAAAGAATAGTAGCTAATGACTGGGAGCAGGGAGGTTTTTAACAATAATGTTGTTTAATAATGTTGTTGAAGGGAAAGTAAAAATAAAAGGGCTGGTTTGTAATTAGAAAACTGTAACGTATGTAAAACTATATCTTAGCAGGATTGTCTCATCTAATTTTACATTCTCTCAGTGCTTGAAAGGTACCATGTATGCCTACAAGTGAACGTGTCCTCGGAAAAGAAACAGTAGCCACTGTGAGTTCCTGCAGAAGGCTTGCAGTGAAATCCTGAGGATACTGCTAGTTAGTGTAAAAATGCTGGCTTTGGAGCTGCTGCTGGATGTGTTGAGGTAAGATTCTGCGTGAATTTTGCCATCCATCTGCAGGTACAATTCTTTGGTACAATTAATGTGGCACTTCAAAGCCTGAATCCTGTGAGCAGGAGGCTGAAGCTAAAACAGAAGAAAATGAATCCACCAATGTTTGCTAAATGGTCCTTTCCTCTGATTGCTGGTGCTCTTTTAGTCCCTTCCTTGTTGGAGTCTAAATGTCTACCAGCTCCTTTCAGAGTTCACGGCATTGCTGACCCAGGAAAATGAATTATTTGCTTTTGTCTTCCAATTCTTTTTCCCTGTTTCACTGAGCAACCCTTTGAGAACCCCCCTACTGTCTGTGCATCTGATTTTAATTTGCCTTTGCTGCAAAGCCTGCAGAGCTGTCCCCCAGCTAACTCTTTACAGTAACAAGTGATGGTGCACAACGCTGCCACTCGTGGGGAAGAGGTGAAGTCTGGGATGGTGAAGAGGCTTGAGATTGCTAAGCATGGGGGAGAAAAGGATGCCTAATGGAGCAGCAGTTTCAAGTCAAGGGTGAAAGGAGTGCATTACAGAAGACTTGGAGAAGGTTGGTGTTTGCCACATGCTTGTCTGCCACATGCTTGTCTGCTCCCACACGTGGGAGAAGTGGGGGATGCATCAAGCAACAGCATTTGTACACAGGCTACCAAAGTGCATTTAAAATGGCACAAAACTCATAATAAACCTTATTTACAGTGCTGTGTGATGCACACAAGCCTTGAACTAGCTATGAGTTTCCCTTGAGTGTTCCTCAAGAGAGAAACCTTCTGTATGAGATTATGGCCACAGCTTCCAAGCACTGCTGTTGTTGCATTTGGCTTTCCCTGGGGAAAGTTGACTGCAGTTGCATTTCAGCTTACAAAGAAAATAAAGCAAAAAGGAAAGAAAACACCCAAATGAATGAACAAACAAACAAAAACCCAGAGAAAAAGAATCAGGTGCAAAAATAGAAAGGTCTATCCCAAAAATAAATCATTGAAACATACTGGGTCACAAACTGGATATAAGCCATTAGTGCTGTGGTGTTGCAAGTAGGGAAAAAAACCCAAGATTTATTTTGAGATCTGTTGGTGGATTGATTACATCAGCAGCATGGGAGCTTGACAGTGGCAGGCCACATCCAGGACACTGGGCTGGACGTTCTGGACACACTGAGAGGTGTCCATCAGACAGCAACAAACCTGGCAGTTGTAGAAAAAATGACCACTGAAGAAAAGCTGAAATAATCGAGCTGGACCCTAGACCTTTCTCATTAGAGAGGATAAGCACCACTAATGAGTGTTTTGAAAAGAGATGGGTGTGCATGTTGGAGGCTCAGGTGTGGTTAGGTGCATCTTAAACAGAACAACCTTAGGTTTCATCCAGTACTGTGTTCTGGGATCTTCCTGTGTTATTTGAGATGCTGAATTGGGGTCTTAAACTTTTCACCCTTCTTGTTTTGCAGGATGGAGTGGGAGGAAGGCAGGCTGGCAGCCACAGTACAAGACCTCACAACCACAGCTCCCAGACCCCACTACTGGTTCCACTGCTGGTCCTGAGCAGCATTACCTACAGGTAATAATCTTACAATCCCTGAACTTGTCGAAGGAGTTAAAAGCTAAACTCTTTCCTGAACTGGGCTGAGGTCTCTATGTGAGTGGAACTAAAGATCTGCTAAGTAATACCATGTTGCTGTTAAGGCGGCAGGAGGGATAAACTATCCTGGCTCATTTATAAATATTTGCACTTACAAACAGGAGCAAGGGTAACTGAAGAAAAATGTGAAAGACTCATGTTGTTACTGTTGTTTTTTGAAGTTTGCTGTCCTGCAATGAAATACCTTTTAAATAATTCTATGGCAACCACAGCATAACAAACCCCACGAGGCCTTCTGCTCAGTTACTTTGACCAGCACCAGAATGCAGGTTGGTCACGGAACCTTGATAGCTGCTGGTGTTTTAGCCAAAGCACAAGTCTGCAGGAGCTGGGTCCTGCTTCTTTCTTTGCCCAGTTTAAGAAAATAAAAATAATATAAAAGATGTTATATACCAGGCAGTTACAGCAGGAGAGATACAGAAATAAGCTGTTTTATTAGTAAAAGATAGCTCTGAGCATCTGAGTGCTAGGCCATTCAGTGATTAAAAATCATCTTAGAACCATGAACCAAGCTGTGCCTTTCACAGCCCCGTTTCAGAACAAACAATTACAGAAAACAGCTTTAAACAGATACTAAAAGCAGCAGACATCCGGTTAATAACCAGAGGGTACATTAGGCACATTAGGGTACATTAGAGGTTTGCCCGTTTACTTGCATTTCTGCTGGCATAAAGAAATAACATACTTCATGACCCTCTCCTCTCCAGGGCTGAACGTGCTGCAGACATCCGGTTAATAACCATGGGGTTCATTAGGCACGTTAGGGAACATTAGGAAACAAGAGGTTTTCCTGTTTATTTGCATTTTTGGGGGGGGATAAAAAATAAACATAGTTCATGAGCCTGCCCTCTTCAGGGCTGAACGTGCTGCTGGTGGAAGGCTGAGATGGAAGATCAGCAAAGGTTCATGAGTGCCAGTAGCAAATCCTGTGGAAAAAGCAAAGGCAGAGTTGTTAAGGATCATCTCAGAACCGGGACTGGGAGTGATGAGCCCTGGAGCATCCTCCTCCTTTACCAGCACCTTGTAGGTGGGTGAGATGGGGTGCAAGGCCGTGGATCTACACACAACATCCTGGAAGGAGAGGGTACTAGGGCAGGAAACCCCTCCTGCCCAGCAAAGAATGAAGCTGTGGTGCAGAGCTGTCTTCCTGCTGCTCTCCACAATCATAGGTGAGATAGGTCTTGTTTTGCCAACCAAGGAAAATGCAACTGCTCTTGGAGATTAAACAGGTAGAGGGTGAGTAGGACCTATGAACCAGCACCAGCTCTGAGACAGAACTGTTCCTGGCAGTATATTCCCAAGCACTTGATTAGATTTAATTTTAAATGCCCCTCTCACTGTGATGTTCTCTGCTTCCTCCAAGAGGTTTGGTTCATTAGGTCCATTAGTGCAATTAGGGATTCAAGACAGCAGACCACTTGAAAAATATCAGTCTAAAGGTCATCTCACTGACAGCTGATGTGGCTTCTTCTACTGCACCAGAAAAGCTGCAGGAAAAACAAGAAGAATGTCCGAGTATGCCCTTTCCTGGAGAAACTTCGTTTGCCATGAAAAAGCAAGGCTGTCCATATGGTGCTGCAGTCTGATGGCAAAGCAGAGCTTACAAGGCCCTGTGCTACAGCTGGGCTGTGTGGCAGAGCATCCTGGGGCCCAACCACTGCTGTGTCTCCCAGCCCTCACATCCTGGGGACAACACCCACACAGGAGGAGCTAGGATGGTCTCCTATCTGGAAGAACACAAATAGCTGGAGGAACTGCTGATCACATAATGGGAGTCATCATAGTCTTGTATTCCCTAAAATGTGCTTGTGTGTCAGTGGCAACACACACAGCTGTCTGCTGGAGATGGTGGATGTCTATCATGAGCCGCATCCTACCATGGCTGCTCTTGGAGAGTAGGGGGCCTGGGAGTGAATCAGAAGTCAAGTTTCAACCTCCCTTATGGAGGAATGGAGACGGTCAGGGTGTGAGGCAGCTCTGCCACCATTTCAACCAAGCTACAAGCCAGAACTGAGTTATTTCTTGCTGTGTGCATTTGGAAGAGGCCCATCCTCCATATTCAGCTAGTAATCTGCTGAATCAGAGGACAGTCAGTGCAATGAGAGGAAAATCACTTGTCAGGGAAAGAGTGGTGGCATATGCTAAAGCTGTTATGAGAATTTTTCCTGGTTTTGGACAACTAGTTTCTGTTTGATAATGTGGGAGATGATCAAGATCCACTTTTAGATTTTGGTATGGAATAATCTAAGACAGCAACTCTTGATGTCAGTGGGAAATGAGCCTATTTATGCTAGACAGAATTTGGGCATGGCAGACCAGAACAGCCATATGTTGCACAGTATTATGCCACGCTCCATGTACGTGTCTAGTTAGTTCCTTACAATTCAATATGCTCAAAGCAGAAGCAGGCTGTGCTGTGTTTCAGGAACTTGTGCAAGCAGCAAATCCTGTTAGGAGAATAAAGCTGCCTAACCCGTGGATTGCTTGTTGCATGCTCAGCACCATCAATCACTGCTCTGCCACAGCAGCTGGGGAAGGTGCCAGGGTGCCAGAAGCATTCTGGCAAAGGGCAATGCCAGCAGGGCTCATGGCCACCTTTCAGAGTGCTGCAGCCACAGCCCCTGGGGGACCACCTGGCCCCTGCCATGAACGAATGCTTTAGTAGGAGATGTGGCTGAAGGGAATGTTCAGCTCCACTGAGCCACCACATTTTACAGTTTGGTGTGTTAAGCTAGAGTTTGGCAGGTTTCCTCTTGAGTTAATATGCAGGGCAGTCAGCTAGGGCAGCTGTTTGGCTTCCAGGAAGGGCAGGACATTCCCCTGCATCTGGAATGGCTCCAAGGGCCACAGCTACATCCAGCTGCTGTTCAGCCTGCAAACAGTATGTGCAGGGCATGCACCTTTCAAAAGGCTGTACTGGGTTTTCCAATAGTTGAACACTTAAGAATCTTCCAGAGGTTTGAGTATTTTTCTCATACAAACTTTATTCAATTGCACAAATTCTTCCTGAGACCATTTGTGCCATCACATCCACAGTCTATTCAATCCACTGTCAGTCACCGCATTCCAGCTTATAAACCTGGTCAAACAACTACCCCTGGCACTCTGTATGCTGTCATCCCCTGCCAAAGGCTGTGACCAAATCAGAGCTGAAGAGAAACAGAAAAGGCACTTCCTTTAAACAAACAAACAGGCAAACCAAAGAAAGAAGAATCAGGTCAAATTTCTCCTGCAAAGGCTTGGGCTATAACTAATGTGCAGGTATTGGAACTTTCTAGACGATAAACACTCCTACACAGACTTCTTTTATTACATCTTTAAAAAGCTCAATTGTACAATAACACACATCCTCAGTCAATTAATAGAATATTTCTTTTTCTATTTCATTTACTGCAATTAGTGCCTGCAGTGGACACTAATTCCTATAGCTGTGTGGATTGTCATCAACCATGCACTGCACAGGAGCCAAATATTACAGCCCCTCTGTAAGACAACTTTTCAGACAGCTGCATCTCATGTTGCCATGGAAATGGACCTGAGCTCACTGAAAGCTAGGTAATGGGCTCCAAAATCATCACTTCTTATACTGAAAAATTGCTGGGGGGATCTTAAGTAGTAGTAGTAATACTAATAATGTCTCAGCTTGTGGAACATTGGTCTTTGTTGGTTTTATTTTGTAGAAGTGTTAGGTTCATGTCTGTATTTAAATTATCTGGTCAAGTATAACCCTTCCCTTTGGGTTGCACTGACTGACTACAGTGCTGCAGCAGTCAGATGCCATTCAGACCCAGCAACAGGGAGAGCATCACTAAGAAAATGGAATTGAGAAGGAGGATTGTTTGTTTTAACTAACCAGACATATGGACACAACTGACCTTTTCTTTTATCATGTCTGTTCTGTTGCACAACCATTTTCCATTAATTCAGAAGTGTTTGCTTGATCCACTGCCATTACAATATATGATAAAGTTCAATAGTGTTGTGTCCCACTTTAATGTCCTTTCACTTTGCTGTGTTCAGCAATCTTCAGCTTTGCCCTAGTTTCACAGTGTTCTTAATTGTACGGGAAATGTTTGCCTCTAGCATCATAGTAACATCTTACTATCAAACAATACTGGCAAGGAAAATTTTGCTATGCAGATAAACTTGACCATGAGAATTTAAACTGTAAAAACATTTAAAGCATTTAGGGGAAAATTGTTCCTGTAGTCATAGGGTGAAATGCAGGGCTACAAACAAAGAAAGTAAGAGTTGGGAGCCATCTTCTCAGCCTGTGGTTTTGTGGAAAAACCTTCTACATTTACAAGAGTCCTGCAAAAACAAAGTGCTTATATGCCAGTCTTAATCTTGAGATACTTTAATAGGTTGCTTTCAAGTTATTTAACTTCAAGCTATTTAACTTATTGAATTAGCATAAGGGTAATTTTTTACTTTTATATTCGCTCTAGAGAAACAGCATTGTCCACCAGAAACTAGCATATTTTCTTTTTATTACTGTAGCATATTGAGATATGATGTTGAAATGATTTTAAATCTGAGTCTTGAGCACATCAATATATTGTAGCAAATTGAGGTATACACTTTTAATTCCTGGAAAAATCTCGCTCCCTTGATCTGCAACCACCATACATTGAAATACTGCTGAAATTAGGAGTATGTATGTACTCTCCACCTTAATTTGTGGCATGCTCATTTTTATTTACTGATCAGCTGATTTGTGGGTAGATTCATGGCATTTCATGCTATTTGCTTTCAACATGTCCTTTGCCAATCCTCTGTCAAATTAAAGAGAAAATTTTGTAACCATTTCAATCCATTTCCCAAATCTGACTTGCCTCCTTATGGTGCCTAACAGCACTCCTCAGCAGTATTTCCAGGCCCATGCAGAGTGTTCCTGCTGTATCTGTTTAGAAAGATGCCTGAACTTGGTCTATTGTAGTCAGAAGAGCTCTGCGGCAGAGATGGGGTTTGCACAGTCAGAGGGGAGGCTGGTGATGAAGGAAGCTAACACTTCTGCAATAAAAGTCATTAGGCATGCAGCCAAATTCAGATCTCATAATCTTCCTCTAGGCCATGCTTGTGAGATTCAGGGTTGTTTTAATGATATTGTTTCTTTCAAGTAGATTTTATATGAAGAGGATTGCTCTGTTTTTCTTCAGTGACATTTTTTTCAGAGGCTCAGAGGTCAAGTATAAGATCTCTGGTGGTTAATTAATTTCTGCATAACCTTCTCACACCCATTATTGTATGGGGTTCATATTCTAGAATTAGGATTGGGAGAGGGAGAGCTGAGCTGGTGCAAGCTGCCACTTGCAGAAGAGGAAACTCTCTGAGCCACTCTCCAATCAGCACAGTCACTTCAACTACTGTTTACAGCCTCTGCCAAACTAACACATGGCCTCTTGATGCTCAGGAGATATGGAGTGCCTGTCCACAGGGCAAGGGTGACCTGCAGAAGAGACAGTCAGCACAGAGTTCCAGGAAGAGGGTTTCACAAAATTTGTCTGTCTTTCAGCATGATCTGAAAACTGCATCCCCTTTTCCTCACGTTAGCTCCCAGTTTCAGTTTGGATGAAGTCAGGGGCAGATCTCCCACTGACTTCAAGGCAGCAAAGTCTTGGCATTTAGAGGGAAATCAATATGAAGAATAATGATGCAATATAAACACTTCTGTTATAAATGCATAATGTAAATAACACTCTTTTATAGCATTTATTTAAATCCCCAGGCACTGGTAGAAAATAGGTCTCCAAATAACCTAAATAGTTTGGCACATTAAGCCCTCAGCCCTTACAAATATTGGTAGTGTTTCAAAGAATGCATTTTTAAGTGAGCAATAAAAAGCAATTAGGCATGTAATTGTTGTTTTAGAGATTTAATCCAATTCCCACTGCAGTCAGTGGGAGTCTACAATCACTTCAATGGGGACTGAGTTGGGACCTTACACATTTGAAGGCAGGGAGGGAAAAAGAAGGGAATAGGCAAACCTGAACAAAATCAGAATTGGGAATTTCATAAGCCTAAATAAAATGCACAAAACATTTGAGATAGAAGACATCCTTTTGTTGGGCAGAAAGCATCTACTAACCACAACTGAAGATTTCCCTCCTCCCCTCCATACAATGCCCCTCCTATCACATGATAGCCATATGATTAAATTATAGGATAGTAAACTTTTCTGAACTTCTCAAAGAAGATAACTCAGTTTTTCTCTGTCAGATGTCACACCACCTAATTATAATTAATTGTATTTCTCTATTTGTCATGTAGCACAAATGCTGTTAAGATGATGTATAAACCTGAAATGGGTAAACACAGTAGAACTTACATTTGACATATTTAGGATAGACATGAATGCTATCAACACAGGCAGATGGAAAGCTTCAGCATATTTTATGTTACTATTTTCAATGAAAGTAAAAACTGTATTTAGTTTTTAAGGTGGAAATTGGAAAGATATACTGTTCAGAACATTCACAATTACTGGTGAGAGTCATATAT
Organism: Motacilla alba alba; assembly: GCF_015832195.1. NCBI lineage: Eukaryota > Metazoa > Chordata > Aves > Passeriformes > Motacillidae > Motacilla > Motacilla alba. The sequence continues at coordinate 14,164,144 of NC_052023.1, read as the reverse complement.
CAATAAATCAATGTCAATATCATATATCAATATCTACACTGCAGAGATCTGAATCCAGATTTTTAAGTATTTTGTTGTCCCCTTGGCTGATGTGCAAATATACTATGACTATTGAGTTACATAATTCAAAACCAAGTTCCCTGTTTAAATTTTTAAACTTTTGTCAGGATTATATTTGATGGGAAAAAATACTATGTTTATTACAAGATGTTAGAGTAATTTTATTGCATTTTCCCCCTAGGTATCACAGGATCTCATTTACAGCATTTTGTTTCCTGCAGGACTGAGACTGCAGCCAAATATTTTGTCATTACTGAGTCAGGGTTAGGTTCATTGCTTTGGCTGAAATCTAAATGGAGTGAACAGAAGATGGATGTAACTGGGCTACTTGGAGCTCTGGTGGAGAGATCACCCCATTTCTTTTGGTGCAGGAACAGAGGCAATGGGCATTAAGATGATCAGCCTGGTGTGAATGGAAGCTCTCCAGCCACAGTTTAATGGTAAAGCTCTAAAACCAAATAGGGATAATCATATTATCTTAAAACACAATTTCAGTCTAGGAACAAACAGTATAAAGCTACAAAACACATTTTCCTAATAGTGAAGTAAGGAGACATGATGCAACTGATTTCAGTGACATGACAAAATAAGTTTCCAAGGATTTATAGCAACCTAAGAATTACTTCTGGTGATTTATAAAGCTGCACACAGATCTTCCTCCAGACAGCCAGAGGAACCAAACACAGAGGACAGCTGCAATGATGTATTACTGTTTGTTTGACCTCATTTGTCACAAGAACAGGTCCTTTAGAGCAAATGTGTTTGCATCAAGGCCAACTCTCCCCTCCCTACAGTTACTTGCCAACTGCAATAGGGCCTTGGAGAATTAGCATTTTAACTATTGTACTTTAGAAAATGTATTTTACTCTTTCTAATGCAATGCAAATACACTCCAAGGAAAAGTACTATCTACAACCATTCAAAAAAAAAAAAAAAAGCCATCAAGGACAGACTGTGAGGTGTATGAACAGATCACAGTATCCCAGTGAAACCCTGGAGAAGCAGGGCTTTGAATTTGCTGATTGACCACTGGATGCCACTATTGTTCCACTGAAATGAAGTGCCGTGTTGTCATATTCTGACTGGCTTACTATACCAAAGAGGAGAGTTCAAATAGCACTGGTATGTGCAATTTTCTGTAGAAAACAAGCAATTAGATTTGAAATTATTAATGCTTTTCAATGTGTTTAGAAATTTGATTTTTCTCCGGGCTCAGAGCCCTTTCCCTGCAGGAATCACAGCACCAGTCTCTCTCTTTGAAGGCCCTGGAGATTACCTCCATGTTTTGACTAAAGAGAAGCAATCCACACTCTCATCATGCAGAATATTTAGGCATTATTCAGGAAAAGAGGAAGGGATGAATGACCTAACATTAGCCTCCAAAAATTCAGAGGCCTGAACTGGGGAGATGGTCATGGTACTGTGGTCCCCAGCTGGCAGAGGCTGCAGGGACACTCAGAGCCTCTGTCCGTGATAAGCTCAGCATTGGATGTCACAGAGATATTAAGATTAGAAGACAACAATGTTACAACATTGTGAAATTTTCTCTACATGAGTGGGTCTGGGTTATGTTCCTTTTAAAATCTCTGTACTGTTTTTAACATTTTAAACTGTGCATGTATTTGAAGCCAGACCAGTTCTGCCTGTCTGCAGAATCACAGGTCATGGATTGCCATATTTCTCACCCTCCTCAGCTCTGTGGGTGCAGCTTGTCAAGATCTGTGATCTCTGGAAGCCCTTGGGGAAGCCCTGTGGCTTTCAGGACAAGGAGCAGTGCTGAGGTGCTGCCATGACTGCTCTGCAGCCTTCCCCCCTGAAAGGGCTTTCCTTTCACCCTTGAGACAAACACAGGCTGTAGCACTGCCCCACGCTTGCATCCCACGACACTGGATCTGGGAACTGTCTCATGCTGATGTTTTCCATGATTAAATTCCCACTTGGAGCTGGCACTGAGCCCTGCTTTAGTAACAGAAGGTGTGAGCAGCAATGTTGCTTGTGAGCCCCTCTGCTGCCAGCTTTTCCTCAGTCATTTTCTCCACACATCAACCATTAATCCCTCACTGTCTGTGCCATGGAGCCATGGTGTAGATTTTTCTCATTTCCAGGAGATAACTCTGACAGGAAGGAGCAAACATTCTTCTCTTAACTGCTCTACTTGATATTCCAGAGGCAGTCACCTCCAGTGAGAGGTAATAAAAACAACTGCAGGTAGTAATGTCTTAAATCCTCTGCTCTAAAACTTTGCATTAAATCAGGGAATTATGTTATATGCTGGCACCTCACTGTACAACTAAAAAGTTTTTCCCTTTCCTCCCTTTCCTCCAGATAGTGTAAGAGGGAAATATAGAAGTTTTTTTTTTTCCTCATGAAACACATACACATTCCTTCTATTGGCAATTTCACACACACACACAAAATACTGGATGTTTGAAATTAAAATCAAGATTGCTTTATTCTAGCTAAGGAATCCCTAACCTCATTTTTCAACTGCCTTTCAAAATCCAGCAAGTGTACTTGAGTCACCAGGGAAAGATAACTGCCAGCTATGTGGATATGGAGCCAGAAATAACAGCATAATTTATGATTGAACCTGAAACAAATTACCCTAATTTTTTTTCTTTTGCAATTTTCAGCAGTTCAAGTGATTTCAATATGACAACAAACCTTCCCCACCATGCTTTGTGATCAGTTTTATTCGAAAAAATGCCCTTTTTATTCATTGTGGATTCCTTTTATGCTCCAATGCAGATGTTTAAAAAGATTTATTTGGTTTCAAAAGGGCACTGTTTAAATTTTTGTAAATCCAATTCTACAATGCAGAACACTAGATTTCAGTCAAAAGGAACCTGATATAATAATAATCATAATCATAATCATCATGTAAGTGGTCTAGAGCACATCACAGCCTGGACAATGGCTGCAGAAATGCATAAAAGACTTGTTACCACACCCACAGCATAAAAGATTAGATGTTGTTTCTGCAGATATCCAAACAAATAACCTAAGCTTATGGAGTGGAATATTCAGGTGTTTCCTGGAATGCAATTCCTGATAACAATTTTGCAAAAATTATTTCACTCAAGGACATTTATAAACGTCCATTTGTTTGCCTCAGTCTAGTTTTTTAAGCACTTCACTTTATTTCTTCAAATAACAGGAAACTTTTCTTAAAATATTACCTTACAGATTGGTAAGAACAAGTTACTCATCACTGTCTTTCCAGTTCTAGACAGTTATTGTACCAGCCGTATTTATTGTGTTTGGACTGTACATGCTGGGGAATGAGAAGTTTCTTTGTGCGGGCTTCAGATCAACCACTAAGAAGAAAACAACTCACACTACCAAGACTTTATTATTATCTTTCAACATTTAGATTTAAAAATATTTTCTTCAGTTTTTGGCCTTTGCAGTTCTGCTGCAGGCACAGCGTGCAAGGGGCAGGCCAGCTCTCAGCAGAGACAGCAGGTCTGGGCAAAGATATCTGAGATACTGCTCACTCCCATACTGTTGTCCCTCAAATTTATTTTAAACTGTGTTTGATTATATTTTAAGATATTAGCTTGAATATTGCATTTTTTCCTAAATAGTTAAAGAGCCTTTCAGCTGGTGATCTGTCTTGAAATTTCCTTTTTTTTTTTCCCTGGTGCAGGTGAAGGCACTTGTGAATGTGAAGTTTAGGTTGTACAGGGGCACCTGAGCATCAGCACTCACCAGACTGAAGAGGGATAGAGAACCACATACACAATTGCTTCCTAAATTTTTGCTGAGCTTATCCTAAAAAAAAAAAAAAAGGATTTTGATTTAAGTGTCTTTAACTCACCCAAGCTCAGACACTCCAGCAGAGTGACATGAAGCACCTCTCTTGGGAGAGGCATTGTTCAAAACTAGTTGCTGCTGAGAATGCTTAAAAACTGGAGTATCAGCTGTGTTCTGTGTGGACAACTGCAGTTTAATGGCTCTGCAAGCTAATCAGAGATCAGCTAAAGACAGGCAGGATTAAAATTACATTACATTACATTAGGCTGCTTTTCTAACACTTCATGTTGCTTTGTGGGCATCAGACTGAAAGGACAGTGCTGTGGTGAAATATGACTCTAGAAATTTTATTTTCTTGAATATTTCACTGTATGGTTGATAGTAGCCCTGGGTGAAAGCTTTTAATTCTTCTTTTTACAGTCAACAAATTATGTACAGTAAATTTTCTCAAGGAAGCAGAAGATTTGCATTTAGGTGCAGTGTCCTGGTAGCTCTGAGGCCTGTGCTGCTTCATTGGACTGAAAAATAAATTGTAAACTCAGCTGAGTGTGTCAGGAGCACATTTTTATTGAAATTTAAAGTTCTAATGATCTGAAATTGGAACTAAGAAAATAAATTGCAGCCCTTGGTTATGGAATGGGTTTCTCTAAAGATACACTTAATACTTTGGTGCCAAATTTCCCACATGTTTAAAATTAACACCACTCCTGCTCCCTTTTCTCTGATAACTCTTCAGAGTTTGGGGCTGTTTTGGGGTGCTGAATTATGACATAGATTTGTTCATTTTCTGACAGTAAAAAAAGTATTTTTTTATGACTGGTGAGAGATCAGATAAACCACATACTGTTTCTGCAGGCACCAAACTAACACACTTCATTTATTGCTTTCCCCTGAAATGCTATTTTGCTGCTTTTCACGAGCTGTGGGAGCTTCTCTTAATTTCTCTGGTGCTACCTTTGGTTTTTCCTCCTTTACAAATACGCTACAACAATTTCAAACACTTTTGAGAGCCTTAGTGTTTGGTAATGGCATTTAAACAACTATTTCAGCAGCTGGTCTAATGAAGGAGAGCAGTTAGATGCACAAGATTCAACGACACTTGGCCCTGCCTATAGTGATATTTCACAAGTGTGAGATGCTGAACAAATTTTTGTGGAGCTTTTTCAGATGGAGATTGAAGCAGACATGCAAAATATTGCACATATTCTCCAAAGATGATGTATGTGTTGTACAGGATAGGGTGGGAAGGGGAACAGCTGTTTCATGGCATGAGTTGCTATAGCTACTAACATCAAAATTTGTCACGAAATATCCGCATCACTGAAACTCTTCGAAGCACTTAAACTAAATGGCACTGTCTGTGCTGCTCCTGACTTCATAGAAAAGGTCCCTTGAACTACTGTCTGAACAAATTCAGAAGGGAGCTTGAGTTGCTGCAGGCATTGTAGCCAGTTATGTTTTACCTTCCTCCAAAGGTCTTTGGGGTAAATTCAGTGAAAGCTTACCTGGTGCCTGCCTCCCAAAATGGAAGAATAAATTGAGTGCCTATGGTACCCTTATCACATGTGGAGGTAGTTAAATGAGGGAAATATCTGCTCCTATCTTTAATCAGAAATAAGGTTGCAGAGAGAGAAACGTGTGGTCGTGGTTCCCTGAAAGGGATTAGCATCTAATGCCTCATTGACACTAAAACTGTGGAGTCCCATTCCTCTCTCTGTTCTTTCTTTACTCTTTCTTCTATCCTAGATTGTTTTGTACTTGCTCTAGCATATTTGGAACATCCTGTGAGCCAATTCACTTGCTAAGCTGCTGGAACTCTCGCCCAACCAAAAAATTAAAATAAACAGAATTAATGAGCTGAACTGACTCAGATGAGGGTGCAATAAAAACCAGGGCCAGTGCAAAAGCATAACTATGTAGACAATTTTGGGGAGGAGCAGTGAAATACTGACAGTCTGTGTTTTAGTTGGCATCTTGTCACTCACCCTGAGGCAGTCTTGTTCAAAGGTTTTGGCCGTGGTTTCTTTTCTGTGGAGTCAGCATCCTTTTTGTCTTGCACCCACTTGGATTCCTGAAGCTTAGTTTGCTTTCCATGGCTTTGGTTTGGCACAAAGGCTTGTTACTCTGACAGGTAAGAACACCATCTCATCTGTGGATATTTTTGTGATGGTTGGTGTCCTTGGTCAAACTCCTGAGGAAAGGTAGGCATCTTTCCCTCTGCTTTTTTTAACCTAACAGGGATTAGTCTGAAATTTCACTGTCCAAGTGCAGGAGCAGAGGAAACTTTCAGCCAGAAGTTGAATGTCTTTTAAATACTGAGCCACGTGATTCTCATGTCATGGACACTGTGGGAGAGGAGGGAATGGATCACACAGGTGGGCTTAAGAAAGTAAAGTCCTGTAACCTGCTGCAGCTCTCTGCATCTCTGGAGCCACCAATGGGCTCCAGAGACATCTATTGAGATCACTGCATGACAGGAGCTTCTAATGTGTGAGCTGGAACTGAGAGCAGACCTTAAAGCGCTTACCAGTGCAGAGCACAACCCACGGACTGGCTTATGAGGTTATTTTTACACATCTCCACAAAGAGACACGAAAGCCCTGTGAGGTGGGCTTTGTTGAGAGGCAGTTCTTACACCAAGGGACAATAAGGAGTCACAGGCTGCCACCGGCCTATTGCATAACCGGATCAGACATTTTAATGAGCTTCTGCTCGCCCAGGCCTCGTCAGCCCAGCTGATTTGTAATCAAGCAGGACACTGCTATAGAAACCACTCCAGCAAACAGCTTTTCTGAATGTACTTAAGAAGATGAGTTTGAATTGAAATGCAAACAAACTGTGGATCAGCCTCTCGCTTTCTGAATTATAGGAGCCTATTGTCTTACTGTTCATGTTACAGTTGAATCCAGCTTGAATTTAAATTTTGAGAGGTATTTTGCGTATTTCCCTTCATAAAGCAGTTTCCTCTGGTTCTTTAACTTTTTCCCATTATAATTCTTCATCCCAATTTTTAGCAAATAATTACAAAAAAAGCAATTATAAATACATCTTCAAGATTTCTCTAATAATTTGCTCTATAAAGTATGTTTATAAAAGAAATTGAACTACAATCAATTTTTAGGCTAAAATTCTATATGACAGAGTGGAACAGCTATGAAATAACACAAGTTGTTTGGTTATTTTAAAACTGAATTATAAAGCAAAATAAAAGGAGACTCCAGATAATTCAGTTTATTAGACTCAAGCAAGCCCACGTAAAGAAGGAAAAAACTGTTTAAAGAGTTACTCTTAAAATTTGGATTATTGTCAAAGACCTGACATCCACTACAGGATGTTTATGACATTACTCAACAGAATACAGGAAATAGTTGATCTTATCCTTTACTGCCTCCCTTAGGACCCCAAGCTTCTAAAGATACCAACCTTTCTCTGTACCAAAATCATCCTAATGTCACCCTGTTAAGAATCACTTTAGAAAGCTGTGTTTTACTTCTCACCCCAGTTTACAAAGGCTATGTCATACCAAAAAAGTGCATTATCAGTGAAGGATTGTGTTGGACTACAGTTTTTCATAAGGTAAAATTTTCTGATTCTTTTGCCTGAATGCATCTCACAAAGACTTTTCCTTTCCAGGCCAGCCTTTTAAAAAAACATAAACCAAACCTGATCCATGATGCACAGCGGAGTGCTTGGGGAGTTCTCCTTTGAATAGCATCAACTTCAGGAACAGCTGCTAAGATCAAATGGACAAAGGGAATTCGGCACCACCCATGCCTGTATTATGTTTTAAAGCTCCAGGAGCTTAATCCTTCCTGTGAACAAGGTCTGTTGTCCCACTTGCCATTACCACTAACATATTCTGTGTAAGTCTGCTTCCTCCTCAGAGTGCACCTGTGGCAAAGCTGCAGCATAAAGATCCAAAGTCTCTGCATTAACCAGAGTGATAAAATGGAGGTTTTCTTCTGCACTGTGAGGAATGATTTCCTACAACCCTAATAACACCAAAAATTTTCAATTATTAGAAAAGAATGTAATGCTTTTGCAAAAGCACCAAAAGCCAAAACAATTATCAGTTATTTTTACAAGCTGATAGAGCATCCTTCTGACACAGCAAGAAATAGTCAGCTTACTTGCCCCATATTCTGTTTCACCTGCCTGGAGAGGTAGTTATGGTCTGCTCATAAATGGGAGAAATAACCTTATTTCCAATATGTATTGCAGGAGTATACTTTGCCCCTGGAAGTTATTTTTTTTTTTACTTTTGAAAAGCCTGATTTTGACCTTACTCAGCATTTTTCCATTCTTAAGCCGACCTTTGAAAACGAGAAATGCTGAATGAAAGAGAATCTGGAAGCAGGGCAAGCAGTGTGTGAGGGACATAGGGAGGTTTATCACAGCTGTGTTTGTGGTAGGAAAACCTACAAGGCCCATTTTCTTTTGCAGTTCCATCCCTTGTTGCACACAGAGCATTGTTCTCACTACATGGTGACCCTAACAGTGAAAATGCTAATGGTACTACTTGTGTCCTATGTTACCACTTTCTTATACTGAAAATACTCAAAAAATAAGTGAAATTTGCCAACTTGGGTGGACAACTGAATTTAAGAAAGGGTATATAACTACAATCCATTAAAAATAAATATTTTGTATCCCAATCACTGCTACTTCTCTGTGGTGGTATCTTTCCAGTCACAACAGTCATTCTGTCAACTGCATTCTAAGTCTCTTTTCTGTAATTTTTTTTCCTTTTTATTTTTTTAGTTTCTTGATCTGGTCTATAACACCATAGGTTTTGAAGAAAAAAAATAGCAAGAATAATCATCAATCTCTTCCTGTCACCAAAAACCAGGAAATAAAGTCTCCCAATACATTTACTAGGTTAGAAAGCTGGCATTAGTTTATTAGCAGTGCATGGGGATTTCTCCTCAAAGCATTCATGAAGAGCAACCTAACAGGCCAGGTTATATCCGTGGAACTAATGCATATTCATCATGTTTCTACTACATATTCATTACATTTCCTGAATACATATGTAGAAGCTAATTATTCCATTAACTTATTTGAATATGAGGTCTTTTGAGTGTCTTTGATGGTTGTTTGCGAACACCCCATGCCTAAAATTTCCCATTAAGGTCCTGGATTTTTGGATGAATCTCCTTTCCTTGAGATCCTTTTGTTTAATGCTTGTGATTACTTGCGCTGAATCCTCCAACAAAGTGCTCTCAAAGCTAAATGTTAAGAGAATATTGGACCTGTTCTGGTGACCTCATCCTAATTAAAAAAATACCACAACAGGTTAAGATTGATAATATTGAAAATTGCTGTTTATTAACCTGGAAATACATTAGGATGAAAACTTCAAATTTTGAAAGGTAACATGTCCCATATTTAATGGTGAGACATTTGAAAGTTTAATTGATGTTCTCTGGGGAATAAAGCATGTGCCAGGTTGGGTATCTTGGTGCTCCTTCAGCATAACTCCCAGCCACAGAGAAGGCTGTCAGGTCTTCCACAGGGAAGCATTTTTGCGTCATGGGACTGGGAGAAGAACCCATTGAGAGGAGCCGTGGAGAAGGACTTAGGGGTTCTTGAGGAAGAAAAGCTGGACATGAGTCAGCCCAGAAAGCCAACCCTGTCCTGGGCTGTATCCAAAGAGCCATGGCCAGCAGGTCAAGGGAGGGGATTCTCCCTCTCCGCTCCCGTGAGAGCCCGTCCGGAGCACTGCACCCAGCTCCGGTGCCCTCAGCACAAGGACGGCCGGGTCCAGAGGAGAGCACGAAGATGCTCAGAGCTGGAGCCGCTCTGCACCTCAGGCTGAGAGTTGGGCTTGTTGAGCCTGGAGATGGCTCAGGGCAAACCCATCACACCTTCCCGTTCCCGAGGAGAGCTTTTCAAAGAGACAGAGTGCCTTTTGACACGGGCAGAGACTGATGGCACAAGGGGGCCGGGTTTAAAGTGCCAGAGGGCCGGGCGGCCGGGCCGGGGCAGGTGGCGGCGGCGCGGCCGGGCCGCGCTGGGCCGCGCGCGGGCGGCAGGTGCCGTTAGAGGTCTCCCGGCAACCGCCGGCCAATGGCGGCGGGGCGGGGCGGGGCGCGGCGCGGGTTTAACCCCGCGGGGCCCGGCTGGGGCCGTGCCGGCCGCCGGGCTCGCTCGGGAGCCGCTTCCCTCCGCCTCCCTACGGCCGCAGCAGGTGGGGGGTGCGCGGGCTCCTCCGCCCCGTCACGGGCGGGGCGTTGGGCGCGGCGGGTAACGGCGGCCCCCGGCGGGGCGCGGGGGAGGCGACGGTGGCCGGGGGCGGAGGTAGCGGCGGTAGCGGCGCTGCTCTGCCGGGCTCCGCTGCCGAGCCCGGGGGTTGCGGCGCTCCCGTGGTCTGGGCTCGCCCCGGGCCGGGGGAGGGCCCCGTGCGGGGGCGCAGGAGCCGCTGGCCCGGGCGGGTTGTGGGTCCTGACATGTGCTCCCTTCTCTCAGGCTCCGGCTGATCCCGGGAACGCGGGAGAGCCGCGGCGGGGCTGGGGCTGCCGGCGCTCCCCCGGCGCTGTGAGGCCCAGCGTTTGCTGTCTCTGTGAAGCTACAAGCGGCAGATGCTCGGAGGTGAGAGCCGTAAAGCTTTCTACTGAGTCAGGGAATTTGTGACTGCTCGGGCTGAGCTGGCGGCTCACGTGATGTAAGAGTACAGGTTTCGTAAGTGACTTGGGCTTTTTTAAAAAAAAACCCGTTATTTAAAATTCTATTTATTTGCAGCAAAGTTACTTAAAATTTGAAGATCAAATCGTAATGCGAGACTTGTTTGTAGTGTTCCTGCATCCCCAGATTATGTAGAACGCTCTGCTGCTTGCGGTGGTGAGTGAAATAGTTAAGCAGAGCTCTATAGGCTGCCAAGGTATGATAGGAATTTCAGGGCAATGACTTAAAATAAGACGTATTCAAAGTATAATGTGAGCGTATTAGGTGAATTTTAATAGTGAACTGAGAAAGGAGACCCAGAGAAATTATTTTATTCAATGAATGGGGATTTCAGATTATTGGTGTTTATGGGGGAAGATCTTTCTACGTTGGTTTTTTTTTTTGGGGGGGGGAAGAAAGCTGTGGTACTAATATCAATTGTAATTTGGACTGGAAAGATCACAGGAGAGGGTAACAGCAGGCTCATGGGGCTCAATATCTCGGTTCTGAAGCTGGCAGCAGATGCTAAGGAAAAGATGTTAAGTATAGTTTGGTTGTACAGCAATGCTTTTATCTGTGTATCCTCCCAAGATGCTGCAGACTGGAGTTGAAGGATTTCTGAGCAGAGGCTGCATCTGTGTTTTAAAACGTAATAGATGCTGATGGATGTTTTTCAAAAAACTGGAGGCAGCTTACGTATTGAGTATTCACAGCAACTCATGGTGATGCAAGTCCACAGTTTGTGTTTTATGAGGAAAAAATGCCCTTATTTCCCAGCTTTTGACTGAATGTTTCATTGCCTTCTTTATAACTGCTGTGTTAAAAGGAGCAAAGAGTATTTGTTTTCTGTATGTTGGTCCTGCTTCTCCAGCTGTTTCCTCTTCTAGCTGAAAAGTCAGAGCTTATTCGTTTCTTGTATGAAAGCATTGCTTGACCTTTCTTGCACCATATTTAGATATATTCTGCCTTTTTTTACAGGGGAGGTTGTATCTCTGCGATATTTGAGGTGCAGAAGCTTGGTATTCATCAGGAGACATTATGGTGGTCTCTTCTGCCCTGTGCTCCAGGGTTCTGTTAACTGCCTGGGAGCTGTTATTTCCAGAGGACTAATCATAGGGACTGGCATCTCTTCCTGCATGATAATGCCTAACTAGAGTCTGTTGGTTTAAGTGCATAGCGGAGTTGTCTTTTTCATTGTGTTAGTTTGTGTTTATGAACATGGAATTTCAGCTGCTGATTTTTATTATCCATTTGTTCAGTTTGGGTTTGACAAACCTTCTGCAGTTTGTCATTCAACCTGTGTTTATTTTTGCAATTAACTCTGTATTGTACATGAGCATATGTGTTATTTTTCTCTCTTTGTCACTTTCATATGCTTTGCTCAGCCATCTATGACTTGTTCCTACACTTTGCCCTTTTCCATTTATAATCGGTCATTAATAAATTCCTTAACATCTTAATTTAAGAGTTTTTGGAGGGAACATTGTGAAAAGCTTTTTGAAAATCCAGTTATGCTGTCTTGCCCAGGTGTGTTGGATGATTCCTTCTTCCAGAGCACTGTGACAGACTGGTTAGTGTTCCTTCCTTCCACAGAAGGTATGCTGGCACTTCACCAGTCCCATTTTGTTTGTCCCATTTTTGTTTGTCGAGTCTTTTCTGTGACATGTTTTGATTAACAGAAACCTAGTATTTACAGGAGAATTACTCCTTGAATTCCCTGGTAATCTCCAAAGAAACTATGTCATTATCTTCTTGCATTCCATCCCTGATTTAGCTTTCAGGTTGCATGCTGCTGAAACATGGAAGTTTCCTAATTTCTGATAACCTGGAATACTAGTTCTGGCTCTGCCCAGTAAATATCTCACCAACTTTAGGAACAAGTAAGACAGTGGTTTGCTTTTCTTTTAAAAAGTTGTCTGCTTGCAGAGACAGCCAGCTGTAAAGTTTGGCTAAAGCTGAGCTCAGGAAGAAGGGGAGGACATGCAGAAGATGGTTTCTGAGGTTCTCTTGTCTGTGACATAGGGAGATTTGGTAACAGAATGTTCTGCTCTGGCTACATATAGTAAATGGTTTGTGAATGCAAAGGGAGAAATGCAGTTTTGAAGATTAACAATAGAGTTATTGTTTAGTGATAGGAAAATGCTAATGTGAAATCCATCGTGTTAGTTCAAAATGGGGTAGGAATTTGGGAGCCAAATAAAATGTTTCCATGTGTTTCAATTTTTTCAGTGATTGAAGTAACAGAATTTCAGTCATCTCTGTATATAGCATGAGAGTTGAATCTTGAGGTAGTACATCAGGTTATATTCCTTGTAACCTGAGTGTTTGAGGCAAAGACCATGATAGATCAGTCATTGAACACTGAAATTTTTTCAGAGGTAAAAGTATATTCTTGTGTAATTATATGTGTTGAGAAGATTGAATATTTATTTTCTTAAAACTCTTGGTAATTTTAATTTGTTTTCCTGTTTGCTTTTCTAAGTAAAATGGAGGGGAGAAATGTAGTTGGGATTTTTGAGTCTGATGCATTCAGAATGAACAGAGATTTCATACCCACAGGCTGGGTGGTTTGACTTGATCGTTCATGCTGCTTTTGACAATAATGTGAAATTCACCTGAAAATCTGATATTACGTAAAGTTTCCATGGAATGTGAATAAATTAAGGCATTTCTTCACCCTCATTTTGAAGCTAATAAATTAATGATTAAATTGCCACAATTTTGTAAGTGTGGGAAGAAAAATCTGGGCTCAGATTTAATTACAAGAGCCATCGTTAAAATTACATTTTTAAAAAAAGGTCACTAGAATTAAGAGTTTTAAAGAAAGCTATTCTTTTTACTGTACCATTATCACTGGATAGAATAAAAATATTAGTGCTAATGATAAACTGTTGTTAGGAATTGTGTAGAGAGACAATAAATGTCAAAACTCTAGGGAGGAAATGCAGGGACTTCTATGGCAATTACATGAATTAAAGCAAGGATATGTCATGACATTATCAGGGACCAATTTGTCAATCTTCAGTGTCATGTCTAGAGTGCACCCTAAATTTACCTAGAGTTCTGTGTCTGTCTATCCAGATAAAAGCCATCTGTGTGACATCTGTGGATTACTAGATAAGTGTAAAAGCTTTAAGCAGCTCCATAGCTCCCTTTGGGTATTATTTTAGTAGAAAGGAATCACATTGGTCTTCAAGTAAATGCTAAGTACCCCCGCAGTTTTACAAGTTGAAACACGTGCATGTCACAAGTTGGAGTATTGGAAATACACAGAGAAGGAATGGTAGACTATTTCTGGTTGATGCTGACTCTTCAAACTTTCTTCTGAGGCATTGCACCTCTCCAGAGGTGCCTTTCCATATCCTCCCTACCTTGGTGGGGTGGAAATTTTCTGGGTTAGCAGATACTGCATTTCCCACTTGTGTCACACCCTGTCTGGGTTAGGGATGACCGGATGGTGCAATATGATCGCAGCCCAGCACTGTGGCAATTCTCTGCTGGTTGTTTGAGTGTGTTTTACAAACCCAGTTACAACTGCTTCTTTTCAAGTTTAAACATGATATTTAGAACTTTTAAGTGTGCTGTTTTGTGTTAAGTTTTTAGTTCTTGTTGCTTATGATTTTATTAATTTATGCTTATGATTATGATTTTCTTCTTGTTGCTTATGATTTTCAAGTTTTTATATAGCCTGAACTCAGGCTTAATTAATCAGATTTCTGTCTTAAATCTTGGCACATTTATTGTCAGTTCCTCTTCTGTCTCCCGAAACACAAGCCAGTAATTTTATGAACAGCTTCTTTCAGCTCTTTGAACTTATGAAATATACTGATCTTGAACTTTAGTTGTGTTCTTGAAAAGAAAGATGTATTTATTAGTGAATTATCTGGAAGTTTCTGGAAATACTTCTGTGGGGTTTTTTTGTCCAAAAATTCCCAAGGTGGCTTTCAAAGAAGTTCTGCTATGCTATTTCCATTTTTTTTAAGTTCCTTGGGTTTTTTGTACTTCTCTTGTTCCAGCTAGCACTTCAGTGCCTTGGTTTGATTGCTACTTCCTTGGTATAATCAAACTCTGTGATTTTAGTGGGGTGTATGTTGGGGTCTTTTTGTTTGATTCAAGATTTCTTTTTTCAGTGGGATGGCTCTGCTCTTGTATTCACACTTTTCCAGCTGGGTCCCAGGGGCTCATTTTTGCACAATCCACCTATGTCTTGGCCTCCAGGAATTCCTTGCTTGGGAAAGGAAGTGACACTGCCAACTGGGGCAATTGTCTCTAGAAAGCAGTGGGTGGTTACAGGTTTTTGGCAAGTCATTGAACCTGGTAGGGAACTAACTATAAAAAAAAATCCCTGTGTACAGCGTGGTCTTGCTAAAGCATCTGCTCTGAATGAATCTGCTTGTGATTTGCAGGGTGCAAATTTAGAGAATCATTGCATTCATACACCTGGATTAGTGCTGCTTCCAGTCAGACACTGTTTAGGGTGACAGATGCTGTGTCAGAATAGTACTGTCAGTGCAGAGAGACCTGGGGGTTGATAATACTGTGTGTTCAGGGAGTGTGGGTGCAGTCTATCAAAGAATGAAAGCCAGTTTGTTTGGAAGTAGCAGCATATCTAAATTGAGAAGTATTTTTGTGGACTTTCCAGCAGTCCTTGATGGAATTTGTATCATAAGTTTCTTAATAATCTTTTGAAAAATGTTATAAGATTGCAGGGTTGTGATGTCAGTAATGAAAACATACTTATACCTTAATTTGCTGCCTTTTTCTCTTATTTTTGTACATTTATCTGTCTGATGGACCCAGCAGAAATGAAAGTAGCATGTAAGAAGTGTGTTGTCTTAATACTTACTGGCTTTGAATTCCATTTTAAAGGCACTGGTGTCTAGTTAATTTGTGAACCTCTTGCTTTTATGGGAGAAAAATAAAGAAAAATATGCAGAAATCAAGTGTAGAGAGAAAGCAGAACAAACCATTTCTTTAACAAGAACAACAACTAGAACATTACATTAACTGTTTTCTTGCTGCCTTGTGTGTACTTTCTGATCTGAAAGTTTTCAGGAGCTACTAAATTACAACACATGAGGAATAACTGTTTACCTTTTTTTCCCATGTACATTTATGAACCTGGGGAAAAAAAATGTTCATCCAGCTGGATAATTATTTAGAAGGATTTTTTTAGTGCTGAGCATTCTGTAACATGACTGTGCACCAGTATGATCTCTTTAAAACTTGGTGTTTCTTTGGACACTGTATTTTGTGCTTTGTCATTTGATAAGGATTTTTACTGTCTTTGTGTTCTCAGGAGACCTTAGGACTAACAAAACACTTCTCCCCCATCCCTTCCCCTCTTTCCCGACCCAAATGATATTTTTTCCACAGTGATAAGAGCACAAGGTTTTGGTGTTAGAAATTTAGAAGTTGCTAAGCCAAAGTACGTTTATTAAAACATTAGCAAGAGGTTAGGGAAGAACATCCCAGTGCTCTAAAATCTCCTGAATCCATCTAAAACAGACTTTAGACCTTGTTCCCAAAGCGTTGGTTGAAACAAAGGGGCCTTCTTTTCTGTCAGGTGGAAAGTTTGTTTCCCTGAAGTATCATTGTTCCCCTAACAGCTGAAGGGTTGTGCTGTCCGAATCTTTAGCATCCAAGCTGGATTTAAAGTTTCCAGCAGTGAGAGAGAACTAATGCTATTATGTGCCTTCTTACTGTGTGGTGGAGGTGGGGTGAGGGGACAATCAGTTTGTTCTTTCTTCTGAGCGGGTGGCTTCCCTTTGGTTTCCAGAGGGACAGTGCTGTACTGAGCCTGTGCCAACAGGGTAAGGCTTCTCCTCTTTGCTTACTTCAACAGTTTTGGGGTTTCTTCAAGGAAGCAAGCAACTTGCTAGGGAAAGGCAATATTAATAAATGTGTAAGTTAATTAAAATGGTTAAATATTTATTAATAGTTCCTTTGCCCTCTGCCAGTATATCCTCTCTGGAGCCTTTGTAATACATCTCTTTAAATAACAATCCCATTTGGACAGACATATGTTAAAACTTCACATAAGTTTACAGTACTAAATGGTTATATATGGCAGGAAAAAATATTTGTCTTGCTGTTTTTTCTGATGTACATCATCAGAAACAACTAGCTATCTGTGAGTCTTAATTTTCATGTGTGCATGGCATTTTGGCTTTAGTTAATGGTTTACAAGACAGTTGAGGATAAATATATATAGATGCCTAATTTTTACAGTATCCTATTTGCTGTGCTTACTGTGTTCCAAATTTAGTGTAAAGAAGTAGAAAAATTTCACGTGGTTCAAGTTCAGTAGTCACTCTCCTCTGCCTTCTTTAACCTTCTAGCTGTATTAGCTGCTTTTGTTAATCTAAAATGCTCTTGCTATTTTAGGAGATGCCTACGTAACACACGTTGCCAGCAATCGTACTGAATACTTTGCTGCTGAACCAGTTGCTCAGGTACCCAGCCTGTCTCTGTTGCTATGGGAGATTGGAAGACTATTACTGTGCCGGTGCTGTCACCAGGTAAACTGGGAATATTTTCGATTTAGTTGATTTTGCTGATTTTAGCAGCAATGTTATAGCAGCTAAAGAGAGAGACTGGAGTTTTGTGCGTGACATATTTGAGTAGTTAAACAGCGTGGTAAATAATACAAACAGTGCTTTGTCTTGGATTGAGTACTTACAGAAATGCTAGTGTAAAATACTGTACTTGCGCATGTATGGAAAGGCTAAGAACTTGCAGTCACATTTTATTTTTTATAATCATGCCTATCAATGTATCTTGTGTTTTCAAAGATTTCTTTACTTGTTCTATGTTGTTTTGCTTCATAAATTGGTTATAAATTTGTTAAAGGAGTAAATATTTTCTTGCCTATTTCTGCCTAGTGGAAGAGTAAATTACAGCATACACTTAATATGTATAATAATACCATACATTCTGTAAGAATTTTACTGAATGCACATCTCTTGCACCTGTGTTGTAAGTCAATAAAAAGGAAGTGTGCTCAGTTTTTTCTTGGTGAAAGAGTAAAATTTGAAAGGTACAACACTTTAAAGCGTTATTGAGTCTAAATCTTCAGTGGAACTTTCTGTTTTGTATATATTGTGAATTTTTAAATGTCATTCTAGATCAAATTCTCAGTTCTAGAATCTAAATTTCTGTAAATAATAATTTGAATACATAAGGGTTTGTTTTTATGTGATGTGTTAAAATAGCTGATTTCTTCTTAATGTTTACCTTTTAGATAGCCAAAATATATTTCCATATACCTCAGAAAGAAGGACATCTCCTACAAGCATGAACTCACAAGTGCTACGCTTGTCACTGCCTTCATCCAAAAGCATGCACAGCTTTTTCAGTGCCTTCTGCACAGAAGAGAATATTGAACAGAGTATATCCTATATTGATAGGGTAAGCCAGATCTTTCTGTTTACTGGAGATTGTCACCTGCACACAATCAATTGTGCTAAAAAAGATTGACTGGATTAAGAAGGCTTCTTCCTCAGTGCCCAGAAGCTGAAGTTGGTGGGAAGTAAGAGTCATGTTTTCCCCCTTCATACAGGATTTCACCTGATAGTGTTTCTGTCTTTTGGAGAATGGTGGGAGATTGATTCAGTTATTGATCTCATTTCATCCCCTCTCTCCCCTTGTCTTTTACCAGGAATTAACAACAATGGGGTTTCCCTCTATTTATGCGGAGTCCAAAGGAAAAGAATTAGATTTAGTATCTATGGTAAATTGTATGAATGAATTGCTTGTACTGCAGCACAAGAACCTTCGAGCTCAGGAAGAAATAGAAATACAGCATCTGAAACTGGGAAGTGATATGGATCACTTGCAGAACTGCTATACTAAGTTAAAGGTAGAAAACAAGATCATTCCACTTATGCAGCTCTTCTTTCTTTTTTTTTTTTTTTTCCTACCCAGTGCTAATTTACAGTTGTATTTTCATGTGTATTTTGGAAGTCTTTTTTTTTTTTCCAAATGAAAATGCCTTAAAGTCAATGAAATATGAGCTAACAAGAGAACTTCTAATTACTTGGAATTTTAGCCTCCTTAATCAAGAAAGGGGGAAGGCTGTTTGAATTGGGAGTGTTAGTGTACACTTCGGGTGAAAACATTAAACTCTTCAGTTCCCATCATTTAGTATTGCTTAAAAGGGTATGCCCAGCTCTTAAAGATAAATTCCCAGTGTAATTGTAGCAAGTAAAAGCATACATAACTCTTCTAGTGTGGGGTTTTTTAGTCTTTTTTCATATAATTAGCTTTTTCCATGTGGTTTTTTTGTTGTTGTTGTTGGATGCCTTGAACATCCAACTACAAAGTCTCTTTGTGAGAATTGCTCAGAAACTGTTGTCAAACCACGAGTTACTAAGCTTCGTTTTATCACAGGATAAACACATGCTCAAGGCCAGTTCCTGTGGAGTAGCTGATATGTTGGAAGTTCCTGGGTGCACTTGTATGTGCAGTCATATTAGCAAAGACTTGACTTTCTCTTAATTCTGTCAAGAAAATAAAATATAAAAAAAGAGCAAATATTTCAGTGCATCATTCAGTGCTTTTTTAGGTTTTCACTTGGGCTGGTCAGCACTGTCTCCTTGAAAAATACTGCTGTAGATTTTCAAAATCATAGTAGCCCTCTTGCTGAGATTGGTCATTCATGTAGAAGGATTTTGATTACAGATTAAAAGTAATCTGTAACTGCACTGATTTTTATACAAACACTGTAAAATGTTAGGTCCTAGAACACTCCAGTTGCTTTCCCTAGATGAATAGCTGTAAGGGGAGAGAGGGAAATCTTCTTAGTACTGCATGAATCCCAGGGCATCTAATTGGCTGTCAGCTTGTGAGGTTCCTCATGTAGGTTCTTTCAGCTACCATACAGCAATCCTCGTGACTTGTGTTACCTGTATTTCACTGTGGTGTGTTTAGAAGTTCTCGTTGCTTAAATATATCTGAACATTTATACCTCAGTATGCATATGAAGGGAAAGTTTGTATTTGGTGTGTCATTTCAGCTGCCAGTTTTAGGTCTGAGTCTCATTCATGGACAAAACCTTTATAAATGCTAGTTTTGCATTGTCTGTTGTAACAAGATCATCTGTCTAGCCTTCTCTATATATGTGAAATGTTCCATTTGCATTGTTATGGTCACAGTCTGTATATCTGTGTTAATTGTACCCTTAATTATTCAACAGAAATGCTCCAGTAAAACTGTAGTTCCAAATTCATACAGGTTGCTTAATATCCACCTCACTCTCACAGTATATATATGCTTACAGAATCCTGACTTAATGAAAAAGTCCTAACTGTAAAAAATAATCTCTGTTAAATACCAAGCTATATCTCATGTGAGGTGGTTTGGCAGTTTGGTTAACATGGCTTGTTTGTTTTGGTTGGTTGGGGTTTTTTTAATCTTATGCTTTTAATTCTTATTGATACTGAACTATCAACACTTTTTCTAGGAACAATTGGAATTATCTAAGAGGGAAATAGTTGGGCTTCAGGAAAGAGACAGACAACTGCAAAGCAAGAACAGAAATTTGCACCAGTTACTTAAAAATGAAAAGGATGAAGTGAGTTGTTTTGTACATTAACACAAGTCATTATATAGATATTGAAGATTTTTTTTTATGCATGGAGTCTTGTAATTGCTCATTTTGAATGTGGTTTTTTGTTTGGTAAATGTTGTCTTTCAAGATGACTGGCATGTTGCATATGGATAAATAGGTTTTATAAGGGAAGTTACAACAATAAGAGTTGGTCCAAGTTACAACAATGGTAGAGAGTACTGCAGAAATGCAGATGTGCAGTTTTCTGGGATTTTCTTTACAGCTTTATCTTAGAATGTTCAGATATATCAAAAAGTAGAAGGGGCAACAGGATTCAGTCACTTATTTAACCAGTTGTGTATAGAGGCTTTTGGGGTTTTCTTATTATATTACAGAGGGGAGCAAAAGACCAATAAGAAGGGAGGTAGGGGGAAACCCAGCTCAAAAACACCATCTCATTAAACTTAAATATCTTGAAACAATTAAGGTCACAAAACACTTTGACATCCATGACACTCCTTAGTTTGGCATTTGTTTCCTTTATGCTCCTTCCCTAGCGTTGTACTTCACATGGCTCCTATGTTTTTGTGAATGTGGCTCCTCCAAGTTTCTGTGAATGTTCTGTGTTCATAAACATGTTCATACAGTTGGGAATAACAGTACTAACTGTTCATTGTGAACTTCCTGGAGTTCCAGCTTAAAATATTGAATGTGCTGTATGTTAGTAAGGTTAAATCATAAAATTTAAAAACCCAAATACAGCTCTAGGAATTGATAGTACATGTCAAAAATTTGCTTTATGATGTTTTAATGTTCTTTTGGACCAAATGGAATAGTCTGTCTTTCAATGTCCTGCTGCCCCAAGGAAGAGGAGTTTATTTTTTAGGTTAAGCCTAACAAACATGCTTTAGGATTGCAGTAAACCTAGATCCTGAACGTGAATTACTGAAAGTAAAGATGCATCTTTCTCTGCTCTGTTCAATAAAGGCATTAAAGGTTATGTGACTTATCAGAACATGAGTTCAGTTGTACTTCAGAGGAATTAGAGTATTATAATCTGCTGTTTATGATATGGGTTTCTGCTGAAAACTAACTACCTCTCCTGAGATAAGTCTGAGATCAGAATCTGTGGGGTGGGACAGCTCTTCTGATTCCCTTTGTCGCTTCCTTTCGCCAGAAGAACAGTTTAATAGAAGTTTTGTTTTGCCTCATGTGTTTTGGTTTTCTGAAGAAATTTGTGTTTATACTTTAGTGGAAGAAACAGCCTTTTGTGGCATTGCTTTTAGGTTCAGAAGTTACAGAACGTAATTTCAAGTAGAGCTACACAATACAATCATGATATGAAGAGGAAAGAGAGAGAATATAACAAATTAAAGGAGCGCTTACATCAGTTAGTCATGAATAAAAAAGACAAAAAGTTAGGTAAGTAGCTCTTTGAATTTTACCACAGCAAAATTAGCATATTCTGTATGTTAACCAGAGCCAATTTTAAGCATTTTTATCATTAAAGGAGATATGGCCCTCTTGCAGATTTTATTTGGGTGTTAGAACGTTAAAGAAAAGATGCAAGATTTCATGTTAACTGACTGTGTAAGACTTTTCTACATTGTGTTCCATGAGATCCCTTACCAAGCATAAACCAGCATAAACCAAATGCTGATCTTTACCTAGTGAGGTGGGGTTGTTTTTTTGGGTGGTTTTTTTTTTTCCTTACTAAGGAAAATTTATTCCTAGGATTCCATAGGAATCAATGCCTATGGCAGAGCCATCTCTCCTCTATTTTCTTGCTACTGTTGCTATCACAAGATTTGGGTAATGTCATGAAGACTGTATTGTTCCAAGCAGTTGCCATCAGGAAGGCACACTGCATGAGCTTTTACTCTGGAGGTACTACACTCTGCTTGTAGCTAGCACAAGTAATGAGAGGTTTGAGAGGAAGTAACACTAGGCAGATGTACCATCCTGTACTATGTGAAATGAGGAGAAACCAGATCTCCTTTATCATGAGTACTTGTACGTTGTACTGCCCAAAAATTGTGTCCAAGACATTCATCAGTGCTATTTACCATAATTACAGTTTTCTGTGAAAAATGGCTGAAAATGGGTATTGTAGTCAGGTATTAAAAAAATAAATACTTTTTTGGTTCATGTATGTAGTTCTAAAGTATTTCTATAACGTATCTCCAGTGGAAGGGAAGTCTTGCTCTTGTCCACCTGCTGCCCCCACACTCAGCAGTTTGCCAGCTGTAGTTCATGTCTTAGTAAGCTCATTTAGTTCACTAAACCAGAAGAAAACTATTCCTGTTGTTGCCAAGATGGTTATCTGTTTACTTAGTTTTCTGTAAGTCCCTGTGCTCAAGCCAGACCAGGTTAGGACACAGTAGAAGGATCACTTATTTTGGGTGCAGAAAATCTTTAGATATCCTTTCAGTAAGCTCTGGAAACTTTACCCTGAGGTCAGCAAAACTTAAACATTCTTGACTTCTGGTGGCTAGTACTAGTTCAAGTGTCAGAGAGGTAAAAATAGCAGGGGTCTAAAACTAGTTACTGTTTGCTTGATAGCTAACTAGCTTGGACCACCAATCTGTAGTCTTACATTGGGTTTGGATTTTTGTTGTTGGTGTGGTTGGGGTTTTTTGATTTTATTTTTATTCAAATGTGGACAGAAGTTTTGAGGAATACCTTAAGAAATATTAATATAAGTTCCTTACCCTAAACAGGAGATAAAACTGCCATTATTGCCAGAATGAGCATAGACTTGATACATTGATATAAAGGTTGAAATAGGGATGAAGGTATCATTAAGAAATGCGTTAAAAAGATAAGACAGGATGAGAATACGTACTTCTGAGTTTCAAAACTCAAAAACTTACCTTTTTTCCTTTGACTGTGTTATTTTTGCTTTAAGCAGAGCCATATGATTTCATGAATCTGAAGTTTGAGGGGGATATTTGAGTAATATGATCTTTTTATAATAACTATATATAAATGCAATGTCATCTAAATCTGTATTTATTTGCATATTGTTTCACGCTTTGAAATATCCTTTTCATTTGTAGCTATGGAAGTTCTAAATTGTGTTGGTAGAGCTGATGGGAAGAGAGGTGCATGGAGGACTGATAAGACAGAAGCCAGGTAGTTGTCTTAGAACAACATTAGTTGAAGCATGTATGAGGGCTGTTATGTTGTTACTGTAAGATTATTTCTTCCAGAAATGAAGAAGAAATGTACAAAGTTCTGTTAAGTGATTATGAGCAACGCCAAAAACAGCTTTTACTGGAAAATACTGAGCTAAAGAAAGTTCTTCAGCAAATGAAGAAAGACATTATTTCACTTCTTCCACCACAGAAACAAAAACCCAAAGAAAGATCTGAAGATGGGCTTGTAAGTATTCTTCAGTCAAAATTTAATCTCCATAGTAGTTTGGTATAGTGCTGGAGTAATTTGATAGTTATTAAAAAGAAAGTAAACTTTTGAGAGCTGCAATGGATTGCACATCATGTGCTTTGTGTGACATTCATCCAACATAAATATAAATATTCTGCTCTCTGTGAACAATACACAGTGTATTCTTTCCAGAAAGTAAATTAAAAGCTTGAAAATATTCTTTGAGTGAATTTAAATGCAGTAGCTACTGGTATGTAATTCTATATTGCAATGCAAGATACTGGATTTTGGATGCCTGGGGGAATTTGTTCGTTCTGGATTTTAAGTACTACTTTCCACAGGATGTCTTTATTGAACAGTTTACTGCCATGGCTATGAACAGCCATGAACAGCCATGTGGCTTCTTTGTCACCTTCTTGATGAGGTGTGAGTACTCTTCTTGACTGGGTGACTTGCCGTACTGGGGCAGCTACTGCCTAAGTCTGACAGCAGAACTCAGCAGTCTGACCCTGTCTAGGTTGAAGATGTGAGTGACTGAGTCCTGCTAGCTGACCCACAGTCTCTGTGGTGGGGTTCTGGGATCTGCCTGGTCACTTGTCTTTTCAGCGTTATGCTGAGAAGGGAACTGAACTCCCTGAGAGTCAAATTTCCCTGGACGGAAAAATCTTGATGCAAGGGTTTTCCTTCTCTTCAATAAGTTGAATCTATGCACATATTTATATAAACAAATACACATATTTAGAGGGGTGAAATGGTTTGCAGCTTCTTATTTCTGCTTCTACAGGTGCTGTCAGACCAGGAAGAAGATATTGGAGAATTAAATAAAGAGAATATGTGGGAATTATCTTGTGAAACTGTGCGAGAACAGCTTACCAATAGCATTAGAAAGCAGTGGCGGATGTTGAAAAATCACGTTGAAAAGCTGGATAACCAAGGTTGGTGATTAACTGCATTATGTGTGCAAATAAAATACATTTCAGAAAAAGTAGTGCAGAAGTGGCATTTTGAAATAATTGGGTGCAAAATATGTAATTCCCTTTAAAGAGCCTAGACTTGCCAGATCCTCTGGGACTTCTTGTGGCATTCTAAAACAAACCAACTGATGGTATGGTGCTGGACTCTCCTCATTTCCAGCTGTTAAACAGCATTAAGACAGCTAAAAATATATAAAATTCTTTCCTAGTATTATTTTTCCATGCAAGTAAATGCAGCCACTACCACAGGGATGTGTGCTGTCAAGAGTAAGATTGAGAAGGTCATGCATGCAATTGCAAATAAAACAGCAGATGGCCTTTGAGAGTATGTTTACACCCTAGAAAGGATTTCAAGAATGCTTGTAATACTTTATTTGGTGTAACTAACTGAAAAATAAGCATCAGGAAAAACGTTACAATTGTGTGCTTTTTTTTTTTTTGAGTCATCTTCTAGATTTTTTTAGTTCATGAGGATGACCATAGTATAGCCCTTTAGGATTCTATTAATGTTTAAATACTGGCTTTAGGGGCCAAAACTTGTCTTATTACAATCATTGTGATTTAGCTATGCATTGAGCTAAATAAGCCAATGTGTAATTGTACAAAATAAAACCATTTCTGTAATTCATTCCCTTACTGGAATGAAAACATGCATCCAGTGTTTGTTCGCTCCATTTCTCCTTCACAGGACTTGAAGGAAAAGCCTTTCTTTTTATATCTGTGATAAATATAGTTACTGTCATATTATTATGAACACAAACTCTTCAAAAATGGTCTCAGAAAAATGGGTTAACAGCATGTCAGTGAAAAACAAAATCTTTAGTTGTCTTGAGTTTTCTTTTAAATGACTGCTGAAACAAGCAAGGATTTTGTGTAACACTTATTGCAGTGTAGATGGTTGGTTTACCTTGGGGAATGTGAAACAGCCATGTTTTCATTGCTTTTTCTTTTTTTTTTTTTGAACCAGACTTGATGGATAATTACTTGTGTAGCACCAATTTTGGAACTCTTGTCTCTGACAGAAATGCTTTTGAGTACCCTCTGTATCTGTCTTTCACGCTGAAACCAAGAGTCTAAAACCTTTTGCTCTTCCAAGGCATCTCTGATATGAGGTGTTGGGGGTTTTATAACTTGTTTTAAAGATGCTTTTTTTCTCCCTTAGTGTCACGTGGACATTCAGGAGCTTTGAATGAAAAAGATGTCATTTCAAGAGAAGACCATGAGCTAGAAACTGGAAAGCTAGAGCTAGAGATTCAGCAATGTAAAGAAATGATCAGAACTCAGCAACAGCTCTTACAGGTAGTAGGCTTTCGTTTTTCTTATTTTTCTCAATTGAATCCAAGTGTATTTTATTTAACATTCCACTCTTCTTGCCTCTGAGCCTTTCTCCGTTCCTCGATCGTGCTTTTAAAATAACTTAGTGGTGGTCTGAGAATAACTGTGCTAATGGCTTGGTTAATAATGTTAGGACTTTTTACTCCTGGTAGGAATTATTTTTGGAGGCTAAACAAAGGTGAGGCTGCCTGAACAGGGACGTTTTGATTGCTATCTGAAATCTGCCCCCAATATCCCCCAACTTGATATCTACTGCATTTTTTCCATATTAAACTTCAACCATTTTTCTGACAGAACTGAAACTGTGGAAATACCATACCTCTTAAGTCACTCCCAAATTAACATTTGCCTTTTGTTGCTTTATATCTACAGCAACAGCTTACATGTGATGATGACACCACTCTGTTACTACAAGACTGCTATTTGTTGGAAGAAAGAGAGCGTCTTCAGGAAGAATGGAGATTATTTCGAGAACAAAAAAAGAATTTTGAGAAGGAACGAAAAAGTTTTACAGAAGCTGCTATTAGATTAGGACTTGAGGTATTGGGAAAGGGAGCTCTTATGGAAGATGAATTACAAGTCTTTTATATGTGACGAAGTGCAGCCATCCAGTAATATCTGATGTCTGTAGACAAAGATCATTGCCATACTGTATAAAACATATCTTTAGTTGTTCTGGAAGATCATTTTCATGGCAATTGAAAAAGCCAAGGTTTTTGTGTATGTTGGAAAACACAGTTTCTGTAACTGGAACCAAACCATTTTTGTTTCAGCTTTTGAAATATCTTAAGTGCTTCCAAAATTTATTAACTAAATCCCTTGGATACTTGTAAAGTTTGGTTTCCTACAAAAGGCGTATGAAAATTTCAGTCAAACTTGGCCTCAGGGTTGAATCCCAAAGGTACTTGATTTCTAAGATTTGGTGAAAACCAGTGACTTTTGCAAAAACACCAAGTGATTACTATGCTTCCCTTAGCAGGGTCATTACCTGTCCTGGTTTTGTAGTTAAGCTGGCCAGTAAGGCAGTTTCAGTAAGATACTGGCAGTCAGGGTAGATGTGTCTGTGAATGAGCTCTAGCACATGTCCTTTGGTCTAGCCCATAGTTTGGGTCACAAATGTGAAGAGGCTTGCAAGTTTGTCAGGGAAAGGTCATCGTGATATGATTGTGGAACTAGGATGGTACAGATATGACGGGAAAAAAGAAATGGACTTTATTGTTTACAGAACAGCTTGCTTTGATGTGCAGAGCAGAAAGTTAGAGTGGGATGTGATTAAAATTTATAAAGCTGTGGATTCAGTTTGAGCAGACGAAAGTGCTACTGTTGTTCACCAAATCCCTCAAGACTTGGACTAGAGGGAACTCTTTAATTTTTAAATTAAGTCAAAAACATACCCAAAAAAGTGGCTTTTTTATAGTTAGGTAGTTGACGTCTGGATTTCTTTTTTGAAGGAGATTGTAAAGGCAATGTGTACCATCAAGTACAAAGAGCACTTGCCTGAGCTTATGGGCAACACACTCACAGATAAGAAAAATGGAGCAGAAGGGGGTGCCTTTCAGTATCTGTAATCAAATGGCTTTTGGAAGTGGGGACCTGTGAGGGAATGCACTGCAGAAAATGATCATGCTCATAAATAGCATCTCTTGTGGCCGCTGTTGGAGACAGAATACAGAGCTAACTGGCCAACCTGTCTGACCCAGAATAGAAAATACTCTAGATTTTACTTAAGCTACTGGGATAGCAGTAGTTCACATGGTAACAAATACAAATTATGACTAATTTAATTTTATTTGCATTTTAGTGAGTTAGTTAATTTCACGTTGCTCATTGAATTCAGCTTTAAAAGTCGTGAGTGATAATACACAATACTTGTTTGTCTGGAAATGTTTAGGACTACATTGCAGCATAATTGCTCATGCTTCAGCTTGTCAGAATGCTGAGGTATGGAATGAGAAGCAATGCTGTGAGCTTTGTAGGTGTTTGTGAAAGTTTGCGTTGGAGTTCAGCTTCCTCTGTTTTTCTACTGGCACAGAATAGGAGCATCCTGTTTCACTGATGGTTTTTGGAGATGAAATAGCTTGTTGCTTGGTTCCAGAGCCATTGGATCTCTTGGAGGTTGTCTGTTAGGCATTATTTTCTTTTTCTGTGCTTAGAGGGGCTGGAAAGGGAAACAACCTGGGTTTTTGTTCTTACCTCAGTTTTAGATAGAAGCAATCAGGGCTATTTTCAATGTCATTTTTCCCTGTTTAAAGGTTTAAGAAGTTCCTGGTAGCTGCCCTGGATGAGGGCTGCTGCAAGAGGTAGTGCTGCTCTGGGGGAATGGGAGGCACAGGGGATGGTGTTGCTGGAGTGTAGAGCAGTAAAGTGAAAGGATTACTCTGAGCTCTGTGGAACAAACTGTGGGACTTGGCTGTAAGTGCCTCCTCAGCCAATCCTCCTTGGGCTCCAAAGCTTGCTCACAGACAGTATTTGCTGTGTTAAGCTGCTGGCTCTCTTGGTGACATGGACATGTTACAACTTTGGCTTTCTGAAATAGAATAGCATCAATTTAATGTGGGCTAGGTTTTTTTCTGTGCTCGTAAGTGTAAACTGTCATTTCTTTTCTTAGAGAAAGGCATTTGAAGAAGATAGAGGAGCATGGCTGAAGCACCAGTTTTTAAGTATGACTGCTGATTGCAAGTCTGAAAATGTGAAAACTCCAAGTGCCTTCTTAAGAAGCAAGTATTTGGTTCAAATTATGTTATTGCACAGTTTTTTCTCTTCCTTTCAACTAGAAGTCACAACTATGAAGACAGCAATTAAAAATCCAAAAGGTCTCAAGAAAAATTTTACCATGTATCTGTATGCCTCCACATATTAGGGCAATTGATTGTTCAAAATTACCTTTGAAAAAGGGAATTGTAACTCCCTTCCTGATAATTACTTATGTTTCACAAATGTAAATTCACTACAATCTGGTGAATATCAAATAGCTGACAGCACAGCAGGTAACTTTCAGGTGCTTTCATAAATACTGAAGAACATGTCATCATTCTGGTTTTCCCCTTCATATAAAAGCTGTGAAATACAAATGTGAGATGGGATTGATCTGGCCCTTCTAATTTTGCCATCTCTTGCCATTGACTTGAGTGATGGTTAGTTTCATGTAAACAGTAAGACGGCTAACTTCATTTTGGTTTTGTTTTCTATATTCTGACAAGTTTGCAGGTTTTCATGTTGGTGTTATGTCTGTGCATGCTGGAGAAGTCTTTACTTAAGGAATAAAAAAGCTTTATTAATTGTAAAGTGAGAAATTACACTTGAGTGACTTCATATGACTACTTTCAGTGGTGGTTATATGTGCAAATGCTGCATTTTCAAATTTAGAGTTCTAATTTTAACATAACTTCCATTACAAATACTTTAAAAATTTTATCCCAGGTCTATATCAATGACAGTTTTATTATAACTCTGCTTTAAGGTCTTTGTGGTATTGGTTTTTTTTCTTTAAAGCAGAGGACACAAACCCTTGAAGGACTTGCTTATTTCCAGTGGACTGCAGTTTAACTGGTGTGTGTCTCTCTTAGGTTCTGACCCAGACATTCGTTTAGTGAGATCTGCATCTCGGCAAAGAAGACCTCCCTCTGCGTTGAGTGCTACTGTTTCACCAGAGCCTTGCCAGATATCTCAGTACATTACACAAAACAGGTTTGTGAAACAATGTTGTAGATGGTTTGTACAGTGCTGAACTCTGTGGAGAGCACAGTGTAATCTAAAGTTTATGGTTGGTATATAACCAAGGATATTTAACATTATATCATAAAAACAATACTGTTTCAATTCAAAGCATTATTTTCATTGTAACTTCCTTTTCTGCTTCCAGTGTTGCATCAGAAAAACCTGCTGCAGATTACATGCCAAATCTGTGGGTGGAAAGTGATGACAAAGAAGAAACTGAAGAATGCACAAAGTCATGGGAAGACTCTGGGCTTGGCACTCTACATAGAAACTTGCACATGGAACAGCTGCCTTAGACTTCTAGGGTTGCCTGCTGGGATTTTTGTTAGAGACTGGTTCATAAACTTATCATTCTAAATGAAACAGAATGCTGTGAGTTTGATCATTCTTCTGGAGGATTACGTGGTGATCTGAATTGTGGTGTGTTTCTATGTGTGTGCACATGGCTTTTATTTTTTAGACCATTTTTTGCCTCTTTCTTGCAACTCTTGAAACAAAATTTAAGAGTATATAAAAGCTTTGATATTTTTCTAGTAACAAACTCTAATTCTGTGAATAAAGCAATGGTCTGAAACTTTGACTGTAATGAAATACTGGATCCTAATGTTACCTTTCATCACAGGCAGAGATAGCACTTTTAGAAATTGTTTAATTATTGGAAACATTCATTTATGTCTCAAGTGTAACTGGCATTAAATCCTTTTTTGCCTCGACTTGAATGTACAGTATACTGTAGATTTTTAACAAAACAGGTTCTATATTTATTGTGTGATTTGAAAATACCTCTTTGATATCTCAATGATTTAAAGTGCAAAATCTTTATATATTTGTAAATAGAACAAGTGGTTATGCTGAGAAACCATGAAGTGAAACACATGCATACATAAATATTATTTTACATGGCATTTTAAATTGTTTTCTAGTGATACTCAGTTTACAGATCCATTAGGACTTTCAATGGTTCAGTCAGAACCCAAGTATTTCAAATGTGAACAATAAATGTGTAATTCTATTCTAAAAAACCCTGGTTCTATGATTTGTGTGCAGTAAACTTTTAAGCTACCATGGTTATAGGGCTATATACAATGTATACAAATCTGGTGCTGGTTTTGTATTTTGTTTGGTTTTTTGTTTCAATGGACTCCACAATTTTATTTCTTTGTAGCCTTGGGACAATCTCTTGTTTATAATGTAATAAAAATAGCCAAGTTAGAGGTATGATGTTTCAAGGTCTCCTTCACCTTACTCAGTGCATGTGATTTTTCCTTGCCAGTACAAATCCATCTTCTCTTACTGGGTTTGTGTGCATATGTGATCATATGCAGCTCTGCATTTGTGATCATTTGTATAGCTCTGCTCCTTGTGTAAGGCCTTTTGAAAGATGTCTGAGCTTAAACTGCCTTTCTTGGGGTCAGAGGTGGGAAATTAAGTTTAGAATCCTTCACTGAAGGATATTGCTGCTCTGCCCATTTACTTCAGAGTTGGATGGAGTGTAGTGATTGGATTATCTGGAAAAATAGCAGTGGGATAATACAGGGAGGAGAAGAAACTGCAGTTCTCAAAGAAACTGAGGTAAAAAGCTGCAGTGAATTCAGTCCATTAAGTTCCAGCTTGGGATGAAGTGATAGCCAATGTAAACTGCCGAGGATGATCCTTGTGTGGTTTTCCTGTAGCACCTGTAAGGGAGCAGAAGTGGCTATCATGATAATACCAATACTTGGTGTGCTTTTTGCTGCATGGGTAGTCAGGCTGGAAAGACAACATCATATTTCTGTTTCTCCTGTTCTTGCCCAATAAAGGGGTGTTCAGAGTCATGTTGTTCACTCCTGCTTTTCAGCAGGGTATGGTTCCTGTTTGTTTCATGTTTCCTAGCTGTTGGGCAGCTCTTGACTGAATTTTACTTGTGGAGGAATAAATACACTTTCAAAAAACTTAAGTGAAAATTTAATATATTAAAAGTTCTTATATTAAGGGGGAATGGAACTCTTCAAGCAGGATTATTTTTAAGCCAGTAGTGGCTGGAGATCTCCATGGCTGAGGCAGGATCCAGATGCCACCAGGGGCTGCTGCTGTTCCATTGTGTGCTCATGGGTGCCCTACTGGGACTGTTCGTTGTGTTTGCTTTACCTGGGCCCTCCTCCTTCACTCTGGTTTTCTTTTAAGTTACTATTAGGATAATAATGCCTTGAAGAACAAAATAACTAACCTATTGAAACTCTTGTTTCTGTCTATTGAGTGATTAGCAACTAATAAACATTTTGTACTAATTTTTTGCTTTAGAGTTGTGTAACCCATCTTACAGAAGTGGAAATATGACTGTCTCCATGGAAGAGCTAACTGTGCTAGAAGGGTGAATGCAGTTGAGTCCTGAGCTGGCCTCGGACTTGGTCTGGAAGTCTGGAGTACAGATTCAGTTCTGTCTGTACAAAGAAGTATAACACAGCTAGAGTTTTTGAATTTCTCTATATAAAGTGTCTGGGAAGATTTTAAATCTGAAACTACTGCTAATAATGGTCTGAATTCTGCAGAGGGTGACATTGTGGTACTTAGAGCTGTTGGAAACAACTGCATCTTTCTTTCTCAGAGACTTGAAGAGTGAAGGGGGAGACTTCCTGCAGGAGTGTGACACAGGTGTGTCACTTCACAAAAGTGTATATTTGAAATAATACAGTGAGTGCTCTTCTCAAGGAACAAGAGGTAGAGACTCTCAGCAAGTGATGACAATACAGCTATTGTTAACTACTCATGCATGGTATTGAAAAGATGAGTGGTTCTCTTAAACTGTGGTGTTTCACAAAAATCTTTAAATACAATATTTATTGCTGCTTTTTTAGTCTTTGATGAACATACTTTTACCATAAATATCACTCTGATTAGGTATGAGTACTTACTTTCCAGGATTATGTTGGAGCTGTTAATTTTTTTCCCTTTCATCCCCAGTGGCTGAGGCCTATACAATATATAGCTCCTGCAATACAGACTGTATAGCAAAAAAACCTAAGAAATGGAATTTTTTTCTTAAGAGAGCCTTCTCCCTACAAAACAGCTGTCTTCCTGATTTGAAGAACTGCTTCCACCAGATTCTGCAGGCATGCTCTACTTCACTTGTAGTGGGACAAAAGAAAAAACAGACTATATTTTAACTTATTTTCTAGGGCTTCTTCTGTGTCCAGGTACATTTCAGCCAGGTCAAGGTAACTGATATATCTAGATAATACAGGTTATTCTTGAAAGGAAAATGGAAGGATATGCAGGATAATGGCAATACTGTGCATGGTGAATTAGCTGAGTTATTGTGCAGGTGCAGCTTTTTTTTTTTTTTAAAATTGTAGTTATCACTAAGCTTTTGTCTGTGAAGCCTTATAAGACATCTTGGTTTTAGATTTTTTCTGATTTGCAAGAGAAGTTGATGAGAAGATATGAAATGTTGACATAGTTGTGTGAAAAAGCTGACCTCAGAAGAAGTATTCAGATTATCCAGTGATTTATTTGTTGCTTTTAGAAAATACATCTGATATCTAATGTTCACTATGCCCTACAAAGTTGCACTGCAATGAAAACCTAAGCTCCCATGGTGTGTATTTTGTTGTAGTTTTCATGCTGTCAGTGTTTGTTTCTTTACGTTTTGAGTTGTTCAAGATGTAAAACTATTTGGTATGCATAACAGGTAAGTTTGTTTTAAATAAATATTTACTAATAAAAAATTAATTACAGCTGTATAAAAGAGCTTTGTCCCCTGAGGCACAAAACATGCTTGTTCCCTTGAATATGATAGATAGATAGATAGATAGATAGATAGATAATCATGAAAAATGAGGCATTTCTTGCAAGTGTCCACCCTTCATCCCTTGAATGTCCTCTGCAGTGAGCTGGGTGGCATTTCCCAAAATAGTTCACACTGCCTGAGGTGGATTTACAGTCCATGTGGAATCTGTTTGAAAAAGTCAAGACCTATGGGACTGACAACCCAGCAACAGCCCTTGCTAATGGAAGACTGTAGAAACTGTGAAATAGAAAAAAAATTTCATTTGTGGGTGTTAAAATAGCATTTGCCACAAAGCACACTCCTCTGGTTAATCATAGAACTCTAGGAGTTGTGGGAGTAGAAATAAAGTGTCTGATTAACCAGTATCTCATAGATGTTGAATTTGAATGGGATTCATGGCTTTTGTGTGACTTCGGGCAACACAATAAACTGTAGGCTTTAAGTTGCTCCTTCAGAAACATCCTCCAACTCAGAAGCCCCTGTGCATTTTATTGCTGATCCAGGTGCCACCCAGCTGGCTTTGGAAGACTGTGTCACTTGTGGGAGGAATGGGTCTGGTCAATCCCCCAGTTGCTCACCACACTCAACCAGGCCAAGTGTTTTGTGCATCTCCACTTGCCTCATGGCCCTGAGGTTTCTAGAAGAGAACACCTGTGTGAATGCGTGCCTGGGCTCTCACTGTAAATCCATGGTGAAGCTGGCTGCAAGCCTGCATCTGTTCAGCTGCATTTTGGGATTGACTCCTTAGGAAGTGCAAAAGTTCTAGCTGACCTGCACTCCCATTCCCCCTGCTTTGCTGGGAGGAGTCTCTGTGGCTTTTAATTGTTCAGATTTGGCTGTCATTTACCTTGAAAGATAAAATATTTACTGATGGCTTATGAAATCTTTGTTCATTTAAAAAATATTCCTGGTCATTGTGACCAGAGCTGAAAGGACACACTGATCCTCTGATTTATTTGAATAAATATATATATGTCATATATATAGGTTTTCATTAGATTGTTGAATGTTCTTTGGTGAACATAGGAGTATAATAGCAAGGGGATAGCTGTCCTTGTCTGCTGTCTGCAGGGGCAGCTGGAACCAGTGCTGAGGGAAGAGGAGGAGCACTGTCAGTGTGTGATAGTGACTCTGTTAATTGGGCCGCTATCAGCTAGATAACAGTTTGGGTCAGGTGCCAGGTCAGCATAACCTGGGCAAAATCAACCTAATCCATGCAGGACCAAATATCAGTGGCCAGCTGTGACACAACCTAGGAAATGAAGTAATGTGTTTATTGTAAAATTATTGTAAGTGATCTAGTAAAAAGTTATTAGGATAAGTTGAAACTTTTAAACAATTCAGCAAAGGGCTTATGAGACAATCAGTGATATGCAAAGGTATGACTTGATTTCTGCTATTCCATCTGAAGAGAAAGTGTGATTGCAAAAAGGGAAGTGTTTACATTAACTGATAAAAAACTTGAGAATTCAGCAGAACACAGCCACGTGTTCCTGAGCTTTCTTCCATAAAAGTCTCACCATGTCTGCCACAGCCCCATTCACCTTCACTATGAGGGGAATCATACTTGCGCTAGTGCTCACCCTTGTAGGTAAGGCTACATATCCCTTCTTCACTTTTCTTTTCCAAATTTTCCTTAAGTTCAGTGGCAGTGATTGGATCTAGACTGAACATTGCTTACCTGGTTTTTCATGTCTTTTTGTAGGTAGTCAGAAGTTTGACATTGGTAAGTAAATTTCCTTCTATAACCTGTTTTCAGTGAATTTGCTGTTATTTCTATTTATTAGAACGTGCTTACAAGTATTGTGAAAATGGCTGTTATTTCCCTCAGACCCTGGATTCAGTAGCAGAAAGAGCTACTTGTACAGTTATGAAGGCTGGGTGTTGAATGGGCTTCAAGAGAAGAATTTAGCCAAAGCCGGCGTGCGCCTGAGCTGCCAGCTAGAGATCAGCGGGCTGTCGGAGAACATCTACCTCCTCAAGGTACTGCACCTCCTAAATGTGCAACAGCAAGCTGAACTCACAGGTTTCATTGCATCTGGCTGATGTGGGGTGTAGGAAAGCTGCAGGAAACACAACTGGAGGCTTGTCACTGTAGGTATCAGAGAATGAGCTGCAAGCTGCCTTCAGGGGGATGAGTCGCTTACCTGTGCTTGTTGTGGAAGTTATTTCTAGCAGCTGTTCCTCCAGACTTCATATTGGAAATACAGATGCTGGGGGGTTGCTAGAAAATGGCAAATTACCTAAAGACATTTAAACCTGCTCTGAGACTTGATTCTAGTCTTAGCACGCATTTCTAACTCCTTGTGAGAAGCCAGGACTTGGGTATGTAAAATCATTGGCATGAAGGCAACTAAAAAAAATAGACTTAAAAAGTGGTAAAAGCTAATGATAAAAAGTGATACATGATAAAGATAAGATTAAAAAGTGGAAATCATCAAAAAGAAGTATGTAATAATGTTTAATGTTTGAATAATGCAGTAAAAGATCTGTACGTGTGAAATCATGCCTCTGCTGTTGTCAGCAGTGATAGGACCTGGCTCAATTTAAAATAAATATGCTTCAGAAATGTACTTTTACCCCTTTGATTCAGTGACAAATCAGAGGTTCTTTTTGGAACACTGAATTCAGTGACAGCTGTCACCAGTTGTATTGAACTGTAGATCTTTCAAAAATGGGGGGCTAGGGATTGCATTACACACTATAGACTTTGTCCTGAAATTCTTGTATGATATGCACCAGCCTGTGGTCTGAGGCACCTAAGCTGGCAGTAACTTTGCCAAAGTTATTGAAATTGCTTCTTATTTACATTGCATCTCAGTGTTCATAAATATATTGTTCATTGCGTAAATATTTTGGTTGATTTAAATAAGTAACAAATATTAAGCAAATATAGTAATTAGTTTAGTCCAAAAAAAGTTGTATAGGAATAAGTTAAAATGAAACATTCTAAAACTGCACCTTTTTTTTACATTTAGAAGCTTTTAAAATGCTAAATCTAAAGCAGAATATTTATTTTAAGGCTGACTTTATTTGAGGGAGACTTTATTTGATATGTTCACTGCATCTGTAAGATAAAATAGTACTGTTGAGCAGACAGGATTTGCACTGGGTTTACAATAGTGTAAGCACAAGACAAAAGAATAAACTGCTCTATGATTCTCTACGGCTACATTTGGAAGAAAAGAGTATCTGACCAGTGATTATATTAATTTCTTCCAATATGTTTGCATATTTAGTACCAGAGGGATTCACCTAAATATCTTGATTTCCTCCCAGATCCGCTCCCCACAACTGGAGGAATACAATGGCATCTGGCCCAGGGACCCATTCACTCGATCTTCCAAGATCACCCAGACGGTTTCCTCATGCCTTACCAGGCCCTTCAAGTTTGAATACAGCAGTGGACGAGTTGGAAACATTTACGGCCCAGAAAACTGCCCTGACACTTGCATTAACATAGTGAGAGGAATACTGAACATGATACAGATAACAATTAAGAAGTCACAGAATGTGTATGAATTGCAAGAGGTGTGTTTCTTTCCATTCTATAACTATTTTGCTGAAAGGATGTGTTTATTCTCTTTAGCTGGTCTTCCTCTGAGTTTCCCTCTATTTGCATCTATTTGTGTGTGTTTGTAGTAAGAAAAAGGTGATTTTCATTCCTATAGAAGTAAATGTGTGCATGTGTGTTCACCAAATTACCTGGGCTGAATTCTTTCTAAGACATATGTCTTTAAGTCTTAACATGCAGTTCTTTGGAGAAAAATAATTATTATCCATGAATTTATTTGTTATATGGCTTCTGTAATACAGTTATTTGATCAATTTTATTTGCCAATTGTTGATATTAATTGATTACTTTTTAAGTTTAAACTCCATCCCCTGACTGAGTATGGCTCATATGGCTATTATTTAGTTCAGTAGGAATGATTGTGTGTAATAGTAACAGCTTCATTGAGAGTCTTCATTAAGTAAAACTTCTCACACAGTGAAATCCTGATATGATTGGGAAGTCTCTTTTTCTGTATTCATCTGCCAGGCTGGGATTGGAGGTGTTTGCCATACAAGGTATGTCATCCAGGAAGACAAGAAGAACAGCCGAGTCTCTGTTACCAAAACTGTAGACCAAAATAATTGCCAGGAAAAAGTGGTGAAGAGTCTTGGAATGGCTTACATCTATCCCTGCCCTGTCGACGTGATGGTATGTGAGATGTGGAATGATCTTCCTGATTACGAACATGGCCACTGTGTTCCCATTTATTCACTCTTTGGGTCTCCCTGTTGTCCCACAGAAAGAAAGGATCATCAAGGGGACTGCGGCTTTCTCCTACAAGCTGAAGCAGTCAGACAGTGGTACCCTGATCACAGAGGCAGTGTCTCAGCAGGTGTATCAGATCTCACCATTCAGTGAACCCACCGGCGTCGCTGTCACGGAAGCAAAGTAGGTGGGATGTGGGCTTGCTTCACAAAGTGAGAATAATTAGAGGTTCTATCAGTTCCCTTCACCCCCAATTGAAGCGAAATGAGACTTGAGCTCTACAGCAGTTGAATGGAGATGTGTAATCACACTTGGCATTTCCACAGTCCAAAAAGTTCAGCAAACCATTTTTTATTTGTACCCTGGTCAAACTGGCATTACAATTACATGGAAGAAAAGGGGAAAAGCTGTTGTGTTCACTTATACCATAAGAATGCTACTTTACTGCTCTGTTTGTTCTGGAAAGGGGCTAATTTGTAGTGTCAGGAGGAAGATCGTGTATGTAGAAATAAGACCATTCATTACACCTGGTCAGTAGCTCTCATTCAGCAGACAGCGATTTTGCTTCTCCTCAGAAACAATTTCATTGTAGATAACTCCAAAGCCATTTTGTTCTAGATAGAAGGCTTTATTCATTAGCAAAAGGTTTTCTTTTGATAAGAAAAAATTTTAAAGAGTAAGACAGTTACCATCACAGTATCACTGAACAAACAAACAAAATTGGCACATGGGTGAAGAGAGATAATGTGTTTCTCCTGTGACTCTTGTCTCTTGACAGACAGCAACTCACCTTGCTGGAGGTGAAGAGTGAATGGGGGAGCTCCCCAGACATCTCCATGCAGAGCTACGGAGGCCTTCGATACCAGTTCCCAGCAGTACTGCCACAGATGTCAGTGCAGCTCATCAAGACCAAAAACCCCGAGCAACGGGTATTTTTTTCCAAATTTCTTTCCTAATTAAAAAAAAAACCCGAACACCTGATCATAAATTCCACAGACAGTAACTATGCATGCCCTCTGTCTTGTGTTTTGTAACAGATAATCGAAACACTGCAACACATAGTCCTGAATAACCAACAAGATTTCCATGATGATCTTCCCTACCGTTTCCTGGAGCTCGTCCAGCTCTGCAAGCTGACAAGCGCTGACACCCTTGAATCCATCTGGAGACAATGTTCAGATAAACCCCGCTACAGGTATTTCATTGTATCAACCTGTAAGAAACTCTTCTGGTTTTGTGACAACTGGGAGCTAAAATGAAGGATTTCTAAAAATCTATTTGCAGACGATGGCTGCTGAGTGCAGTTTCTGCGACGGGCACCGCAGAAGCTCTCAAGTTCATTAAGAGCAGAATCCGCAGCGACGACCTTAGCTACCTTCAGGCTCTTCTGAGTGTTCCCTTTGCTCTCCATTTAACAAAAGCTGATGAACACACTGTTCCAATAGCAGCAGTGAGTAAAGCCATGTGAATCTTTCCTGTCTCACAACGAAAGGAATGATAATCAACAACCTGTGATTAAGTACATTAGAGGCTGGGTTCTCCTCTTGTGTACACTAATTTTGTGGAAACATTGGCCTGTGAATTTTTTTTTGGCGTGGCATTTATTAGAGGATAAATGCCTCGCCAAAATTCATTTCTGTATATTAATATAAAGCCCTTTTCTTATAAGAGCTTCTGGGAATAATTCTCATTTTAGTTTCCTGGGATCACATGGCATGCCTTCTACAGACAAAACTTTGTCCCTTTAATCTCTTACTTCTGAAACAAATGATGATTGGCGTGTTATGTCACTTGAGCAGCTCTTTCAATTGCAAACTAGTCCTTGAAGTGGAAAATGCTGCAGGAAAAGTATTAGTGCAAACATCAAATGCATTGACACAAAACTGAACCATTTGTTCTGAACAGGATTTTTGCCATCTCTTGCCAATATTCTTAAACAGGAAAAGCAGAAATTATATGAAAATGCATCATTAATATAATTGAGTTGCACATTTTTCTAGAGGTATTCCATTCATACATTAATGTTTATCCATAATCTTAATGCTTTCAGTGCTCAGTTGACAAAAATCGAAACGTAGCTATGTAAGCTTATATGTGTATAAACTAGTGGGGAATTAAGTGCCTAAGTAAAGCTTCCAAGTATAATGTCTACAACCTGCTTTAATTTGTTTAGATAAGAACAGTAATCATTCTGAAATTGATCCCTTCAAATAAGATCTGATGGCTTTCCTGCTCTGAAAGCTTTGTGAAGCAGTGTGTTAAATGACAAATTAATTTTTTTCTTCTTCGCAGGATTTAGTGACAAGTTCTCGAATCCAGAAAAATCCCATACTTCAACAACTTGCCAGCTTAGGATACAGTTCTGTGGTGAATAGATACTGTTCTCAGACCTCAGCTTGTCCTAAAGAAGCTCTCCAGGTAGGCGGCTTTTTGCCAAGCTTTTTTTTTTTTTTTTATGGCTTAGTAATATTCATTATATTAGCTTAATTCTTTTAACATACAGTATAAAAAGGGTAACTGAAAATATAAACACACATTTGCCTCATCATTGAAAACAGAGTTTTCACATTGCAAGGGTAAAATCCTGAGAGAAACCACCATTAACTGATTTTTATCAAAGCCAGTTGCTTTACTGTGGGAGGCTTTTCAGTGGGTAAGGGGGACTGTGGACAGTCTATAGATTAGAGTGAGAAGATTGAACTGTGTTTTGTTTACAGCCCATCCATGACCTGGCAGATGAAGCAATCAGCAGGGGCCGTGAGGACAAAATGAAATTAGCTCTGAAATGCATTGGCAACATAGGAGAGCCAGCCAGCATCAAGCGCATCCTCAAGTTCCTTCCCATATTTTCATCCAGTGCTTCTGACATCCCCATCCACATTCAGATTGATGCCATCATGGCCTTGAGAAAAATTGCTTGGAAGGACTGCAAATCAGTACGTAGGATCTGGTAGATTTTCTTTACTTAGTGAATTAGAATATGTTCATAAGTGTAATGATTTTAATGGTATCATGTGTGGATTCAGTTTTTTCAAAAAAAGATTATTTTTAAGAACAGTACTATACAGTTTTACATTCAGCTGATGTTTTCTGCTAAGCTGTAATGATAATTAGTCAGTAGGAATCTTCCAGAAGGATATCAGCAGTGTTGATTTTATCATCTGTTGTAACCAACTAAGTCCTGTGCTAGTTATAGAGAGTGGGCACTTAGCCACCCAGTCAGACATTTAATTTAAATTGCCTCTGTCATCAGCAGGAGAGACATTTTCTGTTAAACTCCTAGGCCAAATGTCAGCACTGCTCTCCCTCTTTTAGACCCTTCCCTTGAGGGTGGGTGAGTCACCACTGACCCCACACTGAGGTTGCTGTCACGGAAAGTGTAGGCAAGACTTCAGATGGTTTAGGTATAGGACCTATATGAGAAACCATTTACTCAGACTGTCTTTGGTGAACTGCTGAACCTTTTTAAAACTGGTCTAAAATAGTGAAGCATGCTCACTGAGTCAGTGGAGTTACTTCAAACAATGAATCTGTCTTATTGTCCACATTTTTTTCTTCCAAAGGTGTTCACTGATATTTGAATGTCAGTAACGCACAAAGCGATGCTGATGCCTTTTGGATTGTCATGGGTTGATAGATGGACATTTATTTCCATTTCAGTGGTTTCATGAGGCTGTTCCACCATGGGCCCTTCAGTTATATTAGAAAAGTTATGTGGAACCCTGCAGTAAAAAAGATCAGGAAACCTTTCTGCAGGCATAATGATCCCCTCTCCCATATTTTCTGTGGGTTAGTTGTGGATCCAGTTTGCAAAATGGTTTCAGTTGTTGGTAGTTCCAGACCCTCTTTTGTCTCTGCAGGTGCAGGGATATCTCATCCAGATCCTTGCTGACGAGTCGCTTTCCCCTGAAGTGCGGATGATGGCTTGTGCTGTTATCTTTGAGACAAGGCCTGCCCTTCCCTTGATAACAACCATTGCCAACGTGGCCATGAAGGAGAGCAATTTGCAAGTGGCCAGTTTTGTGTATTCCCACATGAAGGCTTTGTCCAAGAGCAGATTGCCATACACGTATAACATGTGAGTAGAGACAGGAACAAAGCAGGTGCTCTTCAGCACATTATGATCTTCTGCACGTGCTGACAACTGAAGTCATTTTATTTACTGACAGAAGCTTGTTTCTGGATACTATTACCTTTCTCATTTTGTTTAGATCTTCAGCTTGCAATATTGCCCTTAAGCTGCTGGCCCCCAAATTGGACAGGCTGAGCTATCGCTACAGCAAGGTCATACGTATTGGTGGTTACTTTGGTGAGTAAGTGTTTCAGAGATCAGGAAACTTTCACTTCAGAAATCCATTCTTTAAATTTTTAGTCCTTTGGAGAAATATGCCATTTTTTGTTTCAGTGAGAAATTAAATTAAATGTGAGACTCATATGTTTAGAATAGCCATTTAATAATTTCTGCCTAAACATTTAGAGTTTATGTAATGATATATCTTAAAGCTGGCAGTGGAAAAAGCTGCAGAAATATGATCTTGAATGGTAAATGGAATGGTCAGGAAAAAGATGTCTCTTGTTTTCTTCTCCCATAGATAACTATAAAGTTGGTGCTGCTGGAGATGTCCTTGTTATGAACAGCCCAGGAACGATGTTCCCATCAGCAATCATTTCCAAGCTGATGGCATATTCTGCAGGGTCGGTGGCTGATTTGGTGGAGGTAAATATTTACCTAAGTCAATAATAAATCAAATTAAAATTGAAACTGCTCAAAAAGTTTCTTCTCTAAGCATGTTTCAGACTGCTCCTTCTCGTGCTGTTTTGGTAGGCTGGTGTCCGTGTGGAAGGCCTCACAGATGTCATCATGAAACGAAATATCCCATTTGCTGAATATTCCACCTACAAAAAGATAAAGGAGATTGGAAAAGCTGTAGGTATTTTCAGTAATACAATGTGTGGGTTATATGAAAGGGCATTGGTGATGCTTCTCACTCTAGCTAAGCCCTGTGTCAGGAGGCAAACTATTCTCCTAGGAGTCAGCTCAAGTATTTCTGTGAAGGAGAGATGTGCAGTGAAGGGGGACTGCAGGGGACATCTGTCTTGGCTGCAGTAGCTTCAACCAATTTTTGCTCTGGCTCTACCTCCTCCCCACCTCAGAGATGGCTGCAGGAGGAGCACAGGGAGGAAGGGAGTAACAGGCATTGCAGCACAGTGTGTCACATGCCTAGCAGGCTTCCTACTCCCTCCCTTCATCTACCTCACCTAGTTTACAAGAATATACCTTTGTCTTCAAGAGAAAAGATTTTTATTTTTAATTTGCAGTGCTTTCAAACTGGGTTTAGTGGTACTAATGGCTCAGAGCCTGTGTTCAAATGTTATTGTATTGGGATACCAAACATTTGTGAACATTGCAATGGTGGAAGAAAGTGTGAATTAGTGCCATCATGCTATTTACAGTTGGAAGCCTTACAAAGGAAAAGGGCAGCTTGGCCAGTGATGGGTTTAGTTATGGGTGGTTTAGGATGAATTATCATTTATGAAGTGTTCCATTAAGAAACTTTGCTTGTCTCTTTATCTGTTCCCCAGCTGCTGGGATGGAAGGAGCTGCCAACAGAAACCCCCTTGATATCAGCCTACTTTAAACTCTTTGGCCAAGAGCTGGCCTACATCAACATCAATAAGGAAGTCCTACAACAGGCTGTGAAGGTACCAGGGCCCCCTAATTCTGTGCAACATTGGACAGCATTGCACTTCCCCATGCCAACCTCGTGGCTGCCTGTTTTCTTGCAGGCTGTTGTGGAGCCTGCTGACAGGAGCACGCTGCTGAAGAGGCTGGCTGCCCAGCTGCGCGGCGGCGTGACGGCGCAGTGGACGCAGCCGCTGTGGCTGGGAGAGCTGCGCTACATCGTCCCCACCTGCACCGGGCTGCCCCTGGAATACAGCTCCTACAGCACTGCCCTGGCCCGGGCTGCAGTCAGCGGTGAGCTGGGAGCTCAGAGCGGCTGTGCAAGCTCTGAGCAGGGGATGGGAGGGACAGGGCCTGAGGGAGGCTGGAGAGAGAAGCGGAGAGCCAGGAGGTTGGAAAAAGAGCTAGTTTTGGTATTGGAGAGTGAGGCAGTGAAAGTGTTTGAAGAGGAGCTGGATGCACTGGTTTGTG
This sequence comes from Motacilla alba alba, assembly GCF_015832195.1. Lineage (NCBI taxonomy): Eukaryota > Metazoa > Chordata > Aves > Passeriformes > Motacillidae > Motacilla > Motacilla alba. The sequence continues at coordinate 14,120,521 of NC_052023.1, read as the reverse complement.
CATTGTCTTTGAATGGATTGAAGAGAGAAGAGGTGAGATGAGAACCTGGGAAGCCAGACAGAGAGAGAGGGCACAACATTCAAGGTCAAAAAACCACAAGAGCTGCCTGGGGAGCTGGTGCAGACATGGGTAGACATGCGCCTCCTGAGAGGCGCACACACAAGCTAAGGAGAAATCCATGTTGATTTAAAAAGAGAAGAAAATAGAAAACAATCAAAAGAGCACTGTTAGTAGCATTAAGAAGGAGGAAGAGAAGAGGGCCTATGAAGAGAATGGAGCTCTCTTTTAAAAGAACTAATATGCAAATGCTAATCCTCATCAAGAAGTTAATTCAGTGATCACACTGTGAGCTGTGCAGCAGACTTAAATTAGGCAAAACTGACTCTAATATCTGCTGACACCATGTAAGGAATGAAGGGTGATGAACATGTGCTTGTGCTCTCCCACGTACCCACTCTTTGCTGGTTTTTGGCTTGTTTGCTTTAGTAACATCTTTGCAGCTCTGCCCCTTCTCTGTGCCTTCTGCGTGTTTTTGGGGTTTTTTTAATAACAACCTTATAGCCAAGTTGAGGAGGTATGGATTGGATAGATGGGCTGCAAAACAAGTGAAGGTTATCTGGACTGCTGGTCTCCAAGGGTAGACAACAGCTGAAAATATAATTGGTGACTTGATACGAGAAAACTTCCTCTGCCATTGGCACTTGTTCATTGCCTTCTTTTAAAATTCAAACTTTGTAAAAGAAGGCACCCTCAGGATTTCTGTGTCAATATAAACACTGAGTTGCTGGGAGCAATTGCTGCTCTGGGGGATCATGCTGCCACTGACAGGCAGCTTAACAGGCTGGAGAGGATGGCCTGACAGAAGTGTGGTGAAATTTGACAAAGGCTATGCAAAGTCCTTCACTTGGAGTGGAGTAACCCATGCAAGTGTATAGGCTGGGCATCACCCAGACAGAGAGAAGTTATGCAGGAAGGGCAGGATGACCTGGTATGATCAACCAGCAGTGTGCTCATTTGATGATGAAGGCCAAGTGTGTCACGGGCTGCAGAAGCAAGAGCAGAGCGAGTGTAACAATGATTTCCTTCTCTATTTAGCACATTTGCAGCTTTATCTGGAGTAGAATGTCCAGTTTTGGGTCCACAGTACAAGATGCTCACACTTGATGTGAGGAAAGATTGGAGAGCAGAGGTTGTTTAGCCTTGTTCTCTGCATTAGCTCTGTCTTCTGACTCCCCATGTTTCTGAAATTTTAGTGTTACGCCAACTATCAAATTTTCAATTTGGGTCAGCTCATCATTTTCTTAGTATATTTTTATTTCCATTTTCAGTATGTTGCATCAGAATCTTTGCCTACATAACAAGTTTCCTCTATATTTTCAGCATTCTTCAGAATCATGAAAAGTCTCATGTACCCCAAAGTCTGTCTTGTTTTGCAGCTGTATTTTCTGTACTAACAAAAACACTACCTCCTACTGGAAACTGCTTATGTTTGACTCCTTCCTTTCATTTTTACAACGTTTAAATATTGTTCTTGCATTTGCAGTTGATGGAAAGATAACTCCCCCTTTAACTGGAGATTTTAGGCCTTCACAGTTGCTCGAATCCACTGTGCAGATCCGTTCTGACATAAACCCCAGGTACGGCAGGTTTCTGAGGCCTTCCATATGAAGGAGGTTTTTAAGGGAAGGCAGAGCCACACTGGTGAAAGAGCACCTTCCTTACACCTGACTGCTGCACTCTGTTTCAGCTTATACATACAGAAATTTGCAACAATGGGTGTCAACACAGAATACTTCCAACAAGCTGTGGAAATTCAAGGCAAGGTCCTGACGAGAGTGCCAATGAAGTTTGATGCCAAGATAGACATGAAGCTGAAAAATATTAAGATTGAAACAAATCCATGCAATGAGGAAACTGAGCTAGTGGTTGGAAGGTACAGTAGCATTACTTCAGAATATTTTGTGTTGCTGAAGCCTGACAAAGTTCACTATTGACTGACCTCCCTCAGAGGTCTCTAGATAGGCAGAGTGATTCTTCAATGTGTAGCAGAACATTTGGGATAAAGTACAAAGAAGAAAAATACACTAGCTAAAAATCAGAAGATACCTGAATTATTTAGCTGTGTAATTTTTATATTAAATTGCTTATTCTTTTGTGCTCTCATTATTTTTCATTATTTTATTGTCTTTTAAAGATTTTTATTTATGTGTTTGAAGGAATATTTTTGATGTTTTGGAAATTTTGTTGAAAGTTATCCAGACTTTGAAAACTTCCTGCAATATAACAAATTATATTTGTCATGAACTCTTTTTTTGTTTTCAATAATATTTATATTTCTAAATTCATATATAATCCCTGTGTTCAAATATCTTACCTCTGTGCTGTGACATGATACTTACAAGGATGTATTAATCCAAAGACAAGGGTTTGGAATAATTCACTGGTTTTTGCATATATCTCAACAGACATAAGGCTTTTGCTGTATCAAGAAATTTAGGAGAGCTAGGTGTTGAAAAGAGAACCGCAATTCTCCCAGGAGATGCTTCATCAAATATTGTGGAAGAACCTTTCAAACCATCAGATAGAGCTTCCGGTGAAGATTTCACAAAGGTAACCTATTTTTTTTTGGCTTATATTGTAATATTTACTCTCTCTGCAATGGATGTCTGCAGTTTCACTCTTGCCTATGACACACTCCCAGTGGTATTCACATCCTCATCTCTAACGCAGCCCGAAGCTGACAGCACGTCAGGGAAACGTGCCTATAGCTCTCAAGAGGATCTTCGCCACGTCACGGGAAGAAAAGCTCACAAACGAGACATTTGCATCAAGCTGCATCACCTTGGCTGTCAGCTCTGCTTTTCCAGAAGGTCACGAGATGCCAGCTTCCTGAAAAACACCTTTTTGCACAGACTCATCGGAGAACACGAAGCTAAAATAGTCTTGATCCCAGGTAAAATACTGAGCATCTTAGGCTTGTCAGTGCTGTTTGAAGCAGTATAACTTTCTAATGTGTGCAATTGGTGTGTAGTTGATTCAGATGCTGATATTGACAAAATTCAGCTGGAGATTCAGGCAGGATCCAGAGCAGCTTCCAAAATAATTCGTGAAGTAAACGCGGAGTCAGAGGAAGAGGGTGAATCATCTCTGTATGAGGACATTCAAGCTAAACTGAAGAAGATTCTAGGCATTGAAAATGTGTTCAAGGCAAGTGACTTTGAGTATGGCAGTGGGGAACATTTTCCCCTAAATGAGGGCAAGAACTAGAAGTACAGTGTGGGAAGCTGGCAAGGCAAAGAAAGGCTGGGGCTGTTTTGGAAGGTGCCCGTCCCCCATCCTGAGGTGTTGCTCCTTTGGGGTGCGTCCAGCAAGGAGGGCTGGGCTGGGCTGGATTTCAGCTGGATGGAGTGGATCTAAGGGAATTCTGCAGCTTCTGCTGTGAGGCAAGGAGGTGGTTTCTCCTTGAAAAGCTGGTGTGAGAACCCAGCTTTGTCTGGGAACCCACAGAAGTTTTACTTTGCAAAAACAGGACCAGACGTATTTTCTCTTTTGCACCTCTTGGACTATGTTTGCAGATTGCAAATAAAACACGACACCAGAAGAAGAGACCTTCAAAGAAAGAAAACACTGTGCTTACAGAGCTTGGGGCAGACCCTGATATAAAACATCCCTCCAGCTCATCTTCTGCCTCCTCAGCTGTCTCCTCTTCCTCATCATCTGCTGTTTCTCCTCGTCGTAAAGAGGCTGGTGCTGGAGATGAGAATAATGAAGAAGACCAAGCGAGGAACCAAGATGCAAGCAGCAAGAGCAGCAGCAGCAGTGGCAGAAGTAACAAGAGCAGCAAGAGCAGCAGTAGCAGCAGTGACAGAAGTAGCAAGAGCAGTAGCAGTGGCAAAAGCAGCAGTAGTAGCAGTGGCAGAAGCAGCAAGAGTAGCAGTAGTAGCAGCAGAAGTAGCAAGAGCAGCAGCAGTAGCAGCAGTAGTGACAGAAGTAGCAAGAGCAGCAGCAGCAGTGACAGAAGCAGCAAGAGTAGTAGCAGCAGTAGTAGCAAGAGCAGCAGCAGCAGCAGTGACAGAAGCAGCAAGAGCAGCAGCAGCAGCAGTGACAGAAGTAGCAAGAGCAGCAGCAGTAGCAGTGACAGAAGCAGTAGTAGCAGCAGCAAAAGCAGTAGTAGCAGCAGCAAAAGCAGTAGTAGCAGCAGCAAAAGCAGTAGCAGTAGCAGCAGTAGCAGCAGCAGGAAGTCCTCAAGTCATAGCCATGGGCATCACTCGAGGCATGCGAATGGCAGCAGCAGCAGCAGCAGCGAGTCACTGAGCCACCATAGCCATGAACATCATTCAGGACACCTGGAAGGTGGCAGCAGCAGCAGCAGTGCATATTCCAAAATATGGGTAATTTTGTCAGTTAATCGACTGATGCTACTAATCATGCTCCTGATGGCAGCTGGCTTTGCATGACAAATCAGAACATTAGGAGTTGACCAGTAGATTTTAGCAACATAAACTTGAAAAATTTATTCTACAAACACACCTGCAATCATTGGCACAGATGTCTACTTCAACTCAAAAGTTTTCACAAGTTTATTGAAAATTTTGTTACTGTCAGGAAATGGGTTTTTTGACAATTTGCTGTCCATAAACATTGCATATTTCTGTCTTAATTTTGTGGTAGAAACACTAATGCTTGATATAAATGACTTCATCTTGCATTATGTGCTTGTGACTAAGCATACAGAACTATGTATGAATGATAATCAGTGAATTTCTTATTTAATTTCCATTTCTTAGACTTTCATATAATTGCAGCATTTCTTTTCCTCTGAGACTTCTAATCTTCTTGTTTTTGTCATTTTCAAAGGAAGCTCATGAGATTTATCAGTACCGCTTTAAATCAGCACACAGACAAGAGGTGAGTTTTTCTTTCTTCACTAAAAGAAGTATGGAATCTGTCAAGAGTCAAATGGAGACTTAAATGGCAACTTGTTATCTTTGTTGAGGAAAATTACAGTACTGATAACATTAGAACCATGGTGGTTCTTCTGAGATGCATAAAGACAGAGAGCTGTGTTCCCTTTTGTGCTGCGCACATGAAGCCACTTGTGGCGCTGCAAAGGAGCTGCAAAGCCTCTGCCAAAGCAATAAAACAGACTGGAGCTGCACACTTTGGAGGAACCATCAGAAGCTTGATTCATTTGATTGGCTTTGATCACCTGGTTTCTTGGGTTGGAATCACTGCAGGTGCACAAGGAGAGTGATGTGGACAAATGTAGGAAGATACCTTCTTTTATAGTATTTTGGTTGAGCAGATTCTTACTAGGGCATGGGCCAGCCAGAGCAGTGTATTGATACTAGTGTTCCTCAAAAATTAACACCTGAGCAGTGTGTGTCCACTCAGATGTTCCTTTCCATCCAGTTGGTCCCTTCAGTTCAGCTTCCAGTTCATCAGGCCTGCGCAGAATTTCTGGTCTTTCAAGTTGAAGTGAGAAGCTGATTAAATCTGACTTGCTTTGGTCCATTGGTTTTCATACAGGGAATTCTCATCTTGGTATGGTTCTTATGGACTGTGAAGAGTCAGATATGTTCGGGGAAACAAAATTCTTCAGAGTTAGATCCTATGTAGTCAGCACATTAGAACAAAGCCTAATGCAAGTCATTGAGCTGCTCAGGGTTGGAACACACCAACTCCAAGTGCCATGAGAGAGAGTATTGTTCAGGACTGCCTTGTGCAATTTCTTCAAGCGTGCTTTAAAGTTACCCTCTTAAGCCTGTTGTGGTTTGATTTTTTGTTTTTGTTTTTTTTTTTTTTTTTCAGTTCCCAAAAAGAAAACTCCCAGATGACCAAACTGACAGCTCACATTCCTCTGCCAGATCCAGTCATGCCTCATCTCGAGCTTCATGGGTTAGTTGCATCATTTTTAGGGGGTTTTGACAGCTTGGAATAATGTCAGATTGGCTGTGCACTGACAGTAATAGTATATAATAATAACTGCAATAATCATGGGAAGGGAGAAATGCCAAGCTCTTGAGTCTCATGTATCAGTCAAGACATGCACCATAGTTCCCATATGCACTTTCCTTGGCAGTGAGGATCCTTCTTACTTGCATCAGAACCCTTCCCTCATGGAAATCCCACCCAACAGATGCCTGCAGAGACTCATTTTGTGACCTCTGCAGGGAGGGAGATTGAGGTGCTGCAGTGCCAGTGTGAGGATATTGTTGGTAGCAAAAGGCATGTTCCAGAGGGGGCATGGAGGACCTGGGCTCCTCACCACCAGGCAGATGAGTGCAGGCTGGAGAATGATGGAGTGAAGATATCGAATGTCATGATGCACTTAAGGCTGTTCTCCAAGGGAAGGGGTTCTTGATGTTGAAGAAAATGTCCTGGATTGTATTCTGTGCTGAGTTGCTGTGCAAACACAAAACCTGACTGCCCCACATAACTCACAGCCCAAGTGTGAGGAGAAAGCCAACACAAGACCCAGACAGATAAACAAGAGGAGATGAGCTGGGGGATGTTTCTGCTGTGGGAATGAGTGACGCATACAACTGACAGCTGATGTTCAAACTGAACCACTTTCTTTTATTCACAGGCTGGTTACTAACAATGAAGCCCAAATCATATAGTCATTACTGTATTTTAATTATATGACTATTTCCATGGTATCAGCTGTAGCTCAGGAAATGGCACAAATTTTGGCTCATAAAAACACAGTGATAAAAGCCATCTGGCATGCAGAGGCACGTGCACATTAAAGACATATGCATGAGGTTTTATAGGCATATATATGTGTGTGATACATATGCTGGTATATATTTGTGGTTCAGTTGTTTATTTTTCATTTATCCATCTAGATCTTGCATCTAAAATGTTCCATGGTAACTCTTCTATAATTATATGTTTTGCATACCTTCTCCCCCTTCCTCTTAGCCAAAGTTTTTGGGAGATGTTAAAACACCAGTATTAGCAGTTTTTCTGCATGGCATCCGTGACGATAAGAAGGTAGGAGGCCTCCAGCTCGTGGTATATGCTGATATTGACTCCATCAGGCCCCGGCTGCAGGTATTTGTGTCAAACCTCACAGATTCAAGCAAGTGGAAGCTCTGTGCTGATGCTTCAGTCCACAATGCTCACAAGGCAAAGGTAAGGCTCAAAACTGGCTTGTACAGCTCTGCATGCATCACAGGAATTCTCCAGGCACTAAAAAATGGACCATTGTCCCTCCATCACAGGCTTACCTGAAATGGGGACGGAATTGCCAGGACTACAAGGTTTCATCTGAGCTGGTAACTGGGCAGTTTGCTGCCCACCCTGCTGTACAAGTGAAACTGGAATGGCCCAAAGTTCCTTCCAGTATCAGATCCGTCGCAGAATGGTGAGAATTGAGTCTTTAGTGACACTTGTTAACAATGCTGATCAACTGGGAAAAATCAGTATCCACACATGAGGTTCTGGTGGCTTAAGTACTGGCTGATACTTTATTCTCTGATCTGTACGAGTACTGCCTTTGGACTCAAAAGCTGAGTGGGATTACATCTTATTTTAACATACAGTAACTCTTGATACTTGCCATAATTACTGAAAACTGAGGAACAGATCCTTCCTTTCACTGAACACTCAAACAGCAGAGCAGAGAGTGGGTGTAAGGACATAACCAGGGATCTTGAAGACTGTTATGCTACTTACACACAAGTGTGAGACAATCTAGATGGGATGTGTGCAGCCTTTTTTTTCTCCATCTCACTAAATCTTTCTGATTTGAACTTCTGTAGGTTTTACAAGTTTGTCCCTGGGGCTGCATTTATGCTGGGGTTCTCAGAAAAAACAGACCAGAATCCTTCTCGACAAGCCAGGGTGATCGTGGCTCTAACTTCTCCAAGGACATGTGATGTTGTTATCAAGCTTCCTGATGTAATTATGAAATATTTTTATCACTCTTCTATCTTATTCCTAGTAGAAAAGTGTGACTTTTTAATTACAGTGGGTCAATTCTGAGAAAGAAAAATAAAGTTAGCATCAGTTTAGGTGTAAATGATGAAAATTACATATTTTTATCATTGTTATATTTCATAGAAGGATGTCTATATAGTGATTCTTTTCATGGAGAGAGACGTGGGTACTCACAATGACATGAGTTTCCATCTGTAGTATCTCCAAAAGTGTTCATCTCATCACCTTTGAAAGGGAGTAATTCATTCTCTCCCAAACAATACCTGAATGACTTCTCTCACATCATGACAGAAAACTGAGCAAAAGCAAAAAACCTCATGGACAACGAGTCAGATTGAGTTATGTTCATATAAAGCCTTTGCAATGAAAGTAGAAATAGGAAAGAAAATCCCAGCAGTTTGCTGGCATAGGTACATTTTGAATGTGCTTTTGAATTCCTTTTCAGATTACCCTCTATGAAAAAGCCATGAGGCTTCCCCTGTCACTTCCTGTAGGTCCAAGGATATCCACATCAGAGCTGCAGCCTCCCATCTGGAATGTCTTTGCTGAAGCCCCTTCTGCAGTGCTTAAGAATTTGAAAGGTCAGATCTAATTGGGTTCAGAAGCATGACAACTTCACTCTCACAATTTATTTGGACACCTTGTAAATTTTTCTGGCGCTGTTAATCTCCAGTTAATTAGGAAACATTCTGTAATAATGTGAGGATGGTGCAACTGAGAGAAAATACTGTGCACATAGAACAGAAATCATCAGTATTTCAGGGATCAAGATACCAATTATCTGAATTGATAAAATTTTAATTTTCTGTCTATTTTTTTTTTTTTGTTAGATAGAAGAACATATTTTATATGCCTTTTTAAGAATTTATGGGTGCTTACTAGCCAAAAGTCCCTGTGAACCATATGAAAATATCACATAATGAAAAAATACAAAGCTAAAATAATATGGCACTAAAAACAAACCACACAATTTAATGGCTTTCTCTCATTGAAAAGAAAAAATCTCACTGGCATTTTTTTAAAACCAGCTCAATGCTCAGTTTCCTACGACAAAGTCACAACTTTTAATGAAGTTCGGTTTAACTACACAATGCCAGCAAACTGCTACCACATCTTGGCTCAGGATTGCAGCTCTGACCTTAAGTTCCTGGTGATGATGAAGAATGCAGAAGAAGCTGTGAACCTGAAAGCAATCAACATCAAGCTTGGCAATCAGTAAGTAACTTCTACCAGATGCTGGGAGTATGAGGGACCTCAATGTCCACATTTGGCATGAGAGGAGCTCCAATCTGAGCTTTCCTGCAATGGCTAGCAGCCCATGAGGTTTCAGCACTCCCCTTATTTATTTTCTATGCATATTGAATGTGATGCTGATGCTCTTATCCTGCATCTTAGGTGACAAGAGTACCCCTGATGTAATTTAGGCATTTGAAATGAGCTTGTGCTCTGAGCAGTGCTATTTAGTGAGCAGGAAATTGCCTCTGTCACTGTGAGTGTGTGAACGTGGCACAGCCAGGGTGTGAGCACTCTTGTCCTTGCAGTGAGGTCGATATGCGCCCTGCCGACGGACGGGTGAAGCTGCTGGTGGATGGGGCTGAGAGCCCAACAAATGTGTCATTGACATCTGCTGGTAAGTGATGCAGCAGGTGCTGCTCAATTTTAACGTGTGTTTTGGGAGAAAGGAGGAAAGAGAAGGAATCTGTGAGGGAGATTTGATCAGTTTGTATTCAACCAGTGTTTCTTTGCTTTTAAGGTAATATTTAAGAATATGTACTTTACTCACCTGCAGAGGGACACTTAGAAAGATTGATTAGAGTGTGAAGCTCTTGAAGTAGCCTAAATAAGCAAGATATAACTAACATGAACATCCCACCTTTTTGTACATCATTCCAGGTCTTGTTGTAGTTCCAAATTTGAGAAGGGTTTTGGCTATGATATCAAATTTTGCTTGATTAAAACTTTTTGAAGTAGAGCTTTTCTAAAATCCTCTACACGTGACTTGTATTTTGATGTTTTTCCTGATTTGATTTGTAGGCGTAAATTTGGCTTGCATTCTGCCAGGAATAGTTCGTTTCTGTGAAAAGTACAGGAAGACCTTGTTTTATCCTGTGCTGTGTAGTCAGGGGCCAAATACAGTGTGGGTATTCTAATACAGTGTGGGTATTCTGACTGAAGAGCTGCAATATATGAATTGGGCTAAATCTTGCTGAAATTAGGTTAGCATGTACCAGTGCTGAGCTCTGTCCTATTTGTCATGTACTTGGGAAGTGATAATTGTACTAGAAATGGCTCCAGTGACAGTCATGGTGTTCCTCATATTTCCATACTCCAATACAGTGCACTCAGAGCCTTGTTGATCTGCACAAATACAGAGATACTATAGACAGCTCAGTCATAATTTATAGACATAAATGTAATCACATTAATAAAATAATGTGATTACATAAATGTAATCACATTAATCACGTTAATAACCCCAAAAAATTAATAAGTAGGGCTGTGACCATTAACATTCTCCTCCATCCTTTTGCAAACACCCATTTTCTATGCATGCCCATTTCTACATTGCTTTCTTCTATATTTTTGTTTCTTGAATAGGGTAACTGAGGAATTTTGAAGGAAAGAACATTTTAGAAACATGACAGTTGCTTTTTTTTCTCTCTTAAAGAAGTTAGGTTTGGTCTGGTTTTGTTTTGTTTTGTTTTTTTCTTCTAGGTGCTTCTCTGTGGATCCACAGTGAAAATAAAGGGCTTGTACTTCTCGCCCCAGCCTATGGCATTGATAAACTGTACTTTGATGGATACACATTCAGGGTATCATTCTCCCTCTTTATAAGACTGGGCGTTAAGAAATTTCCATAGGATTCCCTTAAATCTGTATGTGTGAGGGCAAGGGTGTACAGTGGCAAAGGCAAGTGTGTGCAGGGCAAAAAACACCAAAGGGAAGATGATGCTACAGGATTGCACAGTCCTGCTCTTTATTTATGAGTGTCATAAATGAGAATCCTTGATCAACAAAAGTATTCTGTTCTTGCAGTACAGGTGTGTGCTGGGAAGTGGGTCTGTGAGTGTACACATGCTGAGTCAACAGTGCCTTTGCAAGAAAAAAATGAGTTTTCAGCTCCTGACACTGTTCTTACAGCTGTATCATTCTCCACAACAGCAAAAATGCAGCCATTATTGTTAGATGAGTGGTTTAAAGTCTGCACTGAAATTAACATGAAACTGGACTGTAAGGGGTTGGTAAACCGTTTTATGTCTGTCTCTTGTACTATCAAAACAACCACCAGAAAAAAGCGTCAGCATATTAATAGTCTAGAGCATGACTAACTTAACATCCTAGCCTGGCACAATAGGTTATAAAGACTGTATCAGTTATAGATTCTGCAGCCCCACAGGAGTTTGGCATCTGACTGTCAGACCCTTTTGAATTTTTATCAAAGAGATTTTAAATGTTTGTGCATTAACTTATACTGGAAGGGACCTGCATAACAAAAATGTGCTCCACAGGTATTACTTTTTTTTTTTTTTTTTTTTTTTTTAACTTGAACTACTTCTTGCTTCTTTTGCCTCCAAGATCCAAGTTGCTTTATGGATGGCAGGGAAAATGTGTGGACTGTGTGGAAAATATGATGCAGAATGTGAACAGGAATATCGGATGCCCAACGGATATGTAGCTAAAGACGCAGTGAGCTTTGGGCATTCTTGGATTTTGGAAGAAAGGCCTTGCAGAGGAGGTATGCAAACTCTAATAAATTTAATATAATATTACTGCAGTTGTTGAGGAAATGTGGAATCTGTTCAGAAAATTTAAAATCCATTTACATTTTGGAAATAAAAAGCATATTAAAAGATTCATTATTAAGTTAATATATAAGTTTTTAAATTACATACAAGTTGAAATAAGAAGGCACAGGTTAAACAAGCCAAAATATACAACTTAGTTGAAGTTTCAAAAATAAGATGAATCAAAATCTTTGTTTCACTTTTGAAGTGGTTTAGATGAGGATTAGAAAGAGGATAACATTCACACAGAATGCTTTTATTTAAGCACAACTGCATTTTTGGACATCAATTTTCAGCAATTAGTCCATCAAAAAAATCAGATGGGGATTAGTAGTTAACAGGGCTGGCCACCAGGTTTTTGAACCAGTGCAACCTGTCAAACAAAGCATTCGTGTTTTGTATGTACAAAGTAGATGAGCAGCTCCAGGGATCTAATTACATGGTTGACATAAAAAAGCTGCATTTTAAGTCTTTCAGTAGATTAGGATCTTATGGTGTGCAGCTCTCAGCTGAGGTTATGATGCAACATCACACCACAGTGCTTGAGGAGAACAGGCACGTTGCATCTGTAGAGACTTGCCCTGTGGGAAGGACATCCTCAGTCCCTGGAGATGGCTTGTACATGTCTAGCTCGGCATCAGTTGTTACTCTTCCATGTTTTTGTCATAAATTCTGGACAACAAACTTGCTTTACATGGATATGGAGTCCACATGCACATCCACAATGATATTCCTGTGGCTGGTGGTGACCACATTCTGTTTCCATTTAACATATGGTGGAAGCTGCTGAAATTTGAAGACATAAAATTTATATCTAGGACTAAATTATGGTCTGTTTGGCTTCTCACTTGTAACTGTTTGTCCTGGGAATCCAAAATGAGATCAATATTACTTGTTGGAAGCAAGGACTCTTGCTCTCTTTCTGACCAGTTCTGTGTCTGAATGACATTGGTAATAATGCAATTCTTTGGTGATTAGTTTTATTTGGTCAGAAATCTCCCCTTTAGTTCCACGGCTGAATATTCAACATTTTAAAATATGCTTTGACAGCTATTCAGTAAGCCAGTTTACCTTGAAAAATGTTTATTAGAAAGTACTATGTTTCTGTATCCTGATCTAGAAGCAGACCAGTTGCATTTGAAATCAGCTTTCCAGGGCTCCACATCTAACGAGCTGATTTGAAAGATTTATCAGTCAGTAAAGCTTCTTCATTTATGATCAAAACACAGTTTTCACAGAGGGGAGTTTGCAGATGGGCAGTGTTGGCAGATGGCTCCCTCTGGGGGGTCTGGAGCTGTAGCAGGTAAGCACAGAAGCTGTCCCCCTGCCTGTTGCAGCCTGCAAGCTGCGGCACTCCTTTGTGAAGCTGGAGAGGTCGGTTCGGCTGGCCGGGGTCGAGTCCAGGTGCTACTCCACGGAGCCCGTGCTGCGCTGCACCAAGGGCTGCTCTCCCACCAAGACTGCTCCTGTCACCGTGGGCTTCCACTGCCTCCCTGCTGGTAAGGCAACAGAAATCCCACTGGAGAGCAGCTGAGGAAAAGTATACATAGATTGTCACTTGACTCAGTTATTCCACTTGAAAAACATGAATGCAGCATAGCCATAGGCAGGCATGGACTTACTGCCCTATTGACTGAAGCCCTTTCCTTGTTTTATTAATAGGCAAACATTCCTTCAGTGAGGGAGACTGTTCTCTATTGTACATTTAAATGTTTTCGTTGTACTGGGATTTAAAATCTAAACTGAATTCTCCTTCGCGCTGCTCTGGGCTAACAAAGTAAGGGCAGGACAACAGCACTGTGATTCAGCTGAAAAGCTGTGCACTGCAGCCTGTGCAGACTGAGCCATATAGAACCAAGCGCAGCACCCCAAAACAGGGATCCTTGCCTTGCATTTTTATATATCGCTGCTTTTAGGTGTGAGCCTACTTCACTGAGCTGATTTAGGTACTAGAAGAGCAGGTGTGGACAGGATTGTTGCACACAGGCCCAGTGATACAGGAGGATTTATTTTCTGTACATGTATTGTAGATTATAAGATATTAGATAAAGTAGATATAGTTAATATACAGCATAGAGTTGTATCTGTTTCCCAAGTTTTTTTTTATTAAGATCATAATACCCTTTCCTAAATGTATCATTAATAAAAATCTGCATGGAAGTAGTAGCTTTCAAGGTGGAACTGCTTATTAATGAAGGGGGTTTCCTGGAACATCTCTGTGTGACTTAGACAAATATAAATATGTAAATCAGTGAGGAACAGCCAAGCCTGCTGTAATTAATAACTAGTGCATGGTAAATGCTGTAGCTTGCAGAACTACTTGAGAAGTAAACTGTTTAATTGTCATTTCTTGTTCCCCATCAGATTCAGCCAGCAGCCTGACAGACAAGCAGATGAAGTTTGACCAGAAGTCAGAGGATATGAAGGACACTGTTGATGCACACATAGCATGTTCTTGTGAGGATGAAAACTGCAGCACATGAAGCTGTACCTTTGCAGCATAGGAAAAAACATAAATACTTTCATGTTTTTATTGTGTGGTGTAAAAAACCTTGTCTTAAGGAATAATAGATACTAAATTAAGTACTCAAGGATCTTGTATGTGGAATCTTCCTAAGTAATTTAAAGTATTAAATGTATTATTGTAGAAACTGTTATGATTGCTCATAAATATCTGATTTCATAATAAATCCATGCATGGAAAAAATGGTGAAGGCTTCCTTATTTCACTGGCGGTGGAAAGAGGTCTGCATATGTTCTCCTTATACCCCATTTTGTAGACTTCTTGAGTTCTGTGCACCAAGGTTACACTGGGAATTGGGTTGGGTAGCTGTGGTGCTACTACTCCTGCTTGTTCCCCCAGTGCTCCCTTCCCTGGTGCTGGGACCCTGTGCACCTGCAGCAGGACCTGATCACCTTGGTGTGATGCTGCACCCTCTGCAGCAGCCCCACAGCTGGGGAGCTTGGCCACAGCTCTGTGATGGGCCAGTGCTGCTCTAGGGAGCAGCAGGCTCAGGGAATAAGCCTGAATCTCATGTCCCTGGGCAAGGCTGCTCTGAGGGAGCCAAGAACATGTTAAGTTTCTGGTGCACCACATGCAGAAGCTATGGTGAATTGGTGTCTTTGAGCAGGACAGGGTGGGGCACACCAAGCATCATCAAGCACACCAGGCACATCAAGCACAGCACCTGCCATGGGCTCTGAAGCTGAGCCAGACCTCTGCACTGTGGGCAAGATGTCCCAGTCTCTGTGCTCAGCAAGAGCTGTCACTTCAACCCCCAGATGGGCTCTGCCTCCTGCCCTCGCCACAGGTCTGTGTGGGCACGGTCAGGGATGAGCTCATCTGCCCTGAGCAGTGGAGCCCAAAGGATTCCAGCAGCCCTGGAGGGTGTTTTCTGCTTGCCTTAAGGCTGTGTTTGCAGGCTGAGTATGCACACTGGGTGAATGGGATTTTGAAAACGCTTGAGAACATTCTGTAAAAATTGTGTTGTTTTGCTCTTCCCAGCAGCTTTTGCACCTTCAATGGATGCACATACCTGAGTTTTCTTGTTTGGATATCAGTTTTATAGTTCAGAAAGGTAAAGTCTTTAGTACCAAAAGAAATGTGTTTGAAAGATCTAAATATACCATTCTATGCAGTTTAAATGCTGCCATGGTAACCTGCACTGCAGAGTGATGGGGAGCTGGCAGCAGCAGTAAAGCCATGAGCTGTGAGTTTGCTGCTTGCCTGGAACTCACACAGAGCAGTGATGGGAAGCACAGACTTTTCAGGTAATCTCAGGCTGAATCCAGCAGAATCTAGGGCTTTGTGTGGCCCCTGTGGGCAATGCTGGCATAAACTTCCAGCTCCAGTTGGGGCAGCCCACGGGGCTCTTCTCTTCCCAACGTGCCAAGGCTGGAGCACAGTTTTGGGGGAATTGTTTTCTAGCAGCCTCAGCATCCAGGTGTGCTGAACCCCAGCAGTACCACCCTGGCAGGACACCCTGGGTGAGCATCACCCAGGGCAGCCCAGAGCCCCTGTGGACTGCAGGCCAGGTGGGTGTAGGTGTCCACCTCATGAGGGCCTGTGGAGAGCCCTCAGGCAGCCTCTGCTCCTCTCCCCCACTGCCAATGTGGAGGGACCTGAGCACAGCTTGAGGGAAATGGGCTCAGCAAAACTGTTTGTCGCCATCACAATTTTCTTAGTTTGGGGGTTTTTTTTCTCTCTTCTTTTTAATTCAGGTTATATCCTTCTGAGTAATACTAGTGTAAAAGGGCTGTGGATATACGGGGGCAAAGACTGGGAGTTGAAAGTGTTCTTGAGGTGCTGAAGAAGTGACCTAGAAAAGGAGAGGTTTCAGTTTCATAGAGAAGTTGCTAGAAACAAAGCCCTTGCCAGCAGGTTTAGGTGACCCTTGAAGCAGAAGAACAGATGTTGCTGAGGCAGCAGCATGGCTGGGATGACTGGGAATGCAGCATCTGCTGCCCAAAGGGAGGGATGGGAGAGATTCTGCAGCCCCAGTCTGCAGTGCTGGTGGTTTTGGGGAGACCCTGTCCTTGCAGCTGGGTGCAGCCTGTACAGCTCCCAGTGAGGACCTTTATTTTGAGGAACGTTGTTTGAGAAGTCACTGTTATAATGTGATGTTTCAGTGATATAGTGTTATAATTTTGAGAATACAAGTATTGTTGCATTTAATATTGCCATCACAGCAGCTTTCTACTTGTACTGCCACTGACCTCGAGTCCTTGCTGCCTGCAAGATTTTTTTTTAAAAAAAACCCAAACCTGTGCAGCTGCACATAGCTATGCCATAATAGCTTTTGAGCCTTGAGTACCAGTGGCCAGTAGCTGTATACTCAAATCCTTTAAGTACATTTACCAAATCTTCAAAGACATGACAGAACTCTCTAGTGAATAGCTTGGCTTTCTATCATGTGTTACCAGTTCTACAAGGGAAGGGTTAAAAAAATCAGGACCTGAATATAGAGCCAGTAAAAACATGGTGAAGGATTTTTCATGCTTCAATTTTATTTTATTTTTTTGCCCTACAGATGCGATCTTTGATCTAGGAAGAAAATCCACTGTTTGTCAGACATTATGAGTTATATCCCAATGGCTAATTATAAAACCCCACCAGCTAAACAGCATTATAAAAACTAATCTGTCTTGGAGAGGAGCTGCTGGTGTTGATGAGAAAATGAATCCAGTCCCTTCCCACAGTGAGCTGGGCAGCAGCAGCTTTGTTCCCAGCCAGAGAGGAGAAGGTTGGTAGGGAAGCAGTGGCCACATAGTGTCAAGCTGAATCCCCCAGCCCTGGGCTGCCTTAGTCCTCCTTGTGCTGATTCCTCATAGAGCACGCCATGACCAGTCCAACCAGTGGACTTGGGAACAAAGGCAAACCCTGGAGCCAAGAGCAGCCTGAGAGATCTGTGGGTTTGCCTACAAAGGGACAGGGAAAATGCCTGCTGATGAGAGAAGAGGCTCCATCATGGGGTGAAGATGACCCCCCCTTGTTGCGTGATGTGAAGAGTGTGGGTGTCCTGCACGTTGTCCACCTTTGTTAAGCCAAAAGCTTTGATCTGTAATACCCGTCAGCCTCACCCTGTCCCCCTTGCCAGGCAACCCCCACCACCACCCCTCCATGGCCAAACACACCACTGAAAGGGGCTGGCACATGGAATAGAAGGCAGGTGAGGGAAGCATGGATGTCAGCAGCATTTAGCCATGGCCCTCGTGACAATGACAGGAGGTTTGTGTCACTGGATGAAGTCCCTGTCCCCAGAGAGCAGCGCTGTGCTGACAGCTTGTCCCACTCAGAGCAGGGCAGGGGTGGGCACGGTGTCACAGGAGAGCTGCCCGGGGTTTTACACAATCCTGCTGGGGCACTATCAATTAGATAAGCTGTGTGCCTTATGGTCAGGTCAGGACAACCCAGACAAAGTCAGCACAGACTGCAATAGCACCAGGTGCTTTCAGGGAGTAAAGATAATTAGTAGTTTTGCCTACATAATAATAAATTTTGGCTTTAGCTATGTTTTAATACTTTTAGGTAGTTATTTCTAAAGGTACTTTCAAGACATTCAGTTGGTGAAGTGAGAACAACAGAACTTGTGATGGTTTTGGTTCAGCAAAAATATCCATTGCCCTGACCCCAACCCCCTCTCCCTCAAAGGGTTTGTTGGGTGGTTGATAAGAAGTTGATAATTCAACAAAATTCACTGTGCCTGTTAATAATTCTTCTATAAAAGCCAGATTTTCCCCTGTGGACTTCAATCACTTTTAGCATGAAGGGACTCATCCTGGCCCTGGTGTTCGCCCTCGTGGGTAAGTAGAATCTTTACCATCCCTGCTGAGCTGTGACAGCCACTGTGATCCTGAGCAAATTGCATCTCCTTGGGGCTTTTCAGGGATATTTACAACTTAATTTGCTGAAGCCCTTTTATAGCTTCAGCTGTAAACTGTTAGATTTCTGTGCTAAGCTCAGCAGCAGGAGAAAAGCCAAGCAAGCAAAAGCTAGTGAGCAGGGCTGGCATGGGCTTGGTCCTGGGGGTGTGGGGTGAGCCCCATTACTGGTGGTTTGCCAGCCATTACCACTCTGACTTAATTAATAATACATTAAAGGATTTACAGAAATGTTTTTTTTCATGAACACTTCTCTTTCCTTCCTCACAGAGGGCCAGAAGCAGGACCTCGGTAAGTGGCTCCCCTGCCAGGCAGCAGCTCCCTTGCTGCCTTCCCTTGCAGCCTTTCCTTGCTCACTGCTTGCACCTGTTTTTTGGCAGTGGCAGCTTCACCTTTCTTTGCTGGGCTGGTCCAAGTAACATCACAACACTCATAGCCAAGGAAGTGTTTCTGTTATATTTTTTTTCCTAACAGAGCCTGTTTTTCACATGGGCAAGACTTACCTGTACAGCTATGAGAGCATCATTATGCATGGGCTCCCTGACAGAAGCCTGGCCATGGCAGGGCTGAGGCTGGCCAGCAAGGTGGAGATCAGCCGTGTGTCTCACAGTGAGCACCTGGTGCAGGTAAATCACTGTGGCCACAGGAACCCTCCCACCCAACGAGATCATGCAGCTAAAGATGCTTCCCTCATACTTTCAGGCTGGCAGAATAGGTGACAAAAAATGTAGAGCTCTCACAAAAGCCATGGGCTCTACCCACTGCTGAGATGGCTCTCCAAGCCCCAGCAGTTTCCCTCAGGCAGTGATGATTCCCCAGCGGGGACAGAGGAGTGGTCACGGGCACTGAGCTCTGCGCCCTGTACACCAAGGCACGATGGGGAGAGATGAGGGCCCTGCTGAAGGGTCTGCAGCTGCATCCAGAACGCTTTGGTTACTGGCAGGGACCTACAGAGAGCACCACAGCCTTACACACAGCCTGCTCCTCTGCAGGAAGGAGCTGGAGCTGCTCCAGCTCTGCTGCCATCAGTGTCTGAGCCCCCCTGATTAAGCTACCTTAGATTCAGCTCCACACAAAATATGGCTGGCAGCTGCTTTAAAGAAATGTCCTTAACATAATTTTACTAAGGCAACACTAAGCTTGAGTATGAACATGAGCATTCTAGAACGAAATATTCATGCTTTTTAACCTGATCCATAGCCTAAAAAAGCTCAGCACTGGAATTCAGCTTTCACATGAGAAAGACCCAACTGTCACTGTCTCCATTATCCCCCTTTTGATATTCTTCCTACAGGCATTAGTTCAAATGTGAAGAATTCTAATGGTAATGCCTTTGTTTATCATAATAGCAGATCTAGAAGCATTGTTACTCATCAAAAAGATTAAACCAAACAGCTTAAAATACTGGCATGGCACGAAAGACCACAGACTAGGGATTGAGAAGACAGCACATGGAGAAAAAGCTGTAAGAGCTGCCCTTAGCACTCACCTAGGAGATTTCTCAGTCTGTAATCCTGCACATATGTTAGTGAAACAGTGTGAAGGAATGCCTATTGTCAAACTTTACACATGGCTGCAGTTGCAGGCTCTGTATAACCTCACTGGAGTTGCTAGAATGTTAGCACTTGCAGACAAGAGCCTTGAGTAGGATTTAATTTGAGAAAATGTGACAAGAGGCAAGCCACCCTTACAGCATTGACTATAAATGCCTAAAATAAAACAGAGCACTGAGCCCACACCTTTTCCCTCTAGGGAGGAACATGTACTTTAATGCACGGGGGTGGGAGGTGTGTGTGCAAGAGAGGGACTGGATGGGTCTGTGCATGCAGGCACACACTTCCACTAGGTAGCAGTCAAGGACTTGTGCACAAGCTTTACAGCCAGAGGAGCTCACAGGGGTGCCAGCCACTTTCAAAGGCGTGAGCTCCTGTGGTCACTTCACCTGTGCTGTGGCTTTGGTGCTCAGGGACATGCTGGACCTGGAGCAGCAGCTGGAATAGTCCCTGTGTGTTCAGGCAGGCAGCTTGGGCAATAATGGCTTGGCTGCCTTGCAGACGGAAGGGAGATCTCACTTGTCATCTGTGGGAAAGGAGTGAGTATCCTGTCTGTACTGATTGTTGGTAAGTGGCGTTTCACTCAGCCTACAAGCTTCATCAGACTTGTTGGACTTTTGAATTCTGTTCACATAATCTTATTTTTCTGGCAAAAATCCTTCATGGAAGTTTGCATTTTCAAGGATGCTTCCTAGGTTGAGCATAGGAGTCCAAGTTGGAAACTGTTTCCTGCAATGTTAGACAAGTGACTTTTGTCACTTGTCTTGCTATAGAAAAGGAGTGTCCAGTTTCTGTATTATAGCACTATTTCAATCTGATGGTGAACAGTATGATTGTTTTCCTATTTTTGTTCCCAGATTCGATCACCAAAGCTGGAGGAACACAATGGCTTCTGGCCCATTGACTCCTTCACTGCATCTTCGAGGCTCTCAGAAACCATTGCTGCATGTCTCAGCCAGCCCTTTAAGTTTGAATACACTGAAGGAAGGGTCGGGAGTATTTTTGCCCCTGAGGACTGTCCTGTTCTCTGCACTAACCTAGTGAGAGGGGTTCTGAACATGCTGCAGATAACCATCAAAAAGACACAAAATGTGTATGAGCTACAGGAGGTTTGTTTTCTCCATTCTGATTTTACTTTTATTCTCATTTTAAATTAAAGAGTAAGTTATACCTCCCAGACCATTTTCCTTGACCTTTTTATTGCTGTTTCAAGTGGGCATTCACTGTGTTTAACCCATACTTACAGGCTGGGATTGAAGGCATCTGCCAAACCAGATACGTTATCCAGGACGACAGCAAGAATAAACGTGCCACAGTTTCCAAAAGCAAGGACCTGACGGACTGCCAGGATAAAGCAGTGAAGGACCTGGGAATGGCCTACGTGCGGCCCTGCCCCACCTGTGCCCTGGTACGAGCCGCACGGATCCACCGCTGCGCTGCTCGCACTGCTGCCCGTGGGGCTTTGGCTTCTCCGGGCTGACCAGCCCATTCCTGTTTCTGAGAGGGTCTCTTTGCACTTCTAGAAAGGCAGAAACATTAAGGGCACAGTGACATTCACCTACAAGATCAAGTATGACGACAGCGGGGCGTCGTTGACGTCCGCCATGTCGGACCAGGTGTACCAGATCTCTCCTTTCAACGAACCCAACGGGGTGGCAGTTGTGGAGGCAAGGTAGGCACCGTGCATGTCCTTGCATTATCATAGGCAGGAGGGGATGCCTAAAACTGGTTATATATTTACTGTTGATTTGGGAGATAACAAGAAGCATCTGGCCTGTGGCTGCCAAGAGCCAAAACACCATACAGCTCTTGGGATGCCCAGCCCAGGATGCCCAGAGTGTTTCAGCTGGCCTGTGCCCTACTGTTTAGGCCACCCAAAACATCTGTCCAACCTGTCAGAGACTTTAACAAGCTCTCACAAAGGCTTTTGCAGTCATATGGCTTTTCCAGATAATCCTGAGCCGTGGATGAACAGAGAAGTGCATCTCCATTTGCAGTCCTGCTGGGTAGCCCTCAGTCTGCTCCAATGCTGTGCAAGCCCTCCATGCACAGTGTGCTTACTGTCTACTGATGCATTTCCCTCTTTCCCTTGAAGACAAGAGCTGTCTTTGGTCGGCGTTAAAAGGCCTCCTATCAGTGCGCCAACAACTCAGCTGCATAAACAGGGGAGTCTTCGTTATCATTTCTCAGGAGAGCTACTCCAGATGCCAATTCCTCTATTAAGGATAAAAAATCCAGATTTACAGGTATTAGAGACTTACTTTCACCCAGTTTCATTCACATAATTACTTTAGACATGGATCCTTCCAGCTGTCTGTTTTTCCCACAGTTAACAGAGACACTGCGGCAATTAGTTCAGAATAATGAGAAAGGAGCCACGAAAGAAGCTGTATCCAAGTTCTTACAAATGGTCCAGCTTTTTCGCGTAGCAACCCTTGATCAAATCGAGTCTTTGTGGCTGCAGTTTGTCAATGAACTCCCCTACAGGTAACTATGGCCTTCAGCCAGGGTTTCTGATCAGAGGCACACTGGGCTGTGAGGATAATGAGTTCTCCTTTTCCTGGCAGGCCCTGGTTCCTGAGTGCCATCTGTGCTGCTGGAGCTACTGACACATTCAGATTCCTGAAGCAAAAAATCCATGATAAGAAGCTGAACATCTGGGAAGCAGCTGTGACTCTCCCTCTCGCCTTCCATTTTGTTACACCAAACAAACAGACCCTGGAAATTGCCTCAGTGAGTACAGATCATTCGTCCTTTTGTTTTCCCTCTCACTCCTTTTTAAGGGTGAATTCATAGGATTATAAGTGAAAGATACAACATCTTTCCATCTAAATTTGTAAAATGCAAGGTATTAACAAAAATGAGAAATGCTTCAGAAAATGTTCCTAAACACTTTTTTTCCAAAAGTTTGTAATTATATTTTATATTAAACCCCACAAATTATAAGAAAACTCCTGTTGATTCTTTTTGCCAAATCAGAAGTTAAAAAGAAAAAAGACAAACTCAAGAAAAGAATATATAATCAGTATCTAAAGAGCATACAGCATTACTGGGGCAAATCTACTTAATGTTCTTGCAGCTGAATGTCTAGCATTTGATTTAATTCCTGAAATTATTCAGAAACAGCACAAATCATTTTTATCTACTTCTCAAATGCATTTATTAATAAATACAGCTCTAATTACTAGAAACAGTAAAAAATTATACTTCTCCCTCTGCAGAGTTTCCTGACCTGTCCCCAAATCCAGAAAGTACTGATGCACAGGATAATTGTTTACCTAGCATATGGTAGCATGGTGAATAAATACTGTGCTAAGGCTTTATTATGTCCAAATGAACTTCTTCAGGTATGTGACTCTCATTTCTTACTGATAAAAGGTTAAAAAATTTAGAAGTGCTTTTAATTTAGCTCTCACAATGCTGGCAGTTAGGTAACTGACTCTTTGCATGCCTCACTCTGCGATGCAAAGACAGAATGAAACACTGAGCTGATGCCTTTGAAAGATCAGGATGTAACAGTTCAGAATTTCAAGTGTAGTACTAGAAGCCCATTGGGATAATGGATCCTGTAACCAGCCTGAAACTGAGTTAAATTGTGAAAAAACTTGGGTTAAACCAAAATAACCATGATTCTGTGATTCTACTTTGACATTAGGTAGAGTGTACTTAAAAAGACAGTAAAGTATGAATGTAAGCAGAGCTCTAGGTATGTCATAGGTTAGGGCTTCCAAGGAAGCCCTGCTACACAATTGAATTTCACTGTCAGAAATATTCAGGACATCGTCCTTGGACTGTACAGCCCCAGCTTCTTGCTCAGCAGAACCACAGCACTGAGAAGGCCTTGCTGTGTTTGACATGTGTTTCAATCTTCCAAAATAAAGTGAAATAAAGCCAGGCCACCAGAACGGTAATTCCACTTCTCAGAACAGCAGAACTGTGCAACTTGAAATTGTTGTAGGAAGTGAAAAATGCAAGTGCAATTTGGCAGGGCTGGCAGAGGAGGCCCTGGGAATGACTGAGCTTGGCATCAGCTCAGCACTGCCTTTGGACTTGCAACACTCTTTGGTGCAGGCACCCACCTGGGATTGTCTCCTACACTCAGGCTCAGGCACAATTCAAAATCAATTACAACACTGTGCAAGGAGAAAACCAAGTTTATTTGTATGGTCTGTGTTTAGCATCCTGATAATGATGGTGAGATTTTTCCTGGGAGAAAAGTCTGAAGAGCTCAGTTCTGGGATTTGCAGCAGTAATTGTTTTGCTTGCTATGGCAATGCCCATTTTTATGCACTACTACAAGATCATTACCTGCTAAGATTAACAGTGTCTGCTCCATTTTCAGCCACTCCACGACCTTGCCACTGAAGCCACCAGCAAAGGTGATGCCAAAGACATGAGCTTGGCCCTGAAAGCCATGGGCAATGCAGGAGAGCCAGCCAGTATCAAACGCATCCTGAAGTTTTTGCCAACATTTTCCTCAGCTGCAGCTTCATTACCAAACAGAATTCATGCTGATGCTGTGTTGGCCTTAAGGAAAATTGCAAGAAAAGACCCTGCAAAAGTAACTGAAATTATTATTTAAACAACTGTCTTAAAGGGTATGGATTGGGTTTGCTTAGTGATTCAGGAATAACAAAGCCATCAGGTAATGTTAGCAACTCTGGACAGGCTTCTCAGTTACTGGTCTTCCTCTTGCCCATGCTGCAAACTCGTGGCATCATCCCATCCTTGCTGATATCCTGGGAAAGAATGCTCTAGCCCCTGTAATGCTCAGCCTAATGGCTGTACTTCCCAGCTCTGGTCACTGTGCACCCAGCAATATCCCCATTTTTGGTGACAGCTCCCTTGCCCACATCTCTTGTTTAGGGTTCTGTTCTCCATCCACTGCAGAGCTCATATGCACTGTTCTGGAAGCACTGCTCACCAGGAAGTTATGGGCTTCTCAGATGTTCTATCTCCCTCCTGTAGGTAAGGGAGCTCACCCTCCAGGTCTTTATGGACAGCACGCTTGCTCCCAATGTCCGGATGGTGGCTTGTGTTGTTCTCTTCGAAACCAAGCCTGCTCTTCCAACAGTAACAGCTCTGGCCAGCTCGCTGCTGACAGAGCCCAGCCTGCAAGTAGCCAGTTTTGCATATTCACACATGAAGACTTTGGCAGCAGGCAGGATCCCACAGCTCAATAAACTGTAAGTAGAGGAAGAAGTATATTTTTGGTAGAAAACCGAGATTTTTTTTTCCATGCAGTTTTCTAAGAATTTGGTCATGGTTGACTCTCTTCATATGATTTTAATTCTATTACTCAGATCTGCTGCTTGTAACATTGCCATTAAACTCCTGGGGCCCAGACTTGACAGGCTGAGCTATCGCTACAGCAAGGTCATTCAGATCAGCGACTATTCCTGTGAGTACCAGCTCTCCTGTGCACTTCCTCAGCTTAGGTAGCCAAATGCCTCTATTATGTTCTGTGATTTTCATCCAAAATCCAATAATGAACTGTGAGTTTAGTGCACTCTTGAAACAGAAAAAGCAGAACTTCCTAACACAAAAAATTTCCCAAGACTCTTCCAAATCCAAGTACAAATGTCTGGTATCTGCTGGGGAAAGTGGTGCTTGCACATGGATTTCTCCTCCTTCTTCAGTTCCTGGGGTTGTGTTGACTCTGCCCTAGAATAAAGTCTTTCTCTTGAGATTGCAGGCTTGAGGACCTATGGGACTGAACCCTGACAGAGCCCCTTGTGATCTTCTACAGCACAGAGCTGAGGTGGCTTATGTGCACTAGACACCTTGGAGACCCTAATTTCTGCTGCTTTTTATTCCTGTGACAGCTCAGTATCAGGCTGGTGCCATTTGGAGGGTCTATCTAATGAACAGTCCCAGCACCATGTTTCCATCTGACATAATCACAAAAGTGAGAGGCTACTATGCAAACACTGCAATGGATATTATCGAGGTAAATATTGCATTCAGACAGCCAGCCTTTGGACTGTGATGTAGTGTTTAACTCCATTTCTGGCTGTGAGGGCGGACATGGAAGGGAAAATTTAAATAATGATTATGACTTTACTTCTTTTATTCGGGCTTCTTGACACGTACATTCATCAATGAACACATCCAGTATAGGCGTGTAAGTCTAGGAGCGGAGGAAAGCTTACACAGCAGAACATCCATCTGCCCACCTAAAGTCACGTGGCATCCAGGGTATTTTGCATAAGTACAGGGAAATTAAATTTCAGCCAGCAGTACAGCCAGGGCAGCACAAAGCTCCATGTAACATAATGCAGGAATGCACACAGCTTTTTGAGCAAGCTTTGCAGCCTGGGCTGAGTTCTGCCCTACCCTAAAATTATTCCTGCTGACTAATTTAAGGCTCTGCACGTCCTCAGCATCTGCAGCCATAGCCTGCAGCCATCTGCCAGGTAGACATGTTCTTATAATGCAATGGCTTCATGAAACAAGTATTTCGTGTGGTCTCAGTGAGTTAATCCCAGGCACAAGAGTTTTCCTGAGCTCTCTTGTACTTGGGCTGTGCTGCCTGACTCTTTCCTACAGGTGGCTTTCCGGTCACAAGGCCTAACCAAGCTCCTGAGGAAGCAGAACATTCCCTTTGCTGAGTATGACACGTACAAGACCCTGAAGGAGCTGGGGAAATCGGTACGTCTTGGGCACCTTTCTGACCTGTCTGCATCAGACAGCTCCTCACAGCTCCAAGGTTGCATCACCCACCCACTGAGCCATCCCTTTGATGTTCCTGGAAGAAAGGAGTCCGTCATCCTGTTCAGTCATGGAAAGCTGTACTTACATTGTACTTACTCTCTCAAAGGTGCCACCTTTTCACTCAACATGTGTTAGCTCTTAATGTATAGTACAAAAGATGAGGCTGCTGCTGGGAGCCAAAATGTTTTAAAGTGTATGTTAGAACACACTAAGTGGTTGTTCTTCTGTTTTGAAATGATAATTGAATAAGGTTTTTCCTTCATGAGTCCTTGGGTGCCACCTACTACTTACAGCAGCAGAAATTATCAAGCTCTTACCTCATCCTTAATGGGGAAACTCTCTGAAATCAGCTATGCAATATAAGAAAGACCACATTGGTTCAGACCTGTAATATGTCTATTGGGTTTTTTGGCTACAGAACCACAGTTCTCATCCTTCAGATGGGATCTACTCTTTGTTAATACATTGCTCCACTTTAAGTAATATTTTCTGCTTCTTCCCTTTCTCCCCATGTCTCCTAAACACCACAGCTCCTGGGATGGAAAGAACTGCCGCCTGAAGACCCCCTGGTATCTGCTTACCTCAAAGTATTGGGTCAAGAGATTGCCTTTGTTGACATTGACAAAGATGCCATTCAACAGATGATGATGGTACTGACAAGGATGTTGACTTTTTTTCTGCAATTCTGAATAATTTCCCTTCCGGGTCTCTTCTTACCTAACCTATTTCTCTGTTTCCAGAGTCTTACTGGATCATCAGACTGGCAGCCAGTGGTGAAAAAAGTGGTGGAGGAAGTCCAGAGAGGCATTTCAGGCCGATGGACCCTGCCAGTGCTGGTGGGTGAGATGCGGCACATCGTCCCCACCATTGCTGGCCTGCCACTGGAGCTTGGGCTGTGCGGGGCCGCGGTGGCCCAGGCTGCGGCCGACGGTGAGCTTGGGAAGCCAAACTGAGCAGCTTCCCCACCATAACTGCGGGTCCAATGCCTCTGCTCAAACTAAATCCTTCTATAATCTTGAAAAATACCCCAGTAATGTCAAAACCTTAGTGACTGGCTGCCTCCAAAGGGTTTGAGAAGTAATTAGGATATTTCACCTGAGACATATTTGTATAACTCTGGTTTGGATTAGCAACCTTTAAATAACCATGTAAAGTATTTCAAAATGTAAAAGCACTGCCCTTGCATTAATACTATGCTTATTGAAAGTATTTTATCCCCAGAATTTATTGTTTCCCTGTTCATATAATTTCTGTTTTTCTTTTTCAGTGGATGTAAAGGTATCACCACCAGTATCTGACGATTTTAAACCCTCACAGTTGTGGGAAACCAAGATGGATATTCATGCTGACATCAGGCCAAAGTAAAAACTACATATATATTCACATACACACACGCGCATTAATATTTATATTTATAGTTACAGTTACATCTGACATAGATAAGTGGTGGCATGTAGCTATACAGGGATCTTACTTGTCCCAGATTTTGGACAAATGTGCTAGTCTAGAGCAGCAAAGCTGTGAGAAAGCAACACAAACCCTGATGCTTTCAACCCTGCAATGTGCATAGTATCCCACAGGATACAGTGCTGCTCTGCCATTGCTAAAAATGCTTATATTTGTACCTGTTCAATGACTAAAGATACTAAGATGTGAAAATACATTATCTTATGTATCAAGTTTTTTACAATTTCAGCATAGAATTGCATCATCACCTGGCATAAGCCAGAAGGATTTCAGGGGGCAAAGGGAAATGCTTCTGGATCTGCAAGAGCAACAATACTAATAATGATAATGGTCACAATGATGATAATAATAATAGTAATAATATTTTAAAAATAGGCAGAATCTGAAGCTAGGTGATTCTGGAATGAGCTTGTCCTCAAGCAATGACAATGACAATACCAGTGACAATGCAGTCAGAAGGTCCACGTTAGCTTTGTTTTTCAGACAAACCACATTTTCCAGTGGCATCTTAGCCTTTTTTCTTATCCTGTTGTGACAAACCTCTTCATCCATCAGTAGTGGGTCTTACAATAAAAAGAACAGCATGAAAATGTACTTTTGCATTTCAAAGTTAAATTTTTGCATATTAATATATAATTATGCCTGGTTTTATTTCCACTCTTTCAGGGCATATTTTCATACGATTGCAATGATGGGAATTAATACACAGTACTTTCAGAGTGGTTTTGAATATCATGCAGAGTTCAGTGCCAACACTACAATGAAATTTGATGCCAGGATAAATATGAAAGAGAAAAATTTGAAGATTGAAACCCTTCCCTGCCATCAAGAGGTTGAGCTCGCAGCTGTGAGGTACGGAAGAGCTTTTTTCATTTTGCTTGCTCTGTGTTACTGATTTTGAGTTCCCTGTTATAAAATCACAAGTATACAACTACTTGTTAAGGTCTCCCATACTTCAGCAGCCACATAAAGCTTAATGCAGTCTTTTTTGCACCAGAAAGATGGGTAGAGTGAAATCAGAAGGTGTTACTTGTGTGCCATTTATCACCTCCACAGGAGTGAAGTTTATGCTATTTCAAGGAACATGGAAGAAGTAGATTCTGAAAAGAAATCCCAGATTTTCCCCAAAGGAGAAATACCAAGTATCTCTGACCAGCCACTGCAGTCAACAGAAGGATCTTCAAAACCTGGTAGCTGGAAGGTAAGGAAGCCCCTTGCCACCCATACTGCAGACAGGCAGAGAGCAGAGAGCTTCTCAGAAGGGCTGGCCACCTCTGACATGGGAGCTGGCCAACCAGATCACAAACACAGGAATGGTGAAATTCAACAGGGGCCTGATATTTCCCAAACCAAGCCTAAAACCCAATGGGCTCGTGACATGATCCCTCAAATCCACTCACTTTCTTCACTGCATGCAGGCAGGGCTGCTTTGACAGCATCTCTTCCTATTTCTTCACAGTCATGGGAAAGTGTCTGAAATTCACATCCTTTGTACAATATTTCTTTCTTTTTTTTTTTTTTCCCTGAATCAGACTAATGTGAAAAATACAGTTCTTGGGCAGGATATAGATTTTTCTTCCTGAATCCTGAGATAACCCTGAGTGGATTGCAGAGCACATTCTGTCATGTGCTCTTCAGCTGCTGAGGCTGG
Source organism: Motacilla alba alba (assembly GCF_015832195.1). Lineage (NCBI taxonomy): Eukaryota > Metazoa > Chordata > Aves > Passeriformes > Motacillidae > Motacilla > Motacilla alba. The sequence continues at coordinate 14,091,023 of NC_052023.1, read as the reverse complement.
TGTGGGAAGGCTGCACTGGCTTGCAGCGGGAGGGCCAGAAGCCTGAAATGGGTTCAGAGGGACTGCCCCTGCAAAGAGCCCTGCAGGTTCTCACATGAAGTGCGTTTGTGAAGCACTGCCTGAGAAAGGGTGAGCAGGAGAGCTGAGCTCTTCCACAGAGTATTTTGCAGGAAACCCCACTGCTTTCAGTGCCTGGATCTCTAATTCTAAGCATTGCTTCCTTCTTTAAGCAGGACTGTCATCATTCTCTTCGTTAACTGGAGGAATTATTTTAAGAGCTGGGAAATTTTAGTTTTTTATGGAAAATGACTTAATCTACCTTATTTTTATTTAATGCAGCAAAGCAGCATGCCTAATGTGATTTCCAAAGGATACCAGCAAGGTTCAGAAGAGGCACATCACAACAGTGCAGGAAGAAGATTTTACACACGCAGGTTCTGTAAAAAATTTGAAAGTTTGGGATGTTCTACTTGTCTCAGCCTTAAATCACAAAATTCTGCTTTCTTAAGAAATACCCACCTGCACAAATTATTTGGAGAATTTGAAGCCAAAATAATTTTAAAGCCAGGTACAGTCATAATAACAAGTTTTTCTGTCAATCACTGTAAATAATTCTCAAACAGCACAACCCAGGTATGCTTTTGCCTTTAGTTCATACAGATGCTGATATTGACAAGATACAGCTGGAGGTTCAAGCAGGATCCAAAGCAGCTTCAAAAATAATTGAGATATCAAGCTCAGGGTCAAAGGAAAAGGGAGAGGCAGCTCCGTACGAGGACATTCAAGCTAAACTGAAGAAGATTCTAGGCATTGAAGAGGTGCTCATGGTAAGAGACTTTGAGCACCAGAGAGGGAAATATTTCCTATAATGAAGCCAAGGGTTTCCATTGTGGAAAACTGGCATGGGAAAGCAAGGAACTGGGCTGGGGGGAATTCTGTTTCCTTGGAAGCCTGTGGTGAGCATCTTGTCTGACAGCCAGGGAAATGTTACAGAACAAGCTATAAACTCATAGTGTTTTCAACTGTTTTTGGAGGCTGCAAATAAAACACGGCGCCGCACAAAACGGATTAACCGAGAGTACAAGACTGAAGACACAGGCCTCTGGGCAGAGCCCAGCACACCCCACCTCTCCAGTTCATCCTCCTCTTCTGCTGCTTCCTCTGCTGAGGGCAGAGAGCCTGGAGATCGTCACAGGAAAGATGAAACAAGGCAGTCTGGGAGGAAGCGTGGCAGCAGGAGCAGCAGTGGGAGCTCTGCTAGCAGCAGAGCATGCAGCAGCAGCAGCAGCCAAGAGGACCACTCTGGGGACAGGCACTGTAGTGGGGACAGTGACTATTCCAACCAACAGGTAATTCACTCCGGCTGGACCTTTTATATTTCTTATTGCTTTTGTACATCAGAAAATTGTGCTCATAGACTGTGGAACAAAGAAAGAGGAACCCTGGTTCTCTGAAGCATTTCAGATCAGAATTTTGGCATTTCAGAATTTTTCACTGTAAAATGTTTAAAAAATTTAATTTTGTGCTTTTTTTTTCCATACTTAGAACCAAAATTTTTAATGCATTTTTCAAAAGTTAGTTCTTTATTTGCTCTTGGGTCTTACGTACTATCTATTTTCACAGGCAAACCCACCTGTTTACCAGCTTTTGTTTAAGCCAGTGGATGAACAGGTACACTTACTGCATATACTGCTTATACACATATATAAACTAGTCTTGCTGTCTTTGCTGCAATTAGACCCTAGTCCTCTGAAAGTGAAACTATGATAAATTAATTCTGCAACAGTTTCCAGTAGTAGGCACCTGCTTCAAGGGGATTCTTTGTTTTTTGCAGGACACAGGAGGGGAAATCCTGAACATGAGCATCAGTTCTTCCTCTTCCTCAGCTAGTGATGAAGATTTCTCTAGAGCCATGTCTCAGGTGAATATCTTCATCTGCAAGAAACCCAAGCATTTACTTTGTATTTCCAGTTTTTGTATATTTATAACAGACAGAAAAATTACAGTGATTTAGCATATTAGGTGTATAGAAAGGAATTGAACTGTTTCTTATTTTATAAAGGTGAGCACATTGGATAATCACTGAATGTAATTTAATATTCATTTAATACAGGCTACATTTTTAAATGAAACTGGAATGTATTGCTGCATATGTTGAAATTTGTCTTGCTCAGTAAATAATTCACTATAAAAATCAGAACACTTTAGAAGTGCTGACCTGCTGTATCAGAAACTGGTTTCAGGGATATTTTGATTGTGTATCTTTCTGTAAAAGTTTGGAGTTGACTCTGCCACTCTTTTGTTCATTAGGTCCTTACTGCAGAGTCCTTCAGTTCATGTTAGCAGGGCCACAACAGGCCTTTGAAAAACCCTTGAGCTGGCAGCAAGGCTCCAACTTTGAGAGCAATCCAGGTGTTTATTCAGGAGTGTCTGCATGGTACATAATTAATGGTACCCGGTCCTTCTATTAGAACTGAGGGAATCTGGAGCAGATTTCAACCAAGAAAATGTCACACATTTCAGGCAATGACCTACATGCCTACAAAGTAATAACCCTTATGTTGCTGAGGCATGCCTTGTGCAGCAGCAGCAGCTCCCAGTTGTCAGTGCAAGTAACTTGTGGAGAGAAGGCAGCCTGATTGACCTTCTCCCCCACCACTTGCAGGCAGATTAAATTCACCTCTCTTGTCCATCTTTTCACCACATTACTACTTCCCTAAACTCTTTCTCAGCCACAGCTTTGTTTTTTCCCCATTTCCCACAAAGCCCTTGCCAGCTCTGTGTCACCCAATCCTTCTGTGCGTCTCTGTCACTCAGACCTGGCAGCACAGGGAGGACCTGCTGCCCCACAGCAAATTCCACTTGCAGCTGTCCCTGGCCAGGTGGGGACTCTGCCCACAGCTCAGGTAGCATGCTTAGGCAGGCAGGTGCTGCTGCTGGGCACAAGGATCCCACACTGGGCCACATGCTGCTCCTCGTACAAGTACCATACTTTGGACCATCCTGAACAGATCCCCTGTAACACAAATGATCATGGTTTTAAACAGATGGTCGAGCTAGTTTTATCAAAAAGGCTATTAGTTTAACTGCAGTTTGGTAAGATAGCAGTGCTGAGCTGAGTAGTATTGGGTTCTTTATCTAGTACTATACTTCTTTTTGTTGCATTGAAATTACAAAAAATTTCCCATCATAGTCTTACTTGCATTGGTCATGTCAGTGGTTTTACTATGGTAATTCTAATGCCTTCTTTGTGTCTTTGGTCTCTATTTCCTCTCTACTCACCAAAGCCTGAATTCTTGGGAGACAGCAAGCCACCAATACTGGCTGCAGTTCTTCGTGCCATCTACAGAAACAAGGAGCCAACGGGATTGCAGCTTGTCCTGTACACTGATACACAGCCCAAGAGGTGGAGAATACAGGTGTTTGGTTCAAGCATCACAGGACCAAGCAGATGGAAACTCTGTGCTGATGCTTCAGTGATAAATTACCGAAAAGTATCAGTAAGTTTAAAATATCAGTCGGCCCAAATGTAAATGAAACATAATGATCTTACTATGTTTTATGCAAAAATTTATATATTTCCCTTTACTAGGGTTCTCTTAAATGGGGTAAAGATTGCCAGGACTACCAGATTGCTACTCAGATTGCAACAGGGCAACTTGCTGCTTATCCAGCTATGCAGATGAAGCTGGGGTGGCTGAAAGTGCCTTCAATAATCCGAACTACTGCAAGATGGTGAGATTTCATTTTAATTTTTGAAAAATACATGTCAGTGCTCCAAATAATTGCAGGTTCAATTCGGCAATTTCCAAGCTGGAAAAAATCCCCTCAATCAGTAGGATTTTATAAAATCACATTACAAATATTTGCTTTCTCTGTATTCATTCCCTCAGAGCATATTGCATTTCCGTATGCAAGAAAACCACTCGGGATGATAGGATACACCTGATCTATGGCAGACTTGTAATTTAAAGTGCCTGAATTAGGAGATTGGTTTTGTCATGTTTCCTGATTCATGGAGGCTCAGAGCAGAAGCCTGAGCATGGGTCTCTGAAGAAATCAGTCTCTTACTTAATTGGCTAATGCAGGCACTTGCCTCTGGCTTCTAAAGCAGGTGACACAAACACTTCTCATAAAGCTTATACACATTAAATAACAATTTTTAAATGACACTTAATGTAAGAAAACTGTACATTCTGGATTCAGTTCACGAGTGTCTCATTTTTCATGAACTATCTGTCGCACTCATTCATTGTATCCCTCCATGCATTTGCCTGCAATAACAAACAGATCCACACTGAAGCCTATTTTTTGGCATAGTGCTACTAAAATACAGTCAAGTACAGCAACTCAGTTAAATAAATACACATACAGCACAAGTTTTCACATTAAAGGCATACAGGCTATTTGATTGAAAGTCTTCCGAAGAAAGTAACTTTTTACATTAGACTGAATTACCTTAAGCTGTCATCTGCTCTTATTAGAGGAGATGAAACCATCCAATTGACTCTCCTGGAGCAAATCCACAGAACTTACCTTTTTTTTTCTGCTCTGAGACTATGCCTTTTTATAAAGGAATATTTTCTGTATTTCTCTGTTTGAGGCCCAAGCTTGTTTGGAAACCCATTTGTAGAGATCCCTCCATCAGTTTGTTGACAGTCATAGTGGGCAAAGGATCTTTGCCTAAAGTTACCACTGCATGACTGACATATTCATGTGAAATATTAATTTAGTATTTTCACCATGTTAGTATTTGGCAGCTTATGTAATTGATGCTTATTTTTAAGTCTGAATGGGTTTAAAACAAATTTGCTACACTTTTCTTCTCATATTACTCTCCCATCCAGCCTCTTGAGATTTCTTACACCAATTAAAAATAAATTTGCCACCTCTCCTTCAATATACAACATCATGTATCACCAAACCCTGATGCAAAACATGCCCTGATGCTAACACATATGCATATTATTTTATGGGAGTATTTTAGAGTGAAAATAATAATAATAATAATAATAATAATAATAATAATAATAATAATAATAATAATAATAATAATAATAATAATTTTTTTTTTTAAAGACAGTTCATTTTAATCACTTGTTTCCTTTTTTTCCCCAGGTTTTACTCATTTCTTCCAGGAGCTGCCTATTTGCTTGGGTTTTCCCAAAGGCAACAGCTTGGTCCCTCTCACCAGGCAACCTTGGTTATGGCTTTGACATCCCCAAGAACCTGTGATGTTGTCTTTAAGTTGCCAGAGGTAAAAATTTCCACTATCTTTTATCCTGAAGTCAATACTGAGGCAATGGATGATTAAGGGTTTTTTAACCTGCTGATTAAAAAAAAAAATCTAAACTTTAAAGATGCTGCCTTCAGAAGATATTATATTCATGCAGTTGATTTTACTCTGAAAATATCTTACAATGTATTTGTCTTTCTCATGTAGCATACAAGCATATGAAACAAGAAAAAGGTTAGAAAACAATCATCATGATTGACAGCAAGTTAATAAATAATTTATTAAGAAGCCCACTCCTCCCAAAATCTCTAGAAAGATGGCAGGTTTTCCTGTGTTCTGGAAAAGACAGTAAAGCCAGGCTGTTGAGACAGCCAAACAGCAGCCCTTGATGTATAGGCAGAAAGAGGGTGAGCATCTCAGATGAGCAAACTGTTCAGCCTGAGAACAAATGTGATATACAGCTACCCAAAAAACTGCAAATTGGTGACTATCCAAATTCATTTCTAGCACTGCTGTTCCACAGGTTGCAGATGTGTCACGCTGTAGAACTATTTCATGCTGGAGACAGAGGACTTGATTTCTTTTTCACTCTGACTGAAATCCAGATGCTAATTTAGATTTCAGTCAGCACAGTTCTCTTGGAAAATTAGAGGAAAATGCTACCTTATCTCTATACTGTACTTTGCATTTCCACTCCCATTCAAGTTTGTTTCCTGCCTGATTTTCAGCTCACAATTTACGACACGGCCATCAGTCTCCCCCTGCCAGTCCCTTCACACCTGGGTACACCCATCTCAACATCACCATCCTCTGGCTGGAAGGTCTTTTCCCAAGCAACATTTTCACTCATGGAAAGTCTTAAAGGTCAGCAAGTAATTATCTGCAGGGACATTAATGGACTTTGTGAATTTTGTAAACATTATTTACACTTTTGATGTAATTTTTTTTTACTTATTTATTCACTCAAAAATCAGTTGGACAGCAGATAGAAACAAAGCATCTCTATGAAAATCTGTGAGGCTGCAAAGGTGTAAAGAAATGGAGACATACTAGGAAGATTAAACATTCAGTTCCATGCCGAATAATGCTTTCAAATACATACATCCCCAAATGCATCCATTTCAGCTTTACAGCAAAAATTGTTTGTGAAGAAAATACAATACAAAATTTGTGAGAGGAACATCTAAGTGACCTCTGATTTGGGGTGCTCTGCTTGATTAGCACTGTTATGTTGAAGCTGAAACAGCTCCAAAAGTGTACTCATTAATTTCAAATCCTGCACTTTGAGTTTGAAGGGATTATTGTTTGATTAATGCTGTATTAATAGCTAATCACATTATACTTACTTAGGGTAAGTTCTAAAATGAAAAGCTTTATGTAATCCCACAATAAGGAGTCACATTTTACTTGGAATCAGTGGCATAATATCATACCATGCATATTTATAAGGTGTCCTTGTCCACAGCAAGGGGATTGGAATTAGATGATCTTTAAAGTTCCTTCTAACCCGAGCCATTCTGTGATTCTATGGTATTTCTTAGGTAAACACCAAAACTGATCTGTATTAACTACAACTGTTGCAAAATAATTTATAATCAGAGCTGGTAGGATTTCCAACAAAACGCCATTACAGTGAAAAAGAGAAAAATGTAGTGTGGTATTTTTTCTTTCCCAACTTCTAACTATTTCTAGCCCTGGTTATGACTCCATGAAGGTACCAACATTTCAGTAAACTTTCTCTAGTGGTAATGGTATGTGAATTGTTTTCAACCCTTGTGAAATTCTTTTGACTAGAACAAAGTTAGAAAAGCCAAAATGCCACAAACTGAGAGGTGCATCCGCACCAGCTGTGAGCACAATTCATCTCACACAATGCCTGAATCACAGGGGTGTTGTCCTGCTGCCTGGGGACTGGCAAGGTTTTACTTTTAAATTACTACAAATCTAAAATTTCATCTGACAGAATTAATTAATTTCTACCTCGGAACATGCAGAACCCAATGATTTTTTTTCTTTTAATTACAAAACTAAAATAAAATAGCTGTCTTATATAAATTATAAAATGCTTAGCTTTTACTATTTTTTTTTCAGGTCACTGTACAGTTTTCCAAAATAAGGTCACAACCTTCAATGGTGTTGAATTTAACTATTCAATGCCTGTAAATTGCTACCATGTCTTGGTGCAGGACTGTAGTCCAGAGCTTAAATTCCTGGTGATGGTGAAAAGACTTGAAGAGTCTGCTGACCTTACAGCAGTAAATGTCAGAATTGCTAGCCAGTAAGTAGTTGAAAACTTAATAAAAAAATAGATGCCAAGCTGAATATTATGTAAATGAAGATCAGATTGGTAGGGCAGACTGGCACTGCAATTTAGACTCATGCAGAAAGTACTGATGTCAATGGAAAGATATCTAGGAGTGTCACTGGGGTTTGGGACTTTGTCTTTTAAAAGTGCTTCTGAAATATATCTGAGGTTCACAGTAACCTGCCCCAAATTCTTCATTAATTTGTTAGAATTTAACAGTCCCATTGCAGTACTCAGTGATTAGGCAGACACATAAACTGTAAACCGAGAAGGAGCTATTGTAATCATTAGTCTGGCCTTCTACACTAAGCTAATAATTAGAACAAATTAGAACCCACACGCATTACAGCGGAGTTGTTGAGAAGTGGACATAGCTAAAAAGGGCATTACTTGTCCCAGATTAGAGGCACTCTTTTAGGACATCTCTTAGTTGGTACATAATGTTCTAATCTATTTGAAATTAATTTAAGATACACTTTGTTTCAGCCTGGAGCAACCACCCCTAAATTGTATGGGATTATGCACGCTAAAATCATTGTAGTGAGTGCTCTTCAAAGCACATAAATAGACTTTGATCCGTAAGCTTTCATTACAAGCAATTATTTATTTCTGGAAAATGTGTGCCTAACTGTGCCATAGAGTTAGAGAAACAGAGGGAATCTAATATTCCCTGCACCTGTTTTGTGGAAGAACACAAGGATGCTTGTTTTATAGGCTGTATCTTTTGTGATAAAGACATTCCTCACCACTGAATCATTCCTGATTGTTTCATGCAATTGTATGGATGTGCTTTTGATGTGCCTGAGCTTCATATTTCTTCTATTAGAGCAAACACTGCTCTGAAGAAAATACTACAATACACAGACTGTTTAGGCTGTAAGAGAACTGCCCTAGGGAACCCAATCTTCCTTTGAAATGTGAAGCACTTCTGTGAAGGTGATAGCAATTAGGTTGTTCTGCAGCAAGGCTCCTGTAGCCTGGTGTCTTCCTGCCTGAGCCATGGCCAGGAGCAGCCACTCAGAGGTGGGTCCAGCCAGGGAAGGTGTACTGGGAGCACTCCCACTGGCACGCTGTCCTGGGCCCCATCAACCTTCCCCCTAAAGGGTAGAAGGTGATTCATGCCAGGATGAATCCTGCAGTGATGGTTCTGCCAGAACAGGAAATTTTAAGCTGAGTAGGGCAAAGGAGAAGCATTTGTTAACATTAATTTCCTTTATTTAAAGTGAGGTTGAGATGTATGTTTCCAATGGACTCATCCAGTTGAAGATTAATGGTGTCCAAGCCCCAAAAGATCTTCCATACTCATCTAATTCTGGTAAGAGATTCATCTTTAGATTTTGTTTAATCTTTCCTGAACTTTTGAAGAAGGAGAGGACAAGATCCTGCAAGCACCCCACAAAATAAAGATCATCCTAATCTGAGAAAGAGTTAGGAGATTTTAACATACCTCCATGTAAGTTTTCTAGCCGGTGGCAAGAAAGATGAGCAAAGAAAGAGATGCTGATCCTGTGCATCTTTGCAGAGACCAAAAATGCAGGGCTGTGGTATGTTTTGCTGATTCCAGAGACCCACAGAATGAGAATTTAGATGACCCCTGTCACAGCCACCCCTGTGAATGGCTTCAGTTTTTCCCACGTCAGGAAGCAGTAGTCTTTTTTTTACTTCCCACCATCTCTTCTGGGATTCTTTAGAGTGTGAATTATGTCCCCAGGAACTTAACAAAAGGTTCAGGGTGGACTCTAAAACAGTAACTTCATTTTAGAAAAGATCACATTTTTCTTTTCTGTTGCAGCTGCAAGCATGCTGATTAACAGTAAAAAGAAAGGACTGACACTAAAAGCCCCAGATTATGGCATAGATAAACTATACTATGATGGGCGTAGACTTGAGGTAATTTTTAAGTTACTATCAGTGGGTTTAGTTTCAGAAGAAAAGCATTTACAGGCAACTTTTCTGTATTTCCACAAAGGTTCAAGTTGCTTTCTGGATGGCTGGGAAAACATGTGGCATTTGTGGAAAATATGATGCTGAGATAGAAAGAGAATATCAAACGCCCAGTGGATATTTAGCTAAAGATGCTGTGAGTTTTGGTCACTCTTGGATCATCTCAGAAGACCCCTGTACTGGAGGTACTAAGATTCCCACATATATTAATCATCATTGCCTTCATCTAATTAATTAGTCAATCACATGAATTGTTGGTTTATATTAATTATAGCACAGTCATCTAATTTTTTTGCTATTTTTGTGATTAGTGGCCACAGACTAAAGGAAAAAAAAATCTGGTTTTCCTGACTTTGGTAGTTCACTGCAAGTTCTAGTTTTGTTGGGTTTTTATATCAACATCTTATGCATTGTGTAGCTACCTGGAGGTTGTGTGTTCAACTTAAAACTCCCTAAGTTGATAACTTAGTATGAAAAGGAGGAAGTTTGACTGTTGACGAAAGTAATTTTATGTCATCTTTAATAGTTTCATTCTTTATTTTCATTCTGTTATTTCCAGGCTTTTAGTTTAGATTTAAAAAATCATATCTAGCCCTGACTATCAAACTAGAGGGCATTTGAGGTGGGAAAAGCTTGTTTTAATTTCCTCAGGCTGAAGATTAGCACAATCTCAAAACTTCAGCCTGGGAATGACTAATTGTTCTGGCCATCCAGGTCCTACATAAAAACATGAATGTGTTGGTTACATTAGGGCGCACTACACATTTTGTGTGGAACACAACCTTCTGGGCATGTGTTGGCCTTTTTGTAATGTTTTTTAGATCAAGCTTCCCTGGGGTGGCTGGATCATAGACTTAAGGACTAAGCTCCTCAGCCATGGCAAGGAAAGTGTGATGCTGCTCACAGTACAGAAGAGGATATATAGATGCCTAGGAGCCACTGCTGCCCCAAAATGAAGTGCTGTCTCAGTTTAAGTAGAGTGTCAGCTGACCAAGGTTTTCACATGTATCTTTTCGGATTTGGACATCAGCATCCCACCCAGATCCCTCTCTGTCCTTGCAACTGAGCTCCACGTGCCTCATTTTCTCACAGCCCGAGCCTTTGACAAAAAATTGATTCACTTCAACCAGATCAGCTTCATCCAGCTATGTCACACTGTTCATCCATTGCTCTTAGTGTTTGCCAGTTCTACAAATTAAGTCCAGAAAGCTATTTATCTAAACTCCGTGCATGCTTTAAGAGGGTTCATGTTTTGTAGCTTGTAAGCTGCAGGGACAACTCGTCAAAAGTGAGAAGCCGATTTCATTTGAGAAGACAGCAGCAAAATGCTTCTCTGTGGAGCCAGTCCTTCGCTGTGTGAAAGGCTGTTCAGCAACCCAGACTGTTCCTGTGTCCGTGGGCTTCCACTGCGTTCCAGCCGGTGAGTGTGGTGACCCTGTGCACAACACGACCAGCATGTGTGCCTGGGGTTCTTTGAAAAGCCGTGAGGTGCCCCGCACTAACACAGGAGTACCCGATGCACAACCAACCCCTCTCTTCTTTCTCCTTTAGACTCCGCTCTCAGCCTGGACGGGCAGCCTAGGCTGGACCAGAAATCCGAGGACGTCGTGAGCTCTGTGTCCGCTCACACGGCGTGTTCCTGCCGGCAGCAGGCGTGCCCGGCCTGAGGCCCCGCTCCGGCTCGGCTCAGCCCGCCCGCCGCGGGCACGGCTGCCTCGGGCGGCGGGGATGAGCCCCGTCCCCTCCGGGAGACCGCTCTGCTCTGCTCCTTCTCCCGGGGACCCTGGAAACAACCCGGGCACCCGTCCGCGGGGTGACCTTTCAATAAAGAGCTGCTCTCTGAACGCGCTCGGCCGGTCTCATTTGTCTCCGCACAGGCGGCGCGCTGGGCCCGGCTCCGCCCGGGCCCGCCCCGGAGCCGAGGCTGCGCGGCCGGGCCGGCACCGGCGGCCATGGGGCGGCCGTGGGGCGTGTGGCTGCTGCTCGTCGGCCTTCTGCAGCTGCTAGGCCCTGCCGGTGCCTGCCCCTGCCGGGACCCGCGGCTGTGCCAGCCCGTCACGGGCCCCGCCGTCTCCGAGGTGTGCGGCCGCGGCCCGGGCGGGCGTTGCCGGCGCAGGCGGGGCCGGGCCCGGCGGCAGCGCCGTTCGCAGCGGGCTCCGCGCCCCGGGCGCCGGTCTCGCACGGGAGCCGCTGCGCTCGGCCCCAGCCGGGCAGTGTCCCCGAGCCGAGCAGCGTCCCCGGGCAGTGTCCCCGGGCAGTGCCCGGGCCGGGCGCGCTGTCGGTGCTGCCCCGCACTCGGCCCCCCGGCTGCCATCCCTGCAGCCGCTGCCCAGCGTTGCCGGGGATGTGCCGGTGTGAGAGCCGCGTGGAGAGTGGTAGCCCTGCTGAGAAGAGCTCGGGGCTAACGAGGGTGCTTTTTACCCCTTTTCCAGGTCTTCGTGTTTGATGTGGGGAAGGAAGCCTGGAAATCCTACGACTGGTCAAAAATTACTACTGTGGCAGCTTTCGGAAAGTACGATCCTGAGCTCATGTGCTATGCCCACTCCAAAGGCTCGAGGATTGTACTGAAAGGTTGGTTACACTGGAAAAACGTGGATGTTTATGATAAGTGAATAAGAAGATAAGGTACATAGGGCTACATTACCTTGACATTTTACATTCAGTTGTATGCAGAGTATTAAAATCATTAAGAGAATTAATTAATAAGGTTTTAATGAACCCTTGAAATTTTGCATGTGCTGGTATGCAGGGTATAGAAACCAACAGTGGATTGTGCCACAGTAGTAACCAAACCATCCCAGTGACATCTTAATAAAAGTTCACTTAAGAGGGAACATCATTCCTATGGAGGAAGAAGGAGGAAAGAAAAAGCCTGTTATTTGGGTCTGTATTCTGGATCTTATGTGGACTACCCAAAAGACAAAGTAAGGAAAGGGATTTTAAGTAATTTTTAGTATTTTGCACTTCAATGAATCCCTCTGTATTAGGAAGTGGTTGAGTTTTAAAACATGAATACTCAGGAACTCTGTGCAGGTACTGATTAGAAAGACAAAGTCCTTTAGCTTACATGTTGTAAATACCTTCTGGCTCTGTTGAGAAAAAGCAGAATGCAAGACTACAGTGTGGAAAGCAACAAAGGTTAAACACAAAAGTAGCTTTCCTGTAAATATGACCAGTTAAAATGCTAAAAGTTCTTTGATTTCAAGAAAGGTAATTTACAGTGGCTAAAAGAATATTAAGTAGAAGAAAGATGATTAAAATTATAGAAAAAACAAAGGAACTTAATTTCAACACCACACTCTCAAAGAATCTTGGTAATCTTTTCTGGGGTGGTTTCTCAAAATTATGCTTGAGGAAAAAATTAACTCCTTTGTATTTTACCAGTATTTATATGGGCATTTCTAATATTGTGTTGAAATTTGTTGGTTAACTAAAGACAAACCTTTCCATCTTACAATTACTGTGGTGCAAATGCCTGTTAACTCTTGAAGGCCTCTTGTCTAGGTGATGTACCTCTTCAGGAAATTGTTGATCCTGCTAAAAGAGCAGCATGGATATCCCAACAGGTGGACCTTGCAAAAAAGCAGTATATGGATGGAATTAACATAGATATAGAGCAAGAAGTTAATGAAACCTCCCCTGAGTATTATGCATTGACAGAGCTTGTTAAAGAAACTACAGATGCTTTTCACAGAGAAATAGCTGGATCACAGGTAATAATAATGTACTTGATACAAACATTAAATTTAACCTTATGAAATGTAAGGACTTTTGGCAATGCTGCTTAGTATATGAATGTGAAAAAGTTTATGCACATCTAAATATAATATTCTAGTAAATGCTTAATTATGAATGTTAGCTGTGATATAATCTTGTAAGAATCACTCTTTTTGACCTGTGTGAATTTCAATGAGAGATGGGCTTCGCTGAGGTTTGTACATACAATGTTACTGCTGTGTGTGAGCTGGCAGTTTTAGTGTGCCTTAATGAATTGTTGAAAGCAGGGCAAATACAGCCTGCTGGGGCAAAAGCTTGATAGCATTTTGGTAAACCTATCGTGAAAGTTTTCAAGATTTGCACCATGCTTCATATTTTTGGTGGTTTTGGTATTATATTTTAATTTCTTTGGTGCCATATATTCACTAATGGGGTACTCACTTTATTATCTTCTGTTTGTTTTATCAGATGAGCAGCTTCCTCTATAGTTCACTGTTATCAAGATGTGTTAAACTGTACCATTTGGGAAATACTGTCTTTAAAAGTCATAGCTTTTTTTAAAGAAATAACAAGGGCACCTAAGGGCCATACTTGGTACTAAGTTGTGCACTTTTCCTTCAGGTAACGTTTGATGTGGCTTGGTCTCCAGCATGCATAGATAAAAGGTGCTACAACTACACCGGGATTGCAGATGCCTGTGACTTCTTATTTGTGATGTCATATGATGAACAGAGCCAGATCTGGACAGACTGTATTGCAAAGGCCAATGCTCCTTACCTGCAGACTTTACTTGGTGAGGATAGAACACATCCCCAGGATGCAGAACATTTCAATTTGCTCACATGAATAGATAGAAAAGAGGGCTTTTTCTTAGACAGGTTTATTTTGTTATTGCTGCAGTGAGGCTTTGAGTGTGCTCAAATATGTGTTGTCAGGATATGAAAACAGTGTCCCTGATCCTTATGAGCCTGCAGGCAGACCTTCAGCAGTTGTGTTTTGGTCCCTGTGACCTCATGAGTGTGAAGAACGCTTTTGGAGTGACAAATGGCAGCCAGAGCAATGGTGTGTGCCTGGGATTGCAGAGAACCTGAAACATTTCTCTCATCTTTGTGAAACCTCTGCTCAGGGCAGATGGTTTTAAGTGTGAGAAACTAGAGCAGTTACTGGGATCTCAGTAGAGCAAGCCTCTCACTCACTGGAGAATGCAGGTGAAGGCAAAGGACAGCTTGCACCTTGGCCTCTGTCTGGCATCATGCAAGTTCTGCAGTGGCTCTGGCTCTAAATTAGTTGTAAGAATAAAAAACATAGGAAAAGTGAATAATGCATGTTAATTTTTATTTCCCTCAAAACTAGGATATGAAGAGTACATTGCTATGGGCATTGATCCTAAGAAGCTTGTGATGGGTGTCCCCTGGTATGGCTATGACTATGTCTGCCAAAACCTGTCCACGGTAAGGTGAAGATTATTTGTTTGCAGTCAAACTGTTAATTTTTTCCTTTGGAAAGATATAACTAGATTTTGGTAATCTTGTTTTTGGACTGGGAAATACTGTGGTCTGATGGATAAGAGCATCAAGCTGGGACACAAACCAGAATGTTTTGCTTGGCTGATAACTGATGAGCAGTGTGTTACCAGACAAGGCATTTTAGCTCCTTAGGCAGCCTGAGCCTCATGATATCCAAGCACTGTGTTTGACTAAGGAGCCATAAATGTTATCTGTGTGAGAAGGGATGAAGTCCAAAGGCCCTACAACACTTGTATGTGCCTTCTCAACCCCACTGTAAAGACAGGTGCAACAAACCATAGCAAACCTACAACTGTTACAGCATAGCAGTTTATGAGGTCTCAAATATTACACTTATGAAAAATGTAAGGGTCAATTAAAGGTGAAAAAGATAAGACAACTATTTAAGCTGAAGGGTATCCATCCAGTCCTGTATTACTGCAGGTTAAAGAAAATGTAGCTGTTTTAATTTACTTTTCTCTACAAATAGTATCTGCTGGATTTGCTTGAAGACTTGGAATTTTTGTGGCCCTAACGCCTTTTGTGAATTGTTCTTGGCTGTACTTCTGTTCTGGAGTTCAGTATATCTTACCTGAAACTCATGCCTCCCCATTTGTTTTTCAGGACCACGTTTGTTCCCTTCCCAAAGTGCCTTTCCGTGGGGCTCCTTGCAGTGATGCTGCCGGGAGCCAGGTGCCCTACGCAGCCATCATGAAGCAGGTGAACAGCTCTCTCTCAGGGGTGCTGTGGGATGAGATGCAGAAGGCTCCATTTTATGAGTACAAGGTAAGAGTCTTTATCCAAGCCACTGTGGTGTGGAGTAAGTATTCATGAACCACAGATCTTTGACTATGAAGTTATGTGGATTAGATTCTTCCTTTTCTGTTTTCTACATTTTGTTTTGGTTTTTTGGGTACAGTAAAGGATTGCTGAAAATTTGTGTCTTGAATTCCTAGTCTGAGAGAGGGGTGCAGTGCCTGAAGACTACAGGAGTAATAAAGATCTTTATTACTTTCCAGTCTTCTCGAGATACTGCATCGTGTCAAAAAGGACATTTAGGCACAAAGACATCCTATAGCTCTGTCCTTCACTGTTACTTTCATGAGTTGATAAATGATTTAAACTAAAAAAGATTCTGACATGCTCTTAATTTTGTCTAGCTTGATGCCTTGCATGCATGTTCTCTTCTGCATTTGTTTTCTACACAGACACAGTGAAAGAGTCCATAAATGACTGTGCTTACAAGAACACCACAGTGTGTCCATTTTGTCTTGTTTCTTTAAACATTATTTAAGTTTCACATGTTGGTGATGAAAAGATGTTGTAAGCAATGACCAGGTAAAAGCATAACCTTGATAAAATTTTATAACCTCCTCTAAAACTGTTTATTGCTTAAAAAAACCCACAATCTCAAACTAAATTCACCTTTTAGTTTAGATACTGTATCTGAAATTTTAGCTGTATTTAAAAAATATTAAAATACAAATTAGCAAAGTCCTTTAATCTAACTTCAGTTAAATTGTGTCACTGTTTTATAACTTATATTCTACAATTTAAAAAAATCCAAATATTTGCCTTAAAATTTTAATTGTCCTGTGTGAGAAAGAATTGGTAAGTCAGGAAAATATTATATAAATCTATGTAGTTTGTGTATCTCAGTTTTTAGTTTTACTTTTAACTGTGTTCAAGAGAAAATATGATCACTGATATTAGTCTTTAAATGTTTTTCTAGGATTCTGTGGGTCAGTTCCACCAGGTATGGTTTGATGACCCTCACAGCATCTCTCTAAAAGCAGCATATGTGAAGAGTCGAGGCTTAAGGGGCATTGGCATGTGGAATGGAAATAGTCTTGACTATTCCAGGGAGTCTGCAGCAGAACAACAAACTCGAGCAATGTGGCAAGCTCTGACACCATAAGAACTGCGTGAACCCTTGATTTAGAATGATGAAAATTGGTAATTTTTTATTTTGGCTTACACTATCACAGATTTTGACTTTATATAAATATATTGTGATTACAAAAACTTTAAAAACTAGACAAATTAATCTTGTTATTTTATATGCAAAGCTGTATTTTCATTCTTCAGAAAGTTGCATTGTTGCTTTGGAACAACAATCCTTGCATCAGTAGGTTTTTTTATGACTGCTCATCTTTTTAATTTTTCACAGTTATTGTAAGTTAATTAATGCTTGAACCCAGTGTCTATCTGGTAACAAGACCAATTGATGGATTTACAGGGGCAGCCTCATAATGATGCTTTGCTAAAGCTGCCAGGTGCAGCAAATACTCATTCCTGTAGGTGCAGTCTCAGCCTTCTGACTTCCCAAACAATATTTTAGCAAAGTCACTTTAGAATCAGAATAAACGGAATACTGGAGAGACAGATTGTTGATTATATGCAGCTTGGTTACTCTTCTAGATGAAAAGATTTTTAGGGACTGAAGAAATTACATAACATGAAGTAGTTGCTGCTAAGATTTATATCAAAGTTGTTAGAAAGGAATATTCAATAAACTCCAGTTTCACTGTGCTTTTGTATCACATAAATTCCTTAGTTTCAAAAGCTGAAAATCTCTGATCTTAGCTTGAAGAAGAACCATTCATATGAAGAGGACTTGGATGATGTTTCCTTCCATTTCAAACTACTTTACTTGCTGAAAACTAGAATTCAAAAGTTTATTTAATGAACTGCATATGTATTTTCCCACACACCCTAAGATTCATTCAGTAGCCTTTTTTTTTGTTTGTTTTTATGGGGTGTTGCCTCTGTGATAACAAGAAATTATGTTTTCTTTCTAGTTCATATTTTCATAAAATCATTTGCCTAAAGAAGTTGTATAACTTTTTAAAATACTCATAGTGATGTAAAGATTGGCTGGTGTTTACAGGATTTTTTTGTTGAATAAAATGCTGCTCTTGGTAAGGCTTGTAAACAATGTTCCCTGTCTGTGCTTTACTTGTTCTACAGCTTACAGCCCACACTGCTTGTCTGCTTCTCAGAACTGTTTCACAACCAGATTAAAGTGCAACTGGGCCCTGCTTAAGTAACTCCATTAATTAAAAAATTATTAATTAGGTAGATTTAGTCAGTTGTGGGCTTGATGGGATTTTTTGGTTTGGTTGGGCTGGGGGAGTTGTGGTTTTTTTGTCTGACTGGTTGATTTTTTTTGCTTGCTGAAGAGTTACCATAGTATGGCAGCATTACCATAATAGCTACTGAGGACAAGACTGGAAGACTTCATCTGAAGTGTCTGCTTGATATTACAGGTGATGGAAAGCAGAAGGTGAAGCCTACTGCTCTTGCAGAAACGAAAAAATTCCCTTGACAGATCAGAAGACTTTTCACCACTCTATAAGTCTTAAGAGAAACTCCTACATTTTATATATTACATATATATATATAGATAGATAGATAGATAGATAGATAGATAGATACACACACACACATATGTACTTCAGAACGTGCATTATTACTTAAAGGCTTAAATACAGCGAGATGTATATTTGCTGAATTGAGAGTCTTTCTCTTACGAATATATGTCCTGCAAAATTATGAGGCTAGCTGACTTAATTATAAAACTCTCCTTCCTGTAGCAGTCAAGAATCATGAATTGATAATACTATACTTTAAATTTAGGTTCTGCTTTTCCAGCAGCTCGTAGCCTGCTTTCGTATCTTAAATAAGACACAATTCTTAAACAGAGAATGTGAGCTTCAACCCTGAATTAAGCAAAAGTGGGTGTAGGTTTAATAATTTATTTAATCCTTTAGCACTAAAATCTTTGTTAAGTCCTATCTTTAAGAAGATAAATTGGATAATGGCTGGTTTGACTCAAGATATTTCTAAGTTAGTTCTTTTGAGAGCTGCATAATTTTCTTATCCCATAACTTATTTCCCATGAGTGTTTAACTTCCAGTAATAAATAGAGCCTTGATAGCTTTTTAGCTGGGATTACTTCCTAGCATGTTATTCTTAATATAATAGCATCTGGTTTGCAAAGAGGCAAACAGCAGAGCTAGAAAAAAATTCCTATGGAGAGGTTTCTGATTCTTCTTTCAGAGAATTGTTAATCTCAGGACATGCATGACCTTGGAATTAAGGAAAGGCTGAACATGCAGGAGTGTAAATTGGACCAGGATCTTAATCATACTGGTCCAAGAGAAAGCTTTCAGGCAAGCTTTCAGACTACAGAAGACACTTAATGTCTGTGTGCCTTTCTGAATAAGAGAGGGAACAAAACCAGCTTGATATGGAAAAAAGTGAGATTATCTCAGATTTTGTTTATGCTTCATAATAATAATAAAGGAATGATACATTGGTAATTTATGGATAGGCATATTTATAATGACAAAAACATACTCCAGTAAATAGCCAAATAAAGGATTACTGTTGCTGTAGTTCTACAGAAACAATATTTTAATAATTTCTAAAAATTGGAATGTGTGAGCCTGAAAATAAGGACAGGAGGTTACAGATTTTGGGTTTATTTCTTAGTAGCTATATAGTTAATCAAAGGACATCAGCATACCACTGGGATGTTACACAACTAACTAATTTGCACTTTAAAAAGAACAGTTGAGTTTTAGACATGTTACTAGCTTAAACTGTATGTTTAACTAGCTGACTGATCTTACAGTAAGTGAGATTTAAAAAAAAGTGAGCTGCATTACCTCATTAGCCTAGTATACAAATTCCACAACATTTATATAGCTAATGTCTTTTTACAAAGTTACTTCAAGAACATACCAACAAATGCTCTGAAATTCTCTTTTACATACACTAGAGAGCTGCTGTACACTTCACAGACGTTACTCATGTCATCTTCTTAAATTCCTGATTTCCTGGACTGGAGAATTAAAGCTGAATGAATCTTCTTCTGTGTCAGTTCTGCTCTCAGTGCTCGTAAATCAGATGCTGCCTGCTTTCTCATCTGCAAAAGAACCCATCATTTAAGGAATGGCAATTTAAGGAAGCTTTTTTTGGAGCTGACATGCATATAGGTTTATATAACTAAGACGGAATTTTATACAGGATGGCTGAATACAGAATACATCTTTCATCTCTAAAATTTTAGGTGTTCTAGTGCTACTTTGTTCTGTACTTGCTCTGATGTTTTCAAGACAACTGCAAAATTAATTGTTCTTTCCACTCCTTGCTAGACAATGGAGGAGTCATAGAGTCATAGTAATGACAACCACCCTGGAATACCCAGTAAACAGGAGCATGGGCAATCTCTGTCATGTAGAACACTCCTATTTCAAGCTTTCAGAGCAGGAAAGCTGTCCAGTGTGAAGGCCTATACTACCTCTTCCTTCCAAAAAGAGTCATAGGCAACACTGATACAGAATAAAGCAGATGAAGAGATCTGCAATCTGCTTAGACAGCCTTTTTTCTTTTTTACGTTTTTTTGGGGGGTTTTTTTGGTTGTGTTCTTTTTTCCTTTATACCATTTTTTTTTTATTTAGCCATGGTTTATTTATTACTGCTCAGTGCCTCACCACACCAGGTATATTTCTTCAATTACCTTTTGAATGGAATGGGAATTTTATGAACAAGATTGTGAACCTTAGCTTACATAGTACATTGAGTATCTAAGTTGTTTGAATGCCATACATTCCAAATCATCCGATAACTTGTGTTCTGGAGTAATTTAGCTCAAATGCTAAAGTCACAACACCTAACACCTTAAAACTAACAGCATAAAACAAGAACTGTTTAGCACATATTTGCATCATCTAATACTTGAGAAGGTCTAATTTTTTTTCTATACATTGCCACACTTTGACTGTTCAATTAAAAGGCACAGTACCTTAATTTCTATTAGGAGTCTCATTTTTGTATCATCTAGCTTCCTCCTCAGTTGATGGAGTTCGTGCTGCACTGTAGCAATCCGGATGATTGTGTAATTCTGTGTGAAACAACAACAAACCTCGAGGTGCAGCGTTAGTGCATCTGTTCCCTCACTGGGTGTTACTTCACCCCTCAGAAGCAATCCTCTAACAAGCTCTTTTCAACTTCCCTGCCTTCTCACCTGGCTGATGCCTGCCTGGCTGCACGTCGCTCACAGGGGCTGGGGAGCACCCTTGTGCTCAGCCTAACAGCTCTGTAAATCCTGGCTCCCTTCTCGGGGTGCTGCCACCACAGAACTGCTGTAGGATGGTGCCTTGTGCATATCCTTCATGTGAGACCTCTCAGTCTCTAGCCAGGGAGACAAAAAAACCCACCCCTGATATGCCCCTCAAAATAATGTGTCTGAACATAGCCCGTAATGCAATGTCAACCCTATTCATATTTCTATTTTGTAGATATTTCAAGGTAACACAAATAATACATGCTTGTATATAATATACACTCTTAGATTGTACAGGCACACACCTTTCAGATAGAAAGGGACATTTATTTTTCCTAGGCTAGCTTCAGTTTTGTCAACAGCCTTGCTTCCATTAATGCATTTAGAAAATTAGCAGACACAACTGTTGGAAAGGGTGTTTCCTCCTTTTCTTTTATCTTTCCTCTTTTAATCCCTCTGAACTTCCTATGAAACTCACAGTTGAACAACAGTTGAAGTGCAACCACTTCAAAAGCTACAGATATATTTTGCATGCTCCAGACATTCACTGCCTCCTTGAATCAAATCTTGGATGATAGAAACAAAGTAGAACTGAACAATCCACTAACCATACTGAACAGAAGGGGATTTTGTTACAAAAAGGTACCAACAGAAAGCAGAAAGAAACAAATGCTCAGACTCAAGCACTTCTGCAATCTTTTTGGGACAAATGGCCTGAAGGAACTCCTTCCCTCAGATCACTGAGCTAAAGCTAGTTTACAAGTCATTGGTTGGTAATAAATCTGTTTCTTTAATTTATATTTTATACAAAAAAAACCCCTCAGATTGTGAAAAAAGAGATAATAAATAATACAAGCAAATACCTTGGAGGCTGTTGCTTTGTTTGGTCGTTTTTGGCTATTCCTGGCTTCCAGCTGCAAGAGCAATTTCTGGTGGTAAAGCTCGAAATCTTCTTGCAGTTTGTTTAAAGTGTCCTCCAGTGAAACTGTAGCTTTCTTGGCTTCAAAGTACTTCTTCTTCCATTCCTCACGCACTGCACAGGAGAACAGTAAGAGCGTTTGGTCTTGTTCCCCTTATCATAAGGTCTGCTGAAGACAGCCATGAGAGCTCACCTCACAAGCCTCAGCTAATGCACACACATGGCAGGAGGTTTCTTTAAAAGAAACATTTAGTGAAAAAAATCTTCATTCAAATTACATTCACTCTAAATGCAACTGAATTTTCGCATGAACACCTGCAACAAAAGGCTGCATCTGTCCACTGACATAAAACACAGGGTCCAAACCCAAAGTTTATTCAGCCTGGCTCTTCTGCAGGTGCTGCTGCACCCAAGTGCTCCTGGCCTGTGAACAGTGCTATGCTCAGCACAGTCTGAAGTCCACAGCTCTACTGTACCAGAAAATGTAGCATTGTAGATTTAGGCAAAATTTATGCTCTTGATGGCCAAAGATTTTGAACAGCTTAATTCTGACATCCCAAATTATGGGAAACAGTTCAAAAACCTTTACACTTCACTATGATTCCTCCTATGTTGTCAATGTGCTATCAAGAGGTGGCACGTAAATGCCCCTGCATGTGCTGTGGCAGTCTTATGGCCACTGCATATCTGCAGTCTCTTAAATGAATCCCTTCTTTCAAAGCATAGTTTATAGAAGCAGGACAACTGAAACCCAAAAGAACTCAGCTGTTGGCAGGTAATTGAGAGTGCCTGTCAGCATAGCACTCTTAGGAGGATATTAAATACAGACTTGGATGGCTGTTACTGCAGAAAATGCTCTTTCTTTAATACCTTGTAAAGAAACATGCTTGCTACGTGCCCTTACTTACAAAACTCTTCATGTCTGATAAAAAAAATTCAGAGGTACAGATGCTTCTTACAGAAACTGCAGAAGCTGTTTGAATCCTTGTGAAATAACCTTTATTTTACCTAACTGGATAACTGAATTTAAGGCAATGCAGGTGTCATTTAGGGCTCATCTCTAGCTTGAATTGCAACTCCATGCTACTACAGAGTTACTGCTTCACACCCCCAAGTTTGGGTTTTTTTAATACAAATTCCCCCCACTGCAGGGTGCAGTGCAATCATGTCCTTAGAGAATAAAAGAAAGAATGGGCTTCTCTCCTTTCAATGAGCTACAAGTAATATTTGGGACTTGTAATGACTTAGTGACATTTAAGCACAAAGAGAAAGCTCTCAAAACATCAAAATTATTAAATCTCATCTCTGTATAACTGGGATGTGACTTAGGGAAGATAGTTTTAAGTATAAACTTGAAAATAATTTAATGAAGAAAATTTGTGTGAAATTTCAATGAGATTTGACCTTGTTAAAAACCAAGGCTTGTCAAGCTTGTCACAACAGGCTTGGAACTTCCATGTCATAAGCTGAATATTACTGGATAGGAGGAACAAAACGTATTATGCTGCAATTTAACTGAAGCCCTATCATCACAGTACAAGCCTCTGTAAGCACCTTGTAAGATAAAGGCAGGATTAGGATATGCCCAGCTGCCCTGGGCCTCAGAGAGAAGCAGCCTGCAGTAGCTCTCTGAGCACTGCACATACATGAGACACAACTTGAATAGTCTAGAAAAGCCAGAACAACCTTCACTTTATAAGACATGCCACAAAAAAAAAAAAAAAAAAAAAAAAAAAAAAAAAGGAAGGAAATACTTCAACCTTGAATTTTTCTAGCATGCTATTACACAAAATGAGTCTTCTTGGAGCTATTGGTTAGCCAACAGCTCTCTCTGTAATTAAGCTCACTGACAAGGAGACAAATATTTTCACATTGGTTTCAGTGTAATTTCTCAATCACTCCAAACTCCAAAAGAAATTAAAAGTGTACCATGGTATCTCCTCAGCTTATTTTGTTCCAGTAACCCTTTAGCTTTTCTGCTCAGTTCTTCTCTAGTTTTTTCCATGTGCCTTCTGTCTTCCTTCATTTGTTGCAATTGTTCTGCCGTCTTGTTTTCTAAAGATATTACAATTATATTTAGCAAGCATTTGAATACTCTAAGTACAAAGGATCAGTAAAGCCTTCTGTAATGCACTCATCACAAATTATGGCAAAAGCTCTGTCAGAACAAGCAGTAGAAACAGTTTTATTTTAATCAGGTTTCATTTTAATCTAACTTTTCAGAATGGCTGGTGCTTTAGAAAAAGGGGGAAATCCAGCAGGCATCCAGGCATGCACACACACATGCAAGCAAACATCTTTCTGTATGTTTAGAAAATGTATCACTAAAACTGTGTAATCAAGAAATATATTCACTCCATACATTGCAAACTCTTGCCAATGAAGCAAAAAAGCCTCCTAAAGACTATTCCCTGCTCAAAATACATTGCAATATAAACTGTAGAAAAATCTTGCCTTCAACTCCAACTTGCAGGACAGTATCTCAGACTTCCACTAGTCTGCAACAATTGGTCTAACACTTAACTTCTCACTATCCTCCTCCTCAGCAACACTACTTGCAATTTTTTTTGCTATATTCTCACTTGAGCCTGCAGTATTTCATGTGATCTCCCTCTTTTTCTCCTTCCATCCACCTGACAAGTTGGGTTTGCTAGTGCTAGGAACCTGCCAAGCTCTAGGATAGCCCATGCAATCATAAATACCTGAAATTTTCTACTCATAAATTAAAATTTGTAACAATACTGTGAATTAATGCATGTATAGTGTAGGTATTTATGTCTTCATTGACTCTTCAGTCTTGATTAAAAGTTCACTTCCTTGCAACTTCTTGGAATCATGTACTCACTTGCTGCCTGAATTACAGGAACTGGAGCTGGATTTACAGTAAGTGCCAAAAAAGGTGGACTAGGAGCTGAAATACACTCTTTAGGACAAGTAAGATGATTCTGCTTCTTTTCATCTGCCTATAGAGTCAAAAGACACAACTGTAAGTACATAACCATAATCCTGAATAGTTACATTAAAAATATGCCCTAAAAGTGGGCTGAGTGAATGAGAGGGCTGAATTTGACTTCTGCAGGTGGGCTTTTTTATTCTGTTACCAGGACACATGACCACTAAATTACAAACATCTGGATGTCTGCAAACAAAATGAGAGCACTGAACACTTCCATCACAGAGAACATACAGACAAAACTAAAGATTATTGCTACTGGCTCTTGTCCATGCCCATAACCCCCAAGTTACTGACGGTGTCATGCAAGACCAGGAATTAAGGGTCTTAAAATGGCCACCTGGTTTGTTAATTATGAATTAATTTGTTAATGATGAAATAAAACCCTGCCAATTTCTAAACTAAAATTCATAATTGCAGATTTTAATTGTTTAGAAATGTAGTTGATATTCATTAGAAAATCTGCTAAGTAGCAGAGCATGAACAAACTTTTCTCAATTATTCTCAAATCTTTCACATTTGTAACAAGTCACCAGTCTTACAAAATTAGACTGTTTCTAGGTGAAGGACTGTGTTTATTGCTCAAGATTACTAGGAATGTTACCTTGAAAAACATACCTGATTTTCCAGTTTTTCACCAAGACCAACTCTAGTCTTAGTTCTGTTTTGCTGCAAGCTAAGATAAAATCAAAAAAACAAGTGTAAGTTCATTGACCAAAATGTTTTTTCCCCTCCTTTTCTTTCATTTATTTGAAGCCTATAAAGTAAGTTTGTATAGGTGAATTAATATTATCCATTATTTTAGGAGATGCATTATTTGCTAACCTTTGTTTTTTGTGAACATAATCTGCAGTTTGGTCTTCCATTATTTTAAGAATTTCAGCATCCTGTGTTCTGTCTCTTCTTAATCTGGTATCTTTTTGGTAGTCATTATTTTCCATGTTTGCTAGTTCTGTGACAGGACAGTGATGACAAAAATACATAGATTACACTTGCAAAAATCAGGCTGGTTTGACTGTCAATGACTGGACTTTCCAACCTGTATTGGAAGTTCAGTGAATCAGCACAAGAAGTGGTGTTATCTCTAGGATTTGGAAATGCTCCATGAATAACAGAAGAAAGAAATCAAGGGGGAAAAAAAGGTATTTTTGTTATTAGAATTTATATCTGACTAATTCTGGTGATTAGACAAATGTATCAACTATAGTAAAGTGTTTATGTCAGCACACAGTGCTAATGAAACACTCACAAGGTAAAACCACATCTCTTAGGAAGATGATATCATTATTTTAAAAAAATTGAATATTGTTCTCATAGTGCTATTTCAACTTACACTTTATTACAGATTTCTTAAAACTTAGCTTTACTTTGCTTTCTAGAACTCTTGCTTTAGCAAAAAGACAATAACAAACATGTGTACCCTTTTGATATTTAATGTGATTTTGGGGTCTTTGGTTACCCTGGCCTTGTTCATCACTGTGGTTTACATGAGTAAGAGCACTCCCTTTGGCTTTGTCATTCCTCTTAGGAGCATTGCAGTCTTCTTGATCTTGGCTGAGATTATTCTGCTCAGAGGTTTGTAATATCAGGTCACACTTTCCAGACTCCTGGTCTGCAGGATTTGAACGACTTGGTGTGAAGAGAGATCCATCAGATCCACTTTGATCTGCAAAATAATTGATAATATGAAACAGAAATATTATTTTACTGTAAATGTTAACCATAATATTTATTTTTCTTCTCATTCATCACCCTCCTTCACTACACTGGTTAAGTTTACCTGTTTCTTCAAACTGTGTTTCTGTAATCCTGTTGTTATTGTCTTGCTTATTGTTTGTGTGTGAAACTGGAACAGGCTCTTTCTCACCCCATTCCACAGGACTGGGCACTTCCAGATTTTCCACCTGATGCCTGCTTCGTATACTTTCTAAAAATGGTTTGCCTTTTTTAGGTTTCTGTTGGGAAAGGCTGGATAATCTCAATCCATGACCAAACCTATTCGCTTCTTCACTAATGTGATGTTTTTGTTGAGGTGATGATAGCAATGGATAAACATCTTCAAAATATTCCACTCCAGGTAATAAATATAATTCAGGATAAAGTGCCTGAAATTACAGAGTATATCCATCAGACTGGACAAAGAAAATGTGCAATGTAAAGTTTCTGAAAATGGTACCTTACAAGCCATTCAATACTTACATAAGGAGGAGCAAATGACTTCAGTTCCAGCTCTGTTTCCTGCTTTGCTTTCACCTCGGAAGATAAAGTATGGCAGTGTAACAAATACAATATTTTTTCATCAATAGTGTTGCATGTGACATATGCAATCTATTGTCATTTTTACATACTGCATTCTTTTATAGCCATCATTACAATCTGTAGTGGCCTTACGGGGTAGAAGTATCTCAGAGTATATTTGTATTTTCTGACATAGTTCTGAAACTTTGTCTATTTTTCAAAATCCTAATCCAACCTACAAGATTACATGCACGTACTGTATGGTTTTTTATCCTTTGCACTTTCTCTTAAGGTTCAAAGGACCTGATCCAACAGTCACAGGAAAAGAAAATTTGCAACTTGCTTTATCAAAAGTTGCTTCAAGTTGAATCTGGACAGAAATGCTGAGTCTCACATAATTTTCTCCAGTTCCCTAATACAGTATTGCAAAATATTGAATGTATATGGGGAAAAAAAATCTGATATTATCCTGTCTTCTTGTATTTATCATTGTCCTTCATATTTTTTTGGTGACATACACTTTCACATTTAAACAGTTGTCTTAAAAACAAAGTCTAAAATAGTCAATATATATTTGAAAGATGTGCTGCAATGTAAGGAAAAGAAATCTGAGCTTACTTTCAAATAATTATATTGAATTAAACACATAGGTTATATGCAAAAAAAGGAAGAAAAAATGAACACGATTTTAGTTGATGTTTATCTTTTCATTTAAAAGACCCTTGCTTGCAAGTAGGGCACAGCTCTTAGTTCTGCTTACATTGTTAGAGTTGTGAAACACAAGACTAAGGGGAGAGAACACTCTACAAATATTTGATCATGGAGATGTAATTCACTGAGGTTACCATGACCCAAAACAACAAATAAAGCAGTTGGTTTATTGCTTTACACTTTGTTATAAAGTTAAACATCAAGCAACAGTAAATACCTCAAAGAAAAACTGTATCTTTCATTTGTCTCTATAAATCCACATGTATGTTACCAGTATCTTTAATTCTTTATTAACATAAAATATTTTATTCATTTGCTGGCATTATAAAGGCTGGAAAATGTCTCCATTTATCTCTGAACTATGTGGGGAAGAAAATGAATCATCTTACTTATTGTCATCCAGTTAAGAAGACCTCAATTCACTGAATACAGATGCATACTTTCCAATTTAGATTGTATCACAGTCTTTTAAGTTTCTTTTCATGTATTTCCACCTAGTTTTTTCATATTACTTAGTATTTATTCTAGTCTTCTGTGAGAGTGATTTTAGTGATAATTCAACTAGAAATGAAATAAAGAATGGCACCAAATTTCCTGCTTGCAGTCAATTTCCAAATCCATGAGAAAGAGGTGAAATGAGACATGGAAAAAGTATTCTATACTTACATAAATGACTTACATCTTTGTGTGTTACATGAACAAACTTTCAGTTGGACTAATTTTGAAGTTCGTTTAATCTTTAGCCATACATTTAAGATATATATGTAGAATTGATGTGAGGAACAGTTATGATTCACACATGTAGGGGTTTTATTACTGACATCTCAGGCTGTACTATTGGACTAAACAGTGGAACATCCAGAGAAGCTTTCATTCAGAGAATGATATCTTAAATGCTTTTGGGCAGGTCACAGCAGGAAACTCTGACTGAGCTTCCATTGCAAATTTGTCAACTGAATTATTCAGTAGTAATGGCCTTATGGGTTTGGGTTTTTTTTAATGCAACCAGATTTATCATATTTAATCCATGGGCTTACCAAAACCATTATATTTTCACTGGATGGTGACTAATTACACCTGTTGCTTTAAAGGCTACTTCTAATACAACTGTCCAGCTTTGCCTTTGCACTTGGGGAAGCAGATGTGCCCTGACAAGAGCTTATGCTGCAGCATGATTAAAAGAAATGCTAACAGTGCCCCCAAAGTTATCTCTACTTTATGTGATATTATCTTATTGGCAGGGATGAAACCTCTGCTTTACATTATAAAACAGAAGAGCATTAAAGAAAAAAAAAAACAAACAACTTACCACTGCTAGTTTTTTCCCAATGCATTTTAAAAATCTGAATTTATCTGCAACTGTTACTCCACCCAGGTACTCTCCAAGCCTCTCCCGCAGCACTCTCAATGTGATGTGAGGAGACACCCTAGAATGTTGTCATTCATTAATACATCTGTAAGATCAAATAACGATGGCTAGTTAGTAGGAGGGGGAAGATAATGGTCTGTACGTGCTGGCTTGCACAGACAGAATGACCAAAACTGGGAACTGTGTCCTAGAACTGAACCCACTTATTAGAGATAGGCCAGAGGGTCTGGGTGTGGCACTCAGAACACTGCACTCTAAGGGCTGTCCTAACATTAACCAGCAAGACTCACATTGTATCAGCCTCACACAAAGGGAGAATATGGAAGCAGACAAAATATGAAATTTACTTCTTCAGAATGCTGTAGCTCATCTGCAGATGAATAACACCACTGGAAGCTACAGTCCTGCACTTCCATTTAAGTGACACAGTTTCATGGGGCTGCACCAGCACTGTTGAACATTCCCTTCCAGCACCCAGGGCCAGAAGAGCCTTCAGCACTGTCCACTTTAAGCAGCAGGCACATTCCTTTGCTTTTGGCTTCTCCAGCACAAATTTACAGTTGGGTGTGTGCATGCAAATGTATTTTAAATAAAAATCAAACACTGCAGTGTGAACATTTCCACCATGATTTGAGGATGAGAATGTTGACACCAATATGAATTGCATCATTTAATGCACTGCTTGAAAGTATGCAAATATTTAGGTAATGAGCTCAGTAGAAAAATCACTACAGAATAAAAAGCATCTCTGCACAATAAATCCAAATGTGCCAGAGGCATACCAAAGCACTGCAGCACAGCACAAGCAATTCTAATTCTATGTTGCCATATAAGAAACCGGGGAACAAATGCAGCCCTGAGACTGTTAATCACCAACTCTGATTAAGTGGTAGGATGACTTTGGCCAGGCAGCTCTCATTCCTCAAGCTTGGGGGATAGCACATGCCATTCTCAGCAAACAGTACAGACAAGAACCTGCCAGGTCTTCCATTTGAACAGGTCTTCAACATGACCCTGTCAAGGCTTGTTTGCACTTGCAAGCAGCCCTATAGACCTCCAGTCCACACCTCAAGAATGTAGTAAAAACATACCATTTCATCTCATGAACACAATACTGCAGTGGGCTACAAGGCTTGCCTTCTATTATTTCAAATACTCCGGACTTAGAGGACCCTTCTCAAGATCATAAAACTGTCCTGGAGCACGGGGAGGAGACCAAAGTCTGCAGAGTGGACACATCTACAATGTATAATGTGGGAAAAGTATCTAGGTATCCAGATCCTGAGATATAGGGCAGAAATTTATCTCAAACTTATTTGCCAGTGCAGCTGCTAGGAAAATGCAATAATATTAGTCTGTCACTTGCTGCCACTGGCTGGCAGAAAACAGTCACAAGCCACTTGCTTCAGGGTGTCCGTTTAAAAGCAATGCAAACTAGAGTTCATTGCAGCCATCTCATCTAGAAAGAATAAAAGTTTTGCTTCTGTGGTGAGGAATGAGGAATGAAAAAGAAAAAAAGCTCACAGAGGCTAAGAAATCAAGTTCATGGGAACAAGAACTCAGGGCCATAGACAATTACACCCTTAACATCTTCCTCTAATTTCACAGTTAATGGAAGTGGCCTGTACTTTGACCTAGGAATCCTTTGGAAAGCTGACTCAGACAGCACTAGGATTGTCAAGCTGACTGAACAACAGAACTATCAACAGCGTCCAAGCCACAGGAGTAGCAGCAAGGCTGCCATTCCCTCTCCTGGATTATAATAAAAGAAGTTTTCAAAAATATTTTTTGTTTTCAAAGACAGTGATTCACTGGCCAGGTACTAGTTATATTGATACTAATGTACTGCAGCATTGCATAGTACCCATAGAAGAATTAATCAGCAATTATCTAAGAGTCATTAGCAAGCAACAATATCCAGGCAGATATAACCCCACTGAAATCAGTGAGGATCCTAATTTAATTTGATGCCTCAGTGAAATAAATTTACACTAGAAAATATAGGGCAATGGCAGATGTCCATGACATGAAATGAAGCTACCACTTCAGACCTGTATTCTGCACGTCTGCTGCAGACTAGAACAGCAAAAAAATGGGTATATGCACTGATTTTCTCTGGTTTTGAGCAGCCTTTCAACAGAAACAGCTGTGAGAATGAATACATCCTGCCCTACCTGACTACTTTCAGTCTTTTCAGCTGCACTGTATATTGTCTTAAGCAGATAATACAAGACTCAATTTAAACTAAATAAAACCTCTATTCCCTGCAGTTTTAGCTGAATTGACAGGTTTTGCACAGATGTAGACAAGGTGTATGTAAAAGCTCAGTTTCAATACACATCTTTACAATAATGTACATTACATACATAATTACATTTGATTTTCCTACAACTTCTCACCCCACTGGATACTAGATTTTGTGAGCAAAGTGTTTTAGGAGTATTAAAAAACTTTCAAAGTTATGACAGATGAAAAATACAACTCCTTGTGCCAGGTTTGAGCCTAGGACTGGGAACCAGGATATTCTTTCACTAAGTCTTTTAAACAGCTACCTGAGAGCACACACAGTGCATGGTGTTGTGCCCAGCCTTTCACTTTCTTCTTTCAAGAAGAAAGAGGAAATGCTGCTGGTTCGTGGGCTGTAATGCTTCCCCTTGAGAAACAAGGCTTCAGCTCTTTCTCTGGACTGAGAGAGCTCAGATCATCACATCCCTGTTCTTGGGAACTGCAGGCTATCCTGTCTTCATCAAGCCACTCTCTTGAAGCTGGCCCATTGCCCAGAAGAATTCCAGCTTTTGATAATCAGGCTCAAGGAGATAGAAAGAATATAAGACGTGATTTTAAAATATAAATCATTCTGCAGAAATACTAGCTCTGGAAGTGCTTTTCAATGTCTACACCATGGGCTGCAAGGGAGCTAAGCCTGATACAGTACAAATTAACATAATTCTAGTTATGGTCACCACTTACACTCCAGAAATTAAATTAGACCACAAGGTTCTGCTGGCAGATGTAATTGTGCTCTCTAGAGCAACAGTTGGACTAAAATTTGGACTGAAGGACAGTGTGAAGGACCTACCACGTACCTGAAACCTAAAACTACACTCACCTTATAAATCCAGCTGAGATGAATTTGCTAGTAAGAGCTACAGGAACTGTATTCAGCTTGAAATTCCACACTTCTGCTGGGACATAAAAAACATGAAGTTCCAACAGCTAGAAAAAAGAACAGATGTAAATGTATTATTATCCTCTTCCTATACACTTTGTTTTGGTTAGGTGGACTAACCTACACTCCAATTTGTGTAGGCAGGAATGGTTCCTTGGGATTAGCACGGGGACTAGACCAGTGAGGCCCCGTCTCACAGCGATGACTAGATTGTGAGAACAGTGATAGAAGAGCAATTTGTGACTGAGTGCCAGCTGAAATAAGGCACATTAGAACAAGCTCCCCAGTGGAAGTGAGATAATAGAGGGCCTGTGCTACTGCTGTATCACTGTGACAGCAATGGAGAGATCTTACCAAAACCAGTAGATACTCTGGAGAGTGTCATGACTACAAGAACCCCTCAGCTGAAATCCTAACTTTGTTCATCTCACAAAAAAATGTAAAGCCCTGAAAGCTTGATTCAAATAGCACCACAACTTGACTGTGTTATCAAGAAAAAAAAATTCAAAATATTTCTGACTGTTTTTAACAATATTAGCTACCTTGGAAACACAAAAATGTTCCTGCTAATAGCTGCAAAAAGAATAACTAAGCTGGCTCTGAGCAAGGTTCACTTGGGCTGTGTTTGGACCCATGGTAGTTGTTGCACTGCTAATTTTCAGCTCTTGATATTTTTAGTAAAAATCAGATAGTATTGACAAGGGTGATACACTTCCTTTAACTAAAAGCCATGCAAATAAGCTATAATAAATATTTCTGCAAGTGTTGAGTTACTTAATATGAACTAGAAAATAATTCTTTCTACATATACTGTTTTAAAAGCACATTTTTTTTTCCTCTCAGGTATTCTAAAACCTTATTTTAATGTATTCTTATTTTTTGTTTGTGAAATCTAAAATATCTGTGGGGAAAAGTTCAAAAACTCTCACCTGTGAAGTTCGAGGTCTCATTTGACTCAATGACATGTTGGTCCCTCTATGTGACCACAGCAAATGCCAGGTGGGCTTTCTAATTTTCTTTTTGATTGAAGCATTCTTTAGGAATGAGTTTCATGATAATCTGTTATGACAGAAGTTACTTCATAAATATCCTTTTTTCATTTACTGATCTTCATTCCACTTATGAAAACGGAAGCTGTGTCTGTGCTGAGGCAGAAAGCTTCCAGCTAACTGCAAACAGAATCAACCACACCTTCTACACAAGTGAGTATCACCTAAGTAACTGGGGGAATTGCTAAACCATAGCCCTGCGCCTCTGAGATCTGCCCTAGGATATTTCCTCTTAACGTTTTCTCCCCTTTCATAAAAATATTTTGGTAGTATACAATTTTCTACACAATTCCTGTGTAGAAAATGTTTTCCTAAAGACACAGACCTAAATCCCCGCAAAAGAAGATTTTTGCAGGACCTGGATCTGATGAAGTGATAATTATTGTGAACTGGAGCAAACACCTTGTGCCAGCCAAATGCAGCGTTCTGAGGAAACGCGACTGTGCTGGGCAACCACGTCAGAAAAATACTTCCATAAATTACAACCGTGGTTCTGTCCTGACATTGCTATAGAATCATGGAACAGTTTGGGTTG
This sequence comes from Motacilla alba alba, assembly GCF_015832195.1. Taxonomy (NCBI): domain Eukaryota; kingdom Metazoa; phylum Chordata; class Aves; order Passeriformes; family Motacillidae; genus Motacilla; species Motacilla alba. The sequence goes on along the minus strand of NC_052023.1, from coordinate 14,057,300 downwards.
GAAGGGGCCTTTGAAGGTCAGCTGGTCCAAGCCCTGCAGTGAGCAGGGACACCTCCCACTTGGCCAAGTTGTCCAGACCCCCAAGTCCAATCTGGCCTTGAATGTTTCCAGGGGGAATCTGGAAACAGTGGAGCATCTCCCTCCTCTCTGGTTAATCTGTTCCAGGCTTTTACCACCTTTAATGTACAAAACTTCTTCACCTCTAATCCCATCTCTAAACCCTCTCTTAGTTTAAAACCATTCCCCTGGTCCTACTGCAACAGGCCCTGCTAAAAAGCTTGTTTCCATCTTTGTCTTTTTGTTAGGAGTTTCCTTGGTGTTCTCATTTTGAAGGCTTTTCCAGCCCCTCTGAGGTTACAAACCTCCTCTGGATTTTCACCTGCTGAACTCAGGCGCTGTTCTCCTGCTCTCAACAGGATCTCTCCACTCCTCCTGCCTCTACCCCAGCTACTTCTAATTCACCTGCTCTTGAGCACGAGTGACCGGACCTTCCAAGTCTCACTTTGGCGCTGTGGAATTAAGATTTCCGCATGTCACTGGGAAATACCTACTTAACAGGGCCTGTGTCTTTACTCGCAAGCTCCCGCAAATGGCCCGGGTGTGACACCCCATCCCTGTCCCGCCATTCCCCGCCACAGGCAGGCACAGCAGGCACAGCACGGCTCCCGGCCATTCCTCCTGGGGACACGGAAGACGCTGCACTTTGCAGTACCTGATGTCACCCCGAGCTCCACTTCACTGCCGCTCCTGGGCACTTTCTGCAATGAACTAGGACTAGAAAACTGATCCTCCAGGCTACAGTCAACATTCAAACTCCTAGCACGAACTAAGTTAGGAACTTCCTTCATTGCATCTCAAAATAACCTCCGAACTTGGAACCCAGCGGATATTATCACCAAGATTCGCCACCCGGGTGCGAAAGCAGCCTCCCCTCCCAGCGCCCGCGGTGAATGTGCGAGGGCGGGGTTATTCCTGCGCCCCGGGCGGGTCCCGGTCCCGGGCACACGGAGCGGCCCCGCCCGCCCGGCCCCGGCTGCGCAGGCGCCGCGCTCCGGGCACTTGTGGCCGCGCCGGGAAGTTGTGCTGGGAGCGCCGCGAGTGCCGAGCCGAGCCCGCCGCCGACCCCGCCATGTCGGGCTCCTCCAACGTGGCGGCCATGAAGAAGGTGGTGCAGCAGCTGCGCCTGGAGGCGAGTGTGACCCGCGTGAAGGTGAGCGCGGAGCCGCGACGGGACGGGACGGGGCGGACGCGCCGCCATTTCACCGCCCCGGGGCCGCGCCCGCCGCGCCGGGGCCGCCGGCTCCCACCTGCCCCGCCCCGCGGACCCGGCTGGGCGGCGGCGCCCGGGCTTCTCCCGGGGCTCCGTCGGGGTTCCCCGGCCGAGGCCAGCCCGGATCGGCAGCTCAGCCGCGTCCGCTCCGCCGCCGCCCCTGCCCGGGGCTCGGCCGCTCGCTCCCCGCCGCCCCGGGCCCGGGGGCCGCTCCCCGGCCGAAGCGCTCCCCCGGGCGATGGACGCGGCCCGCGCTGCCCGGTCGCGCCCTCGGAGCGAGGAGCGCCCTTCCTTCGGGCTCTGCGGAGAGGCCGCCCGAGGCGGAGCGCGCAACAGGCTGGGCTGGCCCCGGCACGGCAAGATGGAGATGTCGCTGCCAGGCACACGAAGTGCATTGAACTTGTGCCGCGCCGGGGCGAGACCGCGCCTGGCACGGCAGAGAAACCGGGCAAACTGTCAGCGAAAGATGCAGCTTTTTGAAACTTCGATCGCTCTATTGTATGAGTTCAGCGATACAGCAAAGAAAAGCAAGACAAAGAATTTTTCACTGATCAGTTTTTAGGAAGGTACAGCATGCCAAAAAACCCCTTATAAAGGGTGCTCAGAACCCCATTATCTCATCGTAGGGATGGCTCTCCAAGGGAACCTGAAATGCGAGTTCAGTCGAGTAGAACATCGTAAACCACAGACACTATTATTGAATTGTTTATGCTAGAACAAGCATCTTCATATATTTAGTAAAGTAATCTCCAAGATCTTGCTCATATTGTCATACCCTTCATACTTAAGAGTTTACCATGGAAATTTAAACTTTCAAATCAGTTCTCATTCTTACATTGTTCATCTTCTTTTTTTTTAAGAAACAAAAAAACTACATCAAAATTATTGCATAAAATCTGCATAAACTGTATTGCAGAATAATTTAGTAGTATTCTTTGTACTTTTCAACGTAAAAACCACCTCCTCGGTCAAGTGTTCAGTGAATTCTAACGCCAGCTTTTATTGTAACTAGGTTTCTCAAGCTGCAGCTGACTTGAAGCAATTCTGCCTGCAGAATGCACAACATGATCCCCTACTGACGGGAGTATCATCAAGTACAAATCCATTCAGACCCCAGAAAGTTTGTTCATTTTTGTAATTATGTGAACTACTTCAGTATCTTTCAGTGGTAAGTTCTTGAATTACAATTCATAAACTCTTTTGTCATTTAAATGTGACAGGCTCTATGAAAGGCACTCAGAAACATTTGACTTGTGCAGCTGGTGTTGGTCTAGATCCCCATTTTTGGTCCCTTTTCCCTTTTTCTGGACACAGCTCTGTACTGGACACATGCTGGCCATTGGTGTTAGGAGCAGCTTTATAGAAGATTGAATTGTTAAAATTGCTCTCCCCTCAAGCAGACTGTAAAAAAGTTCCAGATGTGTGTACTAGCAAAATAACCATGTTTAAAGGCCAGAATAGTAACAGTATAGAAGTTGATCCTTAATTATTTAACAAGCAAAACCACATCCCACATTGTTTTGAGCAGTGAATTACAACAGTATAACTGAAATGTGCTTTAGGGTGCTTGCAGCTTTTGAAGTTACTTCTGTTGTTAAAAAAACTCTCGGATGCCACACTAGTGTAGCTTCAGCTGTAATCACCAATCCGAGGAAGAAATCAGATCATCTGTAAGCATTATAGACTGAAAACTTACACAAAGCCAAATAAACTGTACTTAATCCGTGACAGGTACAATTCCCCACCGAGGTTTGCCAAGGTTAAGAAATTCCTGGATTCCTGGGTGTGGATGTAGGGAAACAATGTTTCCTCTGTCTCACACCACACCTGCATATACAGAGCATAGAAGGCTTAGTATTTTCTTTTTCTGCTACAGCCTTTGGAATGGAACTAATTTGTTTTAGTCACACTACCAATGTGAAACTCCTTCACTTTGCAGTGTCTGTTGCAGGCACTTCCTGAAACGAGGTGATTCTTTGTGTTTTCTTGATGAGCCAGTAGTGTTTGCACAGTCAGCAGCACCTCACTGAAGAGGAAGTGCAATTTGTTAGTTACACAACAAATTCCCTACTTTTCAAAGGCAAAATAGAAACCTGGTGTTTTGGTGAGCAGTAAGTGACTGGGAACAGCTTCTTCTATCCTTCCACTTAGCAGTTTGGTTTCAAGGAGACACTAAGCTTCAGTTCTTTTATAAAGCTTTGATTATCTGATTGCATCTTTGGGCACGACTTCATTTAAAGTTTATTTTTTAAACTAATAAAACAGCTGTGGAAAAAGAAGGTTATTTTTTCCTAAACAGTTGTCCGTGGCATACTCTGAAATATGTATTCTTTGATTTGCTTCATTCAGCAGTGATACCTTTCTAACTAGATTTTGGTTTTGTTTTTCAGATCTTTTAGCATCTTTTCCTACCTGCTGATGTGTGTATGGGCAGAGTGCCTCAAGGAGTGGGCTGGTTTGAAGTCTGTAAAAAAGCTTAGCTTTAACGTGCCAAATCTAACTCTAAAAGTGCTACTGTCGTCAAACTTCTTACCATCTACCTCTCCAGATGAACTGTATGCTAGTTACGTATTTCTGTTTCATATGGGAATCAGTTTTATACGCCAAGCAAAAAATAAAAGTGTCTTGACTTAGTCTGGTCTTGAAATTACTGTAAGAATTGGATTAACTTCTGGGTATGGTGGCACCTCACAGTCAGTGCACCACTCTGTAGCAGCTGGAGAGCAGAGAGAGGAGTGTAAATATTCTCTGCTGCTGCAAGTCTGCCTGGGGTTAACAGTCCTTCAGAACAATGAGGCTGCGGCAGTACCATACTTAGAAGCATAACAGAAATAGAACAGAAAAAAATTGGGACTGTTTATAATTCAGCTATACAGCTGTGCCATATCATAGACATCACATTAAGACACAGTAAATTATTCTTAATGAGTAATTCTGCCCTAGGAGATAACTTACTCTATGTGCCTTCTTATTCAGTAGGTAAATATGAAAAAGCACTTATAGCTGTATATGAAAAGAAAGTAGCTCAAAGAAAACTTGACCTTTTAGCTGCCAGTGAATGTGCCAACTTAAGGCAAAACAGTAGTTTATGTGCAGATAATACAAACTCGAGTGTTGCTGTGAGGCTGAACCCTGCTCAGAGCCTCACATAGTCACTGAGCAGCATTTTTAGATGATAGCTTTATGAATGTCCTGTAAGCGGGTTTTACAAATTCTTTCCCATCCTTTCAACTGCTTTGGGTATACAGATCTCTTGTTGATGTGATACTTAAAGAAGAGATGCCCGTAGGAGTTATGCATATTGTTTTTGTAACTTCAGCAACATGCCTATTTTATGCAAAATGCTAATGAAATAAAATACCATGGATTTCATGGACTGCATACTGCCTTCTCCATGTTCTCTGGATAGGAGAACATTTTTGGAAAACTATCCCCATAGTGTCAGGGAACAGCATACTGTAAGTTAGAAATAAGTTTCAAATATTTCTCTCTTACCTGATTAACTGAAGATGTCTGGGTTAACAGAAAAAATAAAACGTAACTGTAAAACTAGAAATACTTTATTCTGAAAATTTCTTTAAGCAACATATTTATTGTCTGTGATGTTGTGAAGCATAATCTCTTTCTACAGCACAGCAGCACTTCTGGTTAATCCTTAGTGATAGCTAAATGACAAGTTGCTCAAACATGGCCATAGCTTCTCCTGTTAAGCTGGAAAAAGTCACTGTCCTTGTCACGTTGGCTACAAATCGGAAGAGAGGCACATCCTACTTGATCTGCTGCTGTAGAAAGTTCTAATGTTTGCTGTATGTCTTTCTGCAGACAGATACTGTTCAGTATCGTTATCATTAGTTAATAGTCCAAGATCATCCGTAGTTCAAAGCAGCTGCTGTATTCCTAGTCACCAGCAACTGGCAGATTTCACTTACAAGTGGAATTTTCTTCTACTTGTGTCCATTTCTCGACGCTGAAATTTAAAAGAAAAGTTGTTTACCAGCAACTTCATGCAACAGGATGAAACACAAACAAGGATGACCACTCCATTTTATAGCAGGGCAGACAGTGAAATGTAGTTATTGTACAGTAGAGTTGCAAATAAGTAGTTACGGTATGCTGACATTCATTGTCCTTGCTATTTTTATTTTTTACTTGAAATACAGCAGAATGTTTCTGCTTTGCATGATTCTCAAAATATACCTCTAAATACTTAAGTTAAATAGTTCCACACTGAGAACTGCATTTATACCACTTTTCTAGGGTAAGATTTTTGGTTACATTTCATGTCAGATTTAGCCTCCCCAAGCAGGACTATTATCATTACTAAGACATACCTTATGAATCCACTCATATTCTCCAAATTTGGAATCAAAGGTTCCTTTCTGAAGTGATCTCAGCTTCAATGTAAAACGTGGCCCAAGTTCTTGAATTCCCACTTTCTTTTCACTCTTGAAGATGTATCTTGGGGAAGAAAAGAATTAAAATTAGGAATTAAGTTACAAGAGTAATCTCTGTCACTTGTAAATGAGTATTGTGGAAAATGTCACCTGTGGAATCTGAAAAAGATGTAGTCTCTCTGGTTGTGAAAGGTAGCTACTTGTCTTCCAATGAACTGAGGATCGTGTGGGAAGAGAGCAGCAAACATGCGGCCGATGGAATGGCCGAGCCGTGTTGTGAAATTATTCAGGATCACTTCAGGGACGTGTTCCGTGGGCTCCTTCCCTTTGCGCTGAAATCAGAGTTATAAGAATGCAAAGAACAGATTGAATGCAAAAGGACTTTAATGTATTACCAAAGAAATAGGAAGACAGGGCCAAAACCACGCCCTAATCATTCTCTCAAACACAACCTAAGTTCATAAACACGTGAAGGAGCAGCTGGTAACATAAGGATCTTTGGTTCAACAATATAAATTCAATGAAAAAGCACAAATAATTTTACGTTTTCTCCTGCACCGTTTTTTACTCTTAGCAGAACCTGTTATAGTAAACAATGCACTCTACCTATCATAGGAGTATTCCCCCTGTGCACACACCATCTAGGGATATATGGGACTGAGAGGATATGGGCTTCTTTAACAAAAACTAATTAGAGATTACTTATTTCAAAGAAGAAAACCCATTTTACTGCAAATTATTAGGGCTAAGTATGCAATACTAAGAAGAGGTGACAGGGCCATAGGAACACGAAGAACTACATTTTATTCAAGACAAACTATATCTAATGAAATTTTTTACATTGCTGATTTTATGTACCCTATTGTGTGTATGCTAGACATGGGGTATTTCCTCCTGATGTAGGTTATCATCTGCTATTTAATGACATGATTTTAAAAATACTTGTCAGATTATAAAACACTTGGCAGTTAAAGAACTACAACAAATAAGATTGAGAATGGAAATATGCTGCTTATGAAGTAGAATACACTAGTCCTTAGCCTCCCGTTAGCTTACCAAAGAAACGCATTTACAAGATCAAGCTGAATCATATAAAAATGCAGTTTTGACAGTTGAAATAGACTGGATGTATTTATCATTAACCAAGAGATAACCCATTTTTCAAATTTTTTTGAGTCTCACCTTTATTTCTTTACGCAAACGCACACTACTCATTCTAAAATGAGCAGTTGGACCATCAGGCAGGTGACTTAAAACAAGACCATCTGTGCACCAAGTTAAAAAAAAGGCTGCTAAAATTGAGCATGTAATTTATGGAGGAACATTCTATGCAAAATGCAGTATTACACTAGAGGTTTAGATCCATAATCTATGCCCAAGGTTTTGTTTTATGTTCAAACATACATTCCCAAACTAGCTTTCTGAAGTATGTCCATTACATGCTAACAAGAGTTATCCTCTACTGCTTTCTCATTTAATGAATTTGTAATGTTTTATCTAGCCAGAAAAAAAAAAAAAAAGTATCTTCCTGGTCAGAAAAACTTGTTAATTAATCAAACTATTAAATTTACTGAAATAATAACAGTGCTTATCCATGCATTACAAACAACAAATAAGTGCCAACATATCTACACACTTTCTTCAATAATTCCAAGTTCCATTAGCCATCAGACACTCAAGCTGGCACAGTGATTTTTAGCTCTGCAATTTGCACTGTGAAGAGAAAGACAACAGAATAAAGCAGATCTCTGATGCACACAACACAATTGTTTCCTTCCCCTGATAAATACATAAAAGGATACTTGGTATTTTGCGATCTTCATTAATGACAATTAAATCCGTGAAGTCCCTTGCAATACACTGTGGAATGATTCTTTTCAAAGCCAGCCCTCTTCGATAGTAGACGTGTGAGTTGGGTATAACAGTAGCCAGCTGCTCACAGAATCTCACTGTTCTCTGCAAAACAGGGGAGTTAAATTGCAATGTGCAGAATTCAGCTGCTGGGAGAACAGAGGGTTGGTCATTACAACTACACTCTCTGAGCATATATTATCTCCAGTATTTCTATAAACATTTGAAGATAAGCTATTAAATTATTTCATTCAGTTAGTGCAAAAAATTTGCAGTAAAGAATGCAGTACACCAGAGATGTTTTAAGGACTTTTTTCCTCTTCCTCCATCACAGAAAAGCAGGAAAATGCAAAAAGCATTCTCTCCACACTCATCATTTATAAAGGACACTGGTTTACAAAAAGTTCCCAGCATCTCAAAATACAAAATAACTATTTCTTCATGAACTCATGTCTGAGTTTTTAGATAAACTGTTTGAAGTGTATTTTTTCTTATTTTTAAAGCAATTTCTTTTATGGTTTTCAAAAATGTCAGTTATCTCTTCAATCAGGCAATGCTGATCATTTCAATACAAAAACACATGCACAAGGTTGGGTTTCTAATGGAGGAAACAAAGAGTGCTGGAGAAACCAATGGATTACATACACACACAGGGTTATTGTTGGGCACTAAATAAAATGACAGAAAAAATCCATGTGAATGCTATTATCTTCAGTTTTAATGTAACAATCATAGGATGAAAACCCTGGAGTCTTCTAACCATCTGGTTTCCAAGTAAAACATACATACCCCACGAGGTCGGTCTGATGTTGTAATAAGAATTTTGGGAACAGTCTGTCTATTGAAGTATGGTGCAAATTCATCAGTTGCTTCATCAAAAGCAACCTGGAAGAACAGAAGTTTTGTTAAATCTACCATGTGCAAAATACCTGAGGAACAATTGCTCAGTGTGATCTAAATTTTAATTCACAAGATCTATTGTGTAATTAATCACCCGAAGGCATATGCTTTTCACCTTTTTAAGAATCTAGTGTGATGAACACGGGTAGCTTTTACTACAAATGTCAGTATGGCAAAAAGCAATTATTTAATACAGATAATGAAAGAATGAACATCACCTCTTAGTGAACTCATCATGTGTAAAAAGTAATTCATCAACACATTAACAGGAAAGGGGATTATTCAGTTTCATCAATCAGTTTATGTCCCTTCTTGGAAAAACAATGTTTAACTTATGAGCACATGCAGTTACCTCTTCATCATTGGGATCTACAGTGGTTTCATCATACACTCGCTGATTTTCAATAGTCTTTGGTACGGCTTTTGGAGGTGCCTAAAACACATAAAGTTCATTAACATAACATATTGATGTCATTATTAAATGCACTGCAAATACCACATTCATACTATCAGAACACTGTTTGTATTTCTACAGAGAACTGCAAGTATTGTTTATTGGATGCCACTTTTAAAAAAGAAGTAACATAACCTTGATTAAAATATGCACAGCTATTGGGACACCAGAGAGCATCAGATGCAGAGCACCACTGGAACACTATCTCTTTTCAAAACAAAACAAAAAAACAGGGGAACTTTCTTTCCATTTTTATTTCTTCTGTGGAAGAAAAGGATTCTGCTTTCAACTGCAACATGTTTTAACCTTGATATCTAGAATTTAATGACTAACAGCCTTTAATGTCTACCCTGTTAACTTACCCTACTCTAGTGAGACTATTGTAATACAGGAACTCACATCTGACTATCTTCAACCAGTTCAGGAAGGAAGCAAAACCTTTGTTCACAGCTATGCTTGGAATCCAGCAGATAACTGGTCTGGGCAGGGTTTGGTCAGCTCTGATTGCTTTAATCTACACAAAAATTAATATTGTAGTATAATTCCTAATATCAACACAAATGCCACAGCAATCACATCAGAGACAGCTTTTCAGGAGTGGTTTTATGTCATTAACTTTGAAACTCATCCTGCCTGTTTATAGCATCATTTTAACACAGGAGCAACAAGGTTTCTGAAGTCAGCTGTTTGATACCTCTGCTAGACAACAGTGTCTCTGAAGGCTACCACAGCCAGCAAGCACAGAGAGCATACAATCATAGAAAGGTTTGGCTGGAAAGGACCTTTAAAGGCCATCTATTCCGGTGCAGTGAGCAGCAACACCACACCAGGTTGCTCTGAGCCCCTCCAACCTGGCCTTGAACGTTTCCGGGGACGGGGCATCCACTCTGGGCACCCTGCTGCAGTGTTCTATCACCCTCACCGTATTCACTGCTCCGCTTCCCTGAATTCTGTGTAGAAACCTTTTGGCCCACGAAGCTGAGGAGCCCCAGCTCCGGGCAGAGCTGCAGGACCCTCACCCTGGCGAGCAGCGCCCCGTTCGCGGCGGGGAAGGAGCGGCCTCGCCGCCACACCGGCTCCTGGGGCCGGAACCCTTACTTTGTCTCCGAGAGCCTCTCGCTCCTTCCTCCTCTTCTTCTTCAGCGCCAACTTCTCCTGCAGGCAGAGGAACAGCGCTCCGTTAGCCAGACCCGCCAGGCCCGGGCCGACCGGGCCTCCCCCGCCCCCCGGCAACAGCCCACCCCACCTTCCTCTGCTGCTGCTTCCAGCGAAGGAACATGAAGTGCCGACGCTGCTTGTTCTTGATCTCGGACACGCTGAAGGTGGGCGGGAAGAGCACCCGCTCCGGGGCGGGCGGGCCGGCGCCATCCCCCGGCACGGGCGCGCTGCCCTCACCCGCCATGGCGCTGCTGCCGCGGGGCGGGGCCGGCCCCTCACCCTTGGCCTCTGCCCCGCCGGGCGCTGCCGCGCATGCGCAGAGCAGGGCTCGCAGGGCGGGTTCGCTGAGGGCGGGTTCGCTGAGGGCGGGTTCGCTGAGGGCGGGGCGGAGCGCGGGCGTGCTGCGCACACCGTCGCAGACTGGTCCGAGTGGGAAGGGACCCAGGAGTATCATCAGTCCAGTCCTTCGCCTTCACAGCACCCCAGGAGTCACACCGTGTGCCAGAGAGCATTGTCCAGACGTTTCTTGGACCTCTCAGGCTGGTGCAGTGTCCACTGCCCTGGGGAGCTGTTCCAGTGCCCAAACCCCCTCTGGGTGAAGACTTCTCCTGATATCCAACCTAAACCCGCCCTGACTCAGCTTCAGGCCCTTCCCTCGGGTCCTGTCACTGGTCACTGAGCAGAGATCAGTGCCTGCCGCTCCTCCTCCCCTCACGAGGAAGTTGTGACTGCAGTGAGCTCTGCCCTCAGTCTCCTCCGGGCTGAACAGAGCCCGTGCCCTTAGCTGCTCCTCACACAGCTTCCCCTTGAGGCCCTTCCCCATCTTTGTTGCCCTCCTCTGGACACTCTCTAATACGTCTTTCTTATATTGTGGCGCCCAAAACTGCACACAATACTCAAGGCTGAGCGCAGAGCACAGTCACCTCTCTTGACCCACGACGTGTCAGAGCTCATTGCTCAGCAGACAGCGAACCTGGAGATAAAATCAGTGTATTTCACAGGGATTATTGCTGGGTTTTTTATAAATCGAGTTAGCTGTCAAAGTGGGAAGCTTTGAGCAAATGTGACACATTGGTGTGTTTACATTACTGCAGGTAACATCATGGCCCAGCAGTGCCTGTCCATGTGCACACTTTCACATTCAGACCTTTGCTCACAGTGACTTAAGTTTTGGGGAGCACCTGTTTATTAGGAACCAGAGGAGTTTTGATGATAATGTTCCCAAAAGTAATTTTTATTCCAATGAAGTCTGTTAAAACTTGGTGTTAAAATGAAACAAGAACTCCTAGAGCAAATTAGAGGTTCAATTTACATAAAGTTAGAAATTAGGTTTTCTATTCCTGATTTCCATGCTTAGAGATGTGCAAATGCTTCTGCACAGCAAAGACTACACAGTGTTTTATAGAAATTGAGTACTCAGGGATTTGGGGGGACCTGTTATAAATTTGAGACATTTTTAATCTCAGACTGCAAAATTCTGGGCCTCAATGGGACTGCTTAATTTCATTTGTCCCAAGCATTTTTTTCAAAGCTTGATGTCTACTAATTTTGTATACAAGTACTTTTGGTCCTTCCTATGTTTCTCTCACTAGAAAAGGGAAAAGGAAATCTGTTAACATAAACATAGGAAGATAATGAAAAAATTACATAGAAATAACCAGAATAATAGAGAATGTCTTAAGCCTTGTTCTGGCCTATAAACAAATTTTGTTCTGCTACTCAACTTGCTTCACTGAGATTACTTCTGCTTAACACAGAAATGAAAGATCAAAGGCCTTATTATACACAATCCCATATATTTCTGGCCTCGCTCCCATTTTTGTCAAGAGAAAATATTTCAGCTATCCTTACTGCCTTAAGGATAAGTAGTTTCCATGGTAATTGAGGTTGAAAGGATTTTGTTGAGAATATGTTAACCAAGGACTGCTGTAACTTTATCTCTCCGGCTGATGCAGATGTCAGAGATTGCAAGGTTATTTCTCAAAGTCATTAGCAGAGATTTTAATCACTGCTATTAGCAGAGCATACAGGGAGTTCTGTGTTGTTTGTAGTTCCAGTTTGCAATGCTGCTTTTGTTGTGATCACTGAGTGCTTACATGAGGAAAAAACACATTATCTTTCTCCCTCCTAGCAAGAGGGATGACAACCTTCTAATATTATTCAAATACCTTTCTTCCAAGGACTAAGAGGAACAAACTAATGATACACAAGAACACAAGAACTTCCTAGGGCAGGGGAGGGACAACTACAAGACACCAGAAACACACTGAGGATTTGGTAGAGATCACTGGCAAGGTACAATTATAACTTCAATGGAAGGCCCAACTAATAAATGTATGCATAGTATTAGTTTAGTTTTTTCATAGAAGTTCCAAGGTCTTTTCCTGGTTTTAGCTATGAACTCAGTTCTGTGCGAACAACATTTTTACCAGGATACTCTTATTTTACAACTTAAGTAGCATTGTAAAAAAAAACTTTTAGAAGGTAAAAAATCTTTTGGAAGAAGCTGCTTGGTTAAAAACAAAGCAACTGGGAAAAAACTGCCAAAACCCAAACAACCCCCAACCCACCCATACAAAACCCCTCAACAAGCAAGTTCTCTGGTGAATAGTGATGAATGAAGACATTAATTCGTGTCAGCACTTAAAAATTTTGGAGGAAAACTTCTGTAAATTAACCCAGCTCAGGAGTGAAGCATCATTGTAAGTTGTATCAATGGAGCACTGTTTTGGTTTTTTTTTGTTCTGTCATTTCAAAAAATTGAAAAAACACTTTGAGATTAAGTCAAAATGACAAAAATTCATCTGCAGAAAGGAAATTAAGTAAGAAAATGTAGAAAGAAGTAAGAAAAGAGGGTTAGGTAACTTTGGATTCAGTAATTCAGAGAACTGTTTTGGAGGTATGTTTTTTCCTTTTTTCCTTTTTGTTGGGTTTTTTTGGGTGTTTTTTTTTTTTTTTTTTTTGGTTGGTTGGTTGGTTGTTTTGTTGGTTTGGGTTTTGTTTGTTTGTTTTTATGTAATAACCAGCATTTTGCTATTTTCCTGTTTTGTTTTATTTTTTAAATATATTTTCTTGAAGGTTGTGAGCACATACTACTTGTCTCTTTCCCTTCACAGTAGATAATGTGTAGATAATGAAGTGGTACCCCAAAGGTCTGATTTTGTTATGCCTGTAAACACCTCAGCCTTGAGACTGCAGAGCAGCTTTGATCACATGTAAACCCTCAGCAGGCCCCTCATGCTCACAGCTTCTCTCTGGTAGCTGTTCCCAGGGGCTGCTGAACACCATGGAATGTGTGCTAGTGATAGTGGCTTTGCTTAACTGGTAGTTGAAGAAGGATACAGAAGACAGGACTTTCCAGCCTCTGGAGATTATCATCTTACCTGTCAATGGAACACTGAAACCACAAGCCTGCAGGTTTTTCTGAGGTGAGAAGTGTCTTCATTCTTCCAGCTGAAGCTACTGCTGTGTGTTGAATAAGATCTAGAAAATGCTGAATCAAATAGCTAGGCTGAGCACTCTCCTTCTGAAGGGAAACAAGATTTGACTACTGGCCCAATCTCAGTATTCTCCCTGTAGTTTACTTTAAAAGTTATACAGCAAAAAACAAGTTAGAGAGAATGGATTGTAACCAGCTTTGGTTCCCCTGTGTATGCTCTCATCTCTGGGCTGAGGAGTCTGGTTCCTTCTACACTCCTGGCCTGATGCTCTGCTGGGCTTTTCACGCAGTGAAGAACAGACAACGTGGCCTCACCAGGGTGGAATAGTCAGAGTGGTAGGAGATGCTCCTGTGGCAGGAGAATCTGTCTTTGAGCCCACTTCTCTTCAGCTGAGGAAGGAGTTGGGCATGGGCCCACCACAATATGCTGTCCTATGAAAGATGGACATCCATACCATCATTTTCTGAGAGAAAGCCTGCAACTGTGTTTTGTAGAGAGCCTAAGCTGGGGGTGCTTGGTATATATTATTGTACCAAGCCATCTGGGGCCTCCACTGTAGAATAGTCTCTTGTTTACCCAGCTAGGTGTAAGCAAGAATGAATGCTGAACGCTTAGCTCTTTCCACATTGCTCCCAGACTCAGGAATACCCAGAGCTATTTCTCCAGGAGTGTAGTTCATTAAATTACCAGGTGATTATACAGGAAGTCTGTGGGTAGTTTTTCAGGATCATCTGTTTGAGACTTACAGGCTTGCATTCCTTGGTGGATCTTGTCTACTGTCTTTTAATTTCAGTCACCCAGGGCAATCTCTCTAATGGATAGAATGGGTATCATGCACAATAAAGTTGGGTATTGTTTAATATTTCAGGATGAACACCAGATCGTACTATATGCTCTCAATACCCTGTCCTCATCCCATAACACACCACCAAAAGTATTTATTTTTGTATGCTTTTCTGCGTGGCTCTTCTTTGCTTTACCTGAGCTGTGAACAAACATTAAGATGCTTATTGGAAAGCAGGCGTGATGTCCATGATACAGATGGGAAAATTAAACCAGTCTGTCAAAACAAAATTTATCAAACATACTTAGATGCCCAGTGTAAAACACCTAAAGGTTATTTTACAAATATTTAGCACCACGCATTCAAACCACAACTATATTCAATTAGATTCACAATTAATGTCTGCATGCTCAGGACCATTCTAGATACCAGATTTCAGGTACATCACCCAGCAAATGAGGAATCCAGACTGAGTGTTTAAAAAAAGTTTGGTTTACTATGGGTCAATAAGGAGACCAAATGAATTTTTTTAGTTTTCATTCTGTAGCTCTTGCTTTTTAAAGTCTCTTTACAATCTTCACACTTTTGTGTAAAAAGTCCTAAGTTTAAGAATGCAAACAATGGTAAAAAAGAACAAAGACCCCTCTGAATAGCAGCTTTATCTTCCTGAATATTGACACCCCTGCCCACAAAAAGTATCACATCTGAACATGCTGAGAATGCCATTAAAAAGGACATTAAGAGTTTTAGCCCCTGTACAGGTCCCTGAGGAGCACCATTAGTAACCAGCCTCGTTTTTATGTAGAGTTAGCTGATGAACACCAGTTTCACTGCACAGCTCAGGTGATCATCCATCCACCTTGCACATTTTTCCACTCCCTGTTTCACCCATTTGACTGCAGGCACACTGTGGGAGCCCATGCTGAAGGCTTCCCTAAAGTCAGGGTAAACAGCAAGCACTGCTCTTCCTCCTCTGTTGGGCCAGTCTTCCCATAAAAGGCCCTTGGTAAAGCCACACTGCACCATCTGTTCTCAGTCACCTTCATGTCCCTCAAGTGCTAGGGAATGTGTTCCAGCAGTGTGCTCCACACTCATGCTGGGCACAGAGGTGAGGCTGACAGACCTGCCTGTCCCCTCCTGGCTCCCTGGCTCTTCCCTCCTGCTCTCTTGAAGCTGCAGCAGCTCACAGTGCAACCTTCTTGCTGAAACACTGTGCAAAGGGTAGTGATGTGTTCAAGTGCTCTGTGTCAAATGTCTCAGAGTGTGTGTATGGTTATGTGCATGTGAGGAAAAGAAGCAAAGCTTTTGGAAGCCTGACTGAGCAAGATTTACATAATCTAAAGAAGAATTAAGCAAAGGAGAGGATTTAAAAAAGAAGGCATTTTATAAGGAATTCATGCAAAAAACTTTGCAAATGTATTATTTAAAAATTATGGAAATTCCACAGTCTGCTGCATACGAGTGTCCAGTTTGCAATTCATTTGAGTTTAAAAAAATTATGTATGGATGATAATGCAGTAGTAAACATGTGGTTGTAACCAACATTGTAATAATTTCTTCCCACAGGATTTATCAAGATGGCATAGTTAACCATTGTCTTAATCTGAACAGATTGGCCTGGCTAGTACTGTGTGTTTGATTTACTACAAGTGTGTCAGCACTTCTGTTTAGTAGATTATAAATATCAGATCATGCATTAATTGTATATAAACTGGAAAAAAAATAATGGCAGTTGGTAGCATTTCAAGTGTCCAGTGTAGAAAACTGGAATACTTCTCCAAATAGAAATTCTATGGACAATAAAGTTGTATTTTGACACATTTAGACTTCTTGAGAAGTTTATCCAATAGTTAACCCATGGCAAAGTACTGAATCTACAAATCTACTGTTTCCAACCTGGTATTTTGCTGAATTCATTGTGCTGCTTCTGGAGATCCCTACCCTTTAGTAAAGAATTATCCTGTAAAAGGGAAGATAGTCACTGGCAACATTTCATCAGTCTTGTGGGTATGTAGAAAAACTTGTGTTTCTTGGGAGGTGCGGTTCTCTTTGCAAAAAGTGATACTTGTATCTTTCTGCTGGTGCAATTACACATAGCTTGGGCTGCCTTCATAAAACACTCCTTCATGTATGGAAAAAGAAGGAGTTAATCCAAGATTAGAGTATGACTTATTTCTAGGCAGATATTTCTCAGAATATGCTACCTTGTGTTTTCATTTTATTTATTAAATTCCTGTTATTTTATATTACAGCATATTTGTGCAGTAGAGGAATAATTTTGTTGAAATAAATAGAGCTTGGTGTAACCAATAATTTTGCTTCTTTTTCTGCATTCAGTTTGCCCACAGATAGAGAAGAATATTCTCCTTGTTCAAAACTATTGCAACATAATCTGTAGGTGCTACTACAGAAATAAGGTGATTATTCTATTACAAAGTAAAAGGTGTCAAGTGAAACTGTTATTCCCTTCCCCTTAAGGACTGCTCTTAACTCCATGGTATCAACACACATTTTATTGAGAATAAGTAAAATATTGCTTAAATATTCCTCTGTTTTAATACATTTCAGTGTATGGCTATATTACACTTGGCTCTTAGTATATACTTTATATTTTAAATTGAGGAAAATAGGATCATTTTTTACTGAGTAATTATTATTAATGAGAAGTATTCATAAATAGCTAGTGACAGATACTAGTTATTTTACTAATTTGTAAGATAATACTTGCATAAGAAGCAGAAGTTGTAAAGTGATACATGATAAGAAATTAGTCCACAATGCTCCCAGAATCTTTAGTAAGGTGAGCTAACTTGAACAATGTGCATTTTAGTATATTTAAGTGCAGGCTAATATTGCTAGGAAAGAAAAATGTAATTTAGTTACCTGAGGGAAGGTTGCATCATAAAAAGGAGTGATGCAGAAATGCAGTTAGGGACACACAGAAATGCCATCCTTGTGAATGAATGTGGGGAGCACTGCAGCAGTGGGGGTTTTGTTGGTGGAACAGTAGGTCTTGCCCTCATACCAAGACAAAAACTGAGAAACTGGTTAAGCAGAACTATGTGGTTGCTTTGGGATCTAGAAACCCTTTTTACAGAAGAGACTTAAAAAGCTTCATCTCTTTGGCCCATCAGTGAATCAGGGAAGAACTAACTCACCTGAAATTACATTAATAAAGAGAATAATCATAGAAATCTTCAGTTTGGCAGACAAATCTTTAAGAAGATGCAATGTTTGAAAACTGAGTCAAGAGATCATTTTTGATTAAAAAACAAAATCAAAACAAACAGAAAACCCCTTGGATTAATTAAGCCCTGGGAAAGAAATTGATATATAGGCCTGTGAAGTATTCTTTTTCACATGAAATCTTTAAACCAAGGTGGTGGATTTTTTTCCAACGGATACATCCCTCAATCTAATTATCACCTGTACCATGCAAAAGGTCAGGCTGGAGACTTGTGGTGCTTTCTTCTGTCCTGCAAACATATGATGCTATGGAACCTCAAAATGAAGTCAAAAAATCCCTTTCAAATGTTTTATAAGAATTGTAGAACATCTTCCATAGTATTCATATGGTAGGGGGTTAGACACTGCAATGAATTGACTTTTAAAATAATTTAACAGGCTACATTTTAGCTACATTAAAGTTGGGGATTTTTCCTGTTTGCATTGCTATATTTTGATTAATAGTCATTAGAATTGCAGTATTTCTTTTATTTAAGCTACCAAGCCCCTTTCCCCTGATAAGATTTTCTTTATTGGTTTATCAAATCCTTTAAGACTGATATTTCAGTTTTGTGCGTTCACCTCAGAATAACTTTCTGGAAAGCATATTCTGTATTTGGCAGTGATCATAAAAAAATCAAAAGCAAAATTAGTGAAGCTAATAAAAACAAATGATAGTGCAAGAAGTAGTTCCAAAATGTGCAGACAGACTGGTGGGCTAATATGAAGATTTACAAGATTTCTTACTCTTTTATGTTACAAACTCTCAGTAACTGTATTTTTTTCTTATGTGTTGATAAAATATGTGCATGCTTTTGGATATTTAAAAGTGCTAATCACAAAATAACAAAGATAAAAGCAACGTAAGGCATTTATCTTGGAACGTATAATCCCAGTGTAAGATAAACTCTTTTTTTCCAGCATGCATATGTAGCTCTTATTACTGAAACTCAAACTGCACATAATTATTGGTAACAGAAAGACACTGGCGTTTACTTCCCACACACAAAGCCACACCTTACCCTCCAGGAAATCCAGAGAGCTTCCTAAGAATTATTTCTAGCTGTGGCCTAGATTTCAGCCTCTTTTGTATAATTTTACAGTGGAAGCTTGTCAGAGCCAATCCTGACTGGTGCACAGGGCTTGACTGAACAAAGAAATGAAACTCATAATGAAATTTGGTCTTACCTTGGACCTTTTGTCACAGGATCTCTTCTGCTTGGTCTGCACGGTTCAACAAGTTTGATGCTTTCCCCAACACAGACTGATGCTGGAGACAATCTCTGCTCTCTGCAGTAAGAGACAGAGGACAGAATTAAAAGCACATTTCAGTAAAAGTTGCATACAAATTGACAAGGAAGGATTAACTAAAATGATATTTCCTTTTTCTGTATTTCCAAATTGAACACTTTTTCCTCCCATTTGGAAGAATACTTTATTTCCTAAGCGTGCATGAAATTATGAAAGAGAAGGCATGGCATGGTTATCTTTGGTAGGAGAGAGTTAAACTCAGTGGTTCAAACCCTGTTTTTTTATTTGACCAGGTGACTTTTAGATACATCTGGAAAGAAATGGCAGCATTCAATCTGATCCCGGGATTGTATCCATCAGCTGACAACGCATCTGGCCATGGCCTTTGTCATTCAGCCTCACGTGGAAATGTGCAGTACTGTAGTGCCAGTATGGGATTCAGGAGATCTGTCCTGCCCTCAGTCTCCTTCTTCACAAATACTTTGTGGTAACCTCTGATACATCCCTTTGAATCTTATTCTTCAACAAAATCACTGAGTATTTTTGCCTTATACAAATAAAGAAGCAGAATATATATTTCAGAAAGAACCAGGGCCTAGCAAATCTCGTAGGAAGTCTTCTGCTGGGAAGCAAAGACACTGAAAAGGAAATTTATCAGATCACAATTGCT
Organism: Motacilla alba alba; assembly: GCF_015832195.1. Classification (NCBI taxonomy): domain Eukaryota; kingdom Metazoa; phylum Chordata; class Aves; order Passeriformes; family Motacillidae; genus Motacilla; species Motacilla alba. Next base: position 14,037,903 of record NC_052023.1, on the reverse strand, counting down.
ACTGCTCTGCCATGGGGACTAGAATATGGAAAGTAACTCTTGATTGCCCCAGCAAGTAAATATTGAGAAAGGATAAAGAGATTTATACTTCATCTTTATCTGGTACCGATGCAAGGAAAGGTGGAATGTTGTTCAGGATCTGGGTCCTAAATTCAAAAGAGCGATGAAAAATTAGAAGGATTTCATAGAATAGAGATGAGACATGATTAAAGGATACTCTCCTTCAAATGTGGGGTTCAAGGAGTTCCACCTACTTAGCTTATCAAAGAGAAAGTTAATGGGGGCCCTTTATGTACCATTCTATGGTGTAAATATTCATTTAAAAATCCATGCCTTAGCTCAGGCAGACAAAGATCCAAGACCTGCAATCTTAATTTATAGTTACCCATAATTAACCATTGAGAGGGTTACCAAGAATTATAGTAAAGTTTCTGTTGATATTTATATCAAGATATATGTGCCCCCCCTTAAGATGATACAATCTAGTTCGGACAGGATGAGTTCAGGAAAGTCTGCTCTCCATTACGCCAGAAGTCAGACTAGAAGATCACACAGGTCATATCAGGCTTTTTAATCTGTTAATTAGATAGCTTATATAAATTCAGTTTAGTTGGGCCTGTGTTTTTAATAAGCTGTGTCTTTAATGGTTCGTGTTTGACTGCAGCCTCATGTAATCTCAGTTGGTTCTTACTGTATGTGTGTGGTGGGACTTTGTCATTCTACCAGCACCTCCACCTTCATCCTTAAGTGTTGCATCATTAGCTTGTTTCACAGCCTGCAGGGTTGATACTGCTGATACGACACCAACCTCAAAATCATTTAGAGATGGAGTGATGGCATTGCTGGAGATCCCAACCAAACTGCTCTAGATCCTGCACACAAGTTATTTATCAAGACCAAATTCTGTTGTACATTTTTTAAACCTAATATACTGCTCAGATGATTGTAGTCTCTTTACAGGTCTTTGTTGAGGATTTTTAGCATGTCATTCTGGATTTTTATTTTTTTTTACAACTAAATGTATAATTTTACAAGTTTTTATCCAGGATGAGGCTGATATTTTAAAAAAAGTTTTGTTCTCACTTGTTCTTTCAGCCGTATTTTGCTCGGTAGTCCTGGGAACAGCCTGCTACCCTGACAAGGATTAACCACACCTGTTGGACATGCTGTTGTTTCTCTGGGCACCCCTTCAGCTTTGCACGGAGAGCAGCATGTCCTTAGCACCCTCACATCAGGAAGCAGTCCATCCTTTAGGGGATACTATGATTTCCTTTCCTTTGGGCCCAAGATTTCCTTTCCTTTGGGCTCAACATCTTTCATTCCTTCAAGCATGTTGGCAGAAATTAAAAGGGATACCTCTGCTGTTTCAGGTGAGATGTCAGTGCAATGCCCTCACATACTGGCTGAGTTTCTAGGTATTATTCTGCCTTGGGAAGAAGCAGGCACTCCACAGCTCTGCAGTTCAAAACTCTTTGAAAAGTGCTGTTCCCTTCCTGTTTGCATTCATAAATTGTTTTCATTTTTCTCATTTGAAAAAGCAAGCTGCAGAAGATAACCCTCTTCACTCTTTTTGTTGTGCCATGTTTTGATGCGAGTTCAGTTTCTACTAACTTCCTGAACCCTCTGGCCTTTAAGTACTTCTTGCTTTTCTAAGAATTTTAACAGCCACTACCTGAAATGTCAATGCTACTGGATGTTCGAGTGTAGTCTCAAAGCAGGCTTCCACCTGCTGTGATTTGAAAAAGACATTTCATATGTCCATTACGTATCCACTAGCAGAACACTGTGTGCAGAAACCAACCTATGTACTGAGGGTGAAAAGCATTTCACCAGGTTTTGAGAAAACCCTTGTAACTAAGCCTAGGTAAAGGCTTAGCATGAAGCTGGGATAATCTTGTGACTAATAACAGATCAAACTCAGAAAAATTGTTATGCAGCAGAACTGCTGTAGTGTACTGGAAGGGTGCCCACAGAAGGAAGGAAATGAACTGTTTGAGTCTGTTAACATAAAACACTCTATATCCCTCCACCCATAGGCACGCATCTTATCTGTACCACTCCTGCATACCCTAGATCAAATGAAAACCCATCATACTTCAGGGAGCTAAGCACTTTTGAATGCTGTATTTCACAATACCTGAACTCTGCAGGTATACATTTCTCTTTATATAGTGTGTGTTCATACATCCATGAACAAGACTTACTGGAATCCTCTTCAGTATTAAGCTATCTGGGACAGGATGCTATAGGAGTCTGAAGTACTTCTGGGAGTATCCAAATCAGGAAATTCAAAGCAATAACAGATAAAACCTGTATCAGCAGTGAAAGAAATAGCATGGGTGGTTTTCTTTAAGAACAAAAGCATGTATTCTAATTGAGAGTATTGGCTAAATGTCTCTGTGTGAAATACTTTAAAGGCTTGTGCCTTTGAATGTATTAGGTCCAATTTCCAAGCCTGTTGAGAATTTGCCAACTGCTAATTTTCATCTGTAATTATGAAAGATTACTGTCAGAAAAGCTGACTTTCATTTTTGAAGGCAATTCCTGAGAAGATACTGAAAAAACCAGATTCACCCTCAGTGTTTCTGATGAACCCTTCACAGATTCTTCTGACAAAGTAATGCTGGTAAGATAATAGCTTTGCTAGAGAGCTTTTGAAAACTGGTCTCTCAAGCTTAGAAAATCTGTGTGAAGAAAGTAATAGTTATCATTCAAACTTGACGCCAGACTATAATTAATACTTCAAACACAACACAACAACAGGATTTTTTTTAATCTCCTTGGTACACTGCAGTAGCCACACCTACATCCTTTTAGAAGAAACATATTTCTCTTCTCCTGGATACTTTGCACAAATGTGTATTAATTTGTACAGTGCACTCATAAATTTGTTTAGAGTTTGGCTCTTCTAATTTTTACTCTGTTCATCTTATTGTAATACTTTATGCAGTACTACATTTAAATTAAATTGGACTTCCTTCAAATGCTGTGAGCCCTTGAAACTTCCCTTGCTTAGGAAAGACACCTTGTTTATGGTAGAAGTGGTAAGGACCACAGAACTGCTCAGTTTCACTTTGCCTTTACCACACTGGTCTAACTAAGCCAATCAGACCTGTTGTGCTCAACAGTGTTATGTTTAGGAGTGTCACTCGATCCCACAAAGTGCTGGCCTCATATTCCCAGAGGAGACAAGGGACCATGAAATACAGATAAGTTTCTTATCTGAAATACAGTGTTTCACCTTTCCTGCACTATCTGTCTCGCTGACAGTCATTTCAGTTGGACTACCAAGCTAAACCCACAGACTCAAATAGCATTTTTCTCTGATTTTCAAAGCAGCCAAACCACATGCTCTGCTCCTCCTTTCTTAGACTGATTATATATGTGCTGGTAGTTAACAATAAGGGCACTGAAAACCAAAGGAATTTAGCATTAAAGAAATACTACATTTTATTATAAAAAAGTCTTGAAATCCCAAGTTCTCTGTTCCTGCAGGGTACTGAGCAGTGCTTGCTCTTTCAAAAAACCCCAGCTGTATATTTTGACATACAATATGGGTCTGACTTGTAGAAAGCACAGGTTTTGAAATATTCTTACAGTTTTCCAGGAAAGGCTTCGGATTCCTTAAGAAATTTAATGTATGGAAAACATGCATGAACTTGTATTTTGCAGTCATATTTGTGGCTTTATTAAAGGTTGTCCACAGAACTCTTTACACCCAGCAACACCCAGAAAATCATTGCTGTGTAGAACACAGACAGACAAACGTGTGTTAAACACACCTCTTTCTAAAGGGGCTTTTCTGAAAGTGCTTGCCATTGCTTTCCTGATATGGCTGCCGTGGTCTGGGGGTGCAGACATCAAACAAAGCATGAAATATAATAAGAAATCAATGGAGAGGCCTTAGTCAGGGTACACACTCCCATGGAATGTTTCCCTGCTGTTCTTTGGAATCTGGTTTATTTGAAAGAGTCTATATTGTCAGGCTTATTTTGGTGGCCAGTAAATAATGAAGGACAGAGGGTGACTTTTTCTCACAGAACTAAAATAGGACTATGAGGAGCCAATAAACTCATCAGGAGTGTAGCAACCTCCCCAGGTTGTACATCATACACATTTTCCTCCAGTGACTTGACACCATGCCATATCATGCATTCCCAGGAATGGAAGAAGCACAAGGAGTCATCCAAAGGAAGGACAGAACTAATTCTGCTGTTAGTACCTCTGTTCTTTGAATTTTCATTTGCTGTATGGTGTGAATGCCAAAACAAGACCTGCAGTGATGCCTAGGAAGGAGTTCCCTCATCCTGGTTTCCCCCCACTCCCAGCATTTAGCAGCCGTGTGCACCTAAAATATGTTCCTAGTTTTCAGGGGAGATCTTAAATCTTCCTAGAGAAGAAATTATTCTTTATATCCACAGCACTTATCTTCCTCATTTCTAACAACACAAATCAGGACTGAGGAGATAGAGCTTTCCTTCTGCCAGAGACAGGCTTTGAAAGAACATCTTAAGCTGCTGAGATGTAAAAAAATGTACCTATAAAGGTGAGGATATCACTTCTTCCTGATTTGAGCACTCAATGTACAGCCATGAACAAAGAGGGACAGGAGCTTCACCTTTGCCCAGCTCACGTGCCTCAGAGAGGTTCTTCTGCCAAGGCATGAGGCCTCTCTGAGGTCTGTCCTAACACCACCTGCCAGTGCCAGGGACAAGGTCACGGTCAGGCCAAGGTCGTGCAACTCCTACTGGGGACATTTTCATCGTGTCAGGACTCCCCTACCACCCTCAAACACAGTTTGTGTCAGAGACTATGGGAGGTTCAGATTTCACCCTTCAGGTTGTATGGGTGATTCCCGTCTCTTTGAAGTTCTGCTCCCGCTGAAGATGAAGGCAAATTCCCGCTGATATTAATGGGGTTAGGATGTGCCCTTGTCTCTGTTTTTTGCTGTTGTTTCCTTTGTTGCAGTAGACCTATTCCTTTATTAAAGTTTTTGCCTGGGGGAAAAAGCAAAGCCACGTTGCTAAATAAATTATGAAATATTTACATTTGTGAAGCCAACCCCTTATGCCTAGCTCCTCCTCTGATATTAAGATGACACTTTTTATAGAGCTTCAGCTTCTATGCTGCCATTATTCCTCTGTGGGATCCGAGACCAGGAGGTGACAAAACAGCCACCATGAGCCAAGTGACAGTAAGTAATACCCAGGAATGATTGCTGATTTTGACTCAGTGCAGTAAGAAACTACTATAGTAGGCCAGTGATGGTTTGTTTAGTGCGGGAGAGCAAAGTAGGATCAGAGATGAAACTGAAAAAACCATAAAACTGGGGTGGTTTCTAAACAAAGCTTGATTTTTAACCTGACAATCAAAAGCCATATGTTGCACAAAATACCCATATTAATAATGATCCCAGGAGCAAAGTGTTAAAGGCGTCAGTTTGCTACTCCCTATCTATGCTCTTTTTACTTTCTTTTGAATTTTTATTTGTATTTACTTCTTTTTGCCTGTGGTACTCTCAATGCTACAAGAATGAATGCAGCTCACGTTAGTGTCACCAGCTGTAATGACATGATCTGCAGTTACTCTTCTGAATGTTTTGCATCTCTTGTTTTCATTGTATTTGTACATTGGCTCTAAACCTTAATAGTAGCTTTCTTCTTTTAAAAATGGTTTAGCATGTTGTTCAAATAAGTATGGTTCAAACTGGTTAGCCTAGCTTATGAATTTCTCCCTCCTACTTTTACCTGTTTAATGCGTTTGACTTTACCTTACCCCACCTCTTGCAGGTTTGGAAACAGAGAGGCAATGACTTCTCGGGTGCTGTTTTGCATTGTGGTTTTTTAGCACTTGGCTAAGTCACTTCAGTTTATCCCTTTTGCTTTTATCTCTGTGGTGTGGCCTATGGAGACTGAATCTGTAAAATGCTTAAATGTTAGGTAACTACCATAGCAAATGAAACATCCTGTTAACTGGAATTTTGCACAGCTAACTCCAAAAGTTTCTCTGTCCCAAAACACAAGGTCTCTGACTCCCTTGGTGTTGACAATTAAAATGTTCCTTCTGCTCTTCCCTTGCTTCCCCTTTCTTGCTTGCCTTCAGTTGTTTTACTGTCTCTTCTTCCTTTGTCCTGCATACAATTTTTGCTGCCATTTCTCTGTTTGTTCCCATCTTTTGGCAGGTTGGTGAACAGCTGGGAATACAACTGCACAAATTGTCCCTATCTGCTGTGAAGTGCTTCTCTGCAAAATATTCTGTGCAAAATTTTCAGTTTCTTCATTCTCACCTTGACCTTCCTGAAAAAAAATATTTGGAGTAGTTAGAAAGCAAGAGATTAAAAGATGAGATTTTCCTTGCACAGTGCCAAGGATTTACAAGGTCAGGATGGGAAATGGAGCAGCTTTTAGAGCAGGGAGGAGTTTCTGAAATTGTGTTGAAGTGGAGGGCAGTGGTGCTTACCATGTTCCTACTAGTGAAAAAATACATTTTTAAACTGCATTATAGCAAGAGAAATATTGATATTTGGCTGACAGAACATTAGCCCAAAAAAGAACCCTGGAAAATGGCAGACACAAAAGTGCCCTGGAGCTAAACACTCTCGCTCTTTAGAAAGTCATAAGCAAGCAACAAGAAGAAAACACTCAGTGACACAGCTTTTAGTGAGCTTTTGGCAGGTTTTGGAATGTAATGGAGAAACCATGCAGTGCTATAATGTGATAAATTTGTGGGCATTAATACATGTGAAGACAGATTTTTGGATTACTGTATTATGATGCACAGCTCTCTGGCTAATTTGCATGCAACATTTCTATGATTAATAAATGAGGCAATGCTGGAAACTACTGTACTACAGTGAACCACTTGTAGCAATTGCCAGCACTCCAGCATGCAACATTAAATACTATGCTCTGCTTCTGTAAGCTCTGAATATTTGAAGATCAGTTTGCAGTTCCCAGGCTGCAAAGTGATCAAAGGAGGGGAAGAATGTTCCTTACTTTTATCCCTTTTACAGAGAACCAGAATAGTCAGCAGATACCTTGTGTAGAAATGTCAAGCAAACGCAAATGGAAAAAAATAAAATCAAAAGGACTTACTAAAATAACTGGAGTAAAAGTGTAAATCAACTCTTTATAAAAAGCAAGATGTATTTTTGAAGTCCTAATGTTTTGTACTTCACAGTTTTAGTAAAATGAACATATCATATTGCATAGAATAGTATACTCTCAATACTGGGATAAATCATTTGAAGATCATAAAGATAAGCATACAATGGGTCTGCATTAAAAAAATTTATTATGCTGTCTGAATCCAAGGTCTAAAAGTGTTGCAACTGATTTCTTGGTTCAAACACCACTTCTTTTACAGCACTCATGCCAAATTTGTGAAGATGGTGAGAAAATTCAGAAGATTAGATCTATAATCTGGTATCTTCAGTCTAAATAAAGAAGTGTCAGATATGTGACACATATGGCTAGCAATTCGGGGTATCAGGATATCTAGAATACACTGATATTGCTATCCTAGCTTGGAATTTCAGATCAGGCTCTCTGCCTTTTACTATGAAGAATTTTTTCCCTGCTTCAATGGGTTTTTTCTCACACTAACACAAGTTTTTTCTCAGCCTAACACAAATTTGTTCATCTCCATTCTCATTTTTTAATTCCTGTCTTTTTAAGAAACCTCTTGTGAAATTAAAGAGGTGCATCATATTCTTGCATCACACCCTGAGCACAGTTAGGCTTTGGCTTCCTGAGCTTTCAGATGACGCTGCCAGCACCACTCTGCCTCCTGAACATTTTACTGCAGGCATGGGCAGCTTACATGTTCTGAAGCAATGACTATATTAAGTACCCAGTGATGCATCCTTCCCAGAAACTGAAAATAAAGGTATAAAGGAAATCTGCACAATAATTTATGGGTGTTAACATATGGGTGTAAGCTTCTCTGTGGGTAATTATGTGGCTAGGCTAATGATGCCAAGGATGCTTTGATACATTAAAAAAATTTCTCACAATGATGTTATTGAGCATTTCATTAGTCAGAAGTACGTGCAGACCCCTGCGACAAGACAAAGCACCAGGCTACATTAGCATGCCTTGAAGAAGGCTCTCAGCTCAGAGAAATTGCTCCCAAAGCTTCCTCTGACTTGGTGGCAGGCAGCTGGCATGGAGCCCCTGAGTCCTTGAGCAATTCTCCAATACATTGCTCATCACTCCCATCATGAGAGCTCAGGGTATGTTCAGTTGCTGTGGAGACACCAGAAGCAATTCCACCACAAAGGCTACCCTGTGAAGTGGGCTCAGGCTGCCATGCCTCTGCCTGTTTTCCAGTATTGTCATTGCTCAGCTGGAATTAAACTTCACACAGTTTAAATTTTAAAGCCTTCAGTTTTTTTTTTCTATTTTTAGCTTTTCTTCAATGTCTAATCCTTTGACCACTTGCATTAACTTTGTGAAAAATTGCACTGTTCTAACACAGCCAACCACTGCCCTACTGACACACAGTTGCCAGCATTAGGGAAGGATCCTCAGGGATACAGGGGTTTACAGAAGAACCAGCCAGGTCTTCTGAGCACTGTCAGGGAGGCAGAGTCCTGCCCTTGCTCTGGCTGTGGGGAGGGCAGGAGATGCCCTGGTGTGGGGGGGTTGGATCTGGGGAGGCTGTGTCTGCATTTCCTGCGCCCCGCCAGCGTGTCACGCATGCTGGGACCGAGCCTCAGCTTGTGGAAATGCTTGCAGGGCAATTTACAGCAAACAGCCGCCCCTACTGCTGTGTTTGTTACAAACTTGGCTGCAGTACAGTAATGTTTAGTGGATTAATAATGTTTGCTTTTGGCCTCTCCTAGTCCCTCGGCAAACAATTTTCATGTATAATAAATGTTCTTATTTAGTCGAACTAGAACAGAGCCCAAGGGTCAGAATAGCCAAACCTGCATGCTGAGAAGAGACTCCAGGTTTCCACACAAGGCAGCAGCTCTCTTCCCTCTCCAAGCCAGGGTCCAGTGTTTGGGCACTTCCGCAGAGTCAGTTTTGCTGAGCAGGTCTCTGAAACTGCAGAGGGGCCACGCCACATGTCCCCTTTGGCAGGAACCAGTCTGTCCAGTCAAAAGGGTCGCAGTGGGCAGCAGAGGCAGCACGGAATCACTGGGACAGGCAGATATTTCTTGAGTGTTTGGCATCTTAAAATAGAACAACATGTTTTAAATTTAAAAACCTTATTTTTATATATATATAAAAAATAGGCAAAAAGTAAACATCTCACACAGGGCATGCTGTGAGGGCACATGAGGGTGACTAAGTGGCTTATGGTCTTGCATTTTCGAAGAAAGCCCTAAGGCTTTTAGAGTTACAAACCCTTTAAAAATCTATACTGTTTATTTTGTTGATTATTAGTCTCTTTTGGGAAACAAAGTGTCTGCCCATGTTTCATAACATGTAGCAGAAATACAGAGATATGCAAATACAGAAGTTACACAACGAAAGCAAAACTGAATTAAAGCTGTTTACAGTCAAAAAATGAGAACCAGATCTGCAGCCTTTTTATTGCTACACCACTGAAATGAGTGTGTGCACAGCCAGGCTGCTGAGGTGCTTTAGTGCTGCTTGGTAGAGCTGTTTCTCTGCATTCTCCCACCCCTCTTTAGGCCTCCTCAGTTACTGCTAAAATGGAGGCAACCAGTCTTGGGTATAATGAAAGAGGAATGTTTAAGTAGTCCTGTAAAACTTTATGACAGCTATTAATTGACAGCAAGTAATTAAGAACAGCAATCAGAACTTATTTCAAGTGATGCACTGGTGACTTCTGGCCTGGGGAGCAGAAGGCTGGCAACACTGCTGTGACAAGCAGTGGGACAGAGACTCTTGGCTATTGAACCCTGTGACCCAAGTGCTGTGGCTGAGTATTTGAAAATACTACAAGAAATACAGGTTGTTACACAGATCCAGGTGCTCGCTGACACACCTGGTGAGCTTGCCAGCACTGTCTCCAGCGGAGGATTTCTTGCCAGTCCTGTACACTGAAGTTGTGCTTACACAAAGCTGTGGGCAAGATCCAAGAGCTCAGACAGGCAGGTTAGGTCAGTGTCTGCCATGAAAAGGTAGGCAAGATGAATTCATTTTGTCTTGGCTTATCTGAGCGATGCCCTGCCTCGCCATGGCACAGTGGTCTGTGTCACTGGCAATTTTCGCTGCCACAAAAGGTGTTGCTTGACCACAGCTAGCAAAACAACAAGTAAATATGTAAAACAATTTGACAGGCACCAGAGAAAGAACATTATCAAACAAATTATTTCTCAAGTGTTATTGGGTCATATGCAGGGAAAATAAAATAAAAAATTTCTTGCAGGACATCTAAGCAACAAAACTATTTTCACTGAGCCAGGAGACTCAAGCTACGAGCTACCTTTGATCCAGACTGGCTAATTATGAAACCTATTCCTGTACAGTTCCCTTCATTATGCAGGCCACATAGATTATTTCTATCTCTTCAAGAAATATGCATGAATGTTTTCTGAAAGTGATTAGTTTGACACTTTTTACACTTCATTGTTTGATTGATTGTTCAGGGTGAAAAGGAAAAGAAATCTTTGGCAACCTCTTGTGGTTGTGGGGCATTTCTTTATACCCACTTCCATTGAGGATCAGTAGTGGGGGCTACAAACACATCAAAACAGAAGTATCAGTGGGACAGCCAGATCTTCAGACTGGAGTTCATATTAGCAATTCAGGGAAAAAAGAGATAGAAACATATAAATACATTTAGGAACATATTAAACACAGATACATTTCTGAACTCTGAACACAAGAGTGTATTGGGACTTTGCAAATCAGCTTTGCCTTTATAGCAAGACCATGCAAACTTCAGCTCCTAAGCCTGAGACTGGAGATATTGAAAATTACAGCCACCTTTGTTGTAATGTGAAAATGTAGGTTAAATAACATATTTCTTCAGATATATTCTTCTCTTTATATTTTTTCCTAATTGTCTCCATTTTTCCTTTGGCAGCCATAAAACATTGTAACCAACCACAAATAACTATACAGATGGAAGAGGGAGAATGTAAACAGACCATTCTTACTCCTTGTTTTGCTTATTCATATTTTGAACATGTTTATTTGTTTATAAAATTGTTGTACATTAATAGAAGCACTAGAAATATTTCCAAGCCATTGGTTACAGATAATTTAAAGATGATTTAAAGTTCATTAATTCTCTAAAAATGAATCATGTAAAAATGAGGCCTTCCTGTCCTCAGATCTACTCATCTCCCTGTCTGATTTTAATTTTCTCAGCTCTTTTAGAGATTCAGCCCAAGCTGAGCAGAAATGCAGTGATTTATCTCAACAGTGCCAGAAATTCAGGGCAATTTTGAAGTACTTGGGAGAGCTTATCCCTTGCTAGCTGCCAGTGCTGACAGCCCAGTTCAAGAGAGAGGTTTCTGTTGCCCCTCCCATGCCAGGTTCAGCCCCACTCCCAAGGTGCCCAGGGATGCCCGTGCAGGGTGTTCACAGAGATGTGCTTTGGTGCAGCCCTGTGCAGCAGTGTCCCTCCCATCCCATCCCATCTCATCCAGGATGGTGACAGGAGCCATGGGAGCGGAGCAGGGCCCAGCACAAACCCCTGAGGGCCCCACACCACAGGAAAACAGCTGCCCTTCACCTGCACAGCTCCTGCTCCCACAGCTAACAAGAGGACGGCCTAGCACATCTGGAAACTCACAGGGCTGCTTTTCAGAGTGAAAATACAGTTCACAGAGAGAGAGAGAGTTCCTACACTTCCCATGTAACAAAGGCTGTGCTGGTTGGGAGGAATGGTTTGTTACAGCTCTCTGGGAGCAGAAGTGCAGCTTTCATAGTGGATTATCAAATGCCTGAAGGCTTTGTAGATCTGTTCATTCTGGGTACAGATGAACCCACCACTTCTCCAAGCTTGCTCAGCAGCACGGTTCAAGTCCCCAATGCATGTCCACTGATCTTTGTATTTCCTTGAAACAGCCCATTTGGAATGATCATTAATGGAATGAAAGGTGAAGTTCAATGGCATCCCTATTATGTTTATGTTGTAGACGTGGTAGTCAAGAGAGCAATTCGAGTAAAGTTTTTCTCCAGAACGCTGCCAGGATTCAGCCAACAAATCAGTCTTCAGCTCCTGAGCCATCCAGGCCACATAGATATCTGTGGAATAACACAGGGTGTGGGCAATCAGTGTTTCATGTTCCTTCATTTAAGAACAGACTGAAAAGCATAATCTAAATTGTGCTAGTTTCATTGCAAAGCATGAAGTTGGCCAGAGGGAATTTTGCCCCCTCCCCTTATTTTGACTTTTTCAGAAGTTCATTTCTACTTTTTCTCCTTCTAGAAAACCTGTTACAAACAAACAGCATGAAAAAAGGGAACAGACAAAAAAATTGCAAGTCCTCTTCATAACAAAGAACTCCCAGATGATTCAACCCCCCTATTTCTTCTTCTTTGTTACTGCTGAATAATGGAGCATAATTTTCCTGAAGATCTAATTGTTCAATACCTTAGGATGGACCAGACAGCTTTTTGCTTTGTGGGGCTGAGAGAACACTAGGATAGGACAGCACACCTTGCCCTCTGATACATCTGAAGCTGAACTTCCTTTTTCCCCCTCAGAGAGAATATGAATTTTTAAATAATTTATAAATTCATATTTTAAGAATAAATTGAGAATGTGTTATATAGAGAGCAAAAGGTTCTCTTACCATCTATGAACAAGTGTGATTTTGCAAAGTGGAGAAAGGTTTCCCCATGAGCTGACTGGAGCTTGGAGAGGTGGTGCAAGGGGGCTGAGGGCAGCCTGGCCTTTGCACAGAGTTTCTGGAGATTTGGGAGATCAGCTTGGAAGATGTCAGGGATGGAACAGCTGTAGATTCCTGGATTATAACTCAGCATCTGTTGGTCTGGGAAAACCCACAAAAATGAACACATGCAGAATTAAAATGGGTTAAAAAAAAGCAATCAAGAGAGCAAAGTTCTATCTTGGACAGAAAACCTAAATCCTTCTTAATCTTGACAGCCTATCTCCTGGATGAGTTATGCGTCAAAGTATCTTATTTTAGCAACCACGAATTTGTGCATTGCTTTGTATCCTGACTGGCCCTGCAGCACAAAGACTGGCTGGGAAAGTACACTCAGGCTTTCCACTTACACCCCATTATTTCTAGCAGAACTGTTAACTGGGAGTTTTGGTCCACTGCCACTTCCACCCATGCCCATCTTCAAGCCTCTCTGCAGTCAGGGAGCACTCGGACATCACGTGTAAATCCAAACCTGCCTCTATTTACAGGACTTGTTTCCAGTCAGTTACAGCTGCCAAGCCAAATGCAAACAGAGGAGCTGCCAAAGGGTCTAGTTTGGTTTTAGGGAGAACAGAACTTGACTTTCAGCATCTGGATTGAATTTGCAGAAGAAATCTCCTTTTCTGAACAGTGCACAGCTCAACTGTAGAAGTCCTTGCCATGGATAGCATAAACAGCTAGGGAACAAAGGGGCTCATTAGGTGAGTCCATGGAAGACCATTCCATCAGAAACATTCCAGTCTTTCTGGCTCAGCAAATCCCTGAACCACAGATTAGCAGAAGCTGGGAGGATGAGGCAGGAAAAAGCATTAGCATATGCATCTCATTTTTTGTCCTCTTCCGCTCTACACAAGCATAGATGTGTTTCCACAAACAGGAACCTGGGTTAGACAGCTCTGAGGTGTGGCCAGCCTGGCAATTTGCACAGCATGTGCTGTTTATTAACTTGATTTGAGGTTTCTGAGAGAGAGAAGAGTGAAAAAACAGCGTGAAAAGAGTTGAGGAACATGCCAATATGACTTCTTGTGGTGTCTTTCAATAGTCCCTTTTCAGGATTCCAGTGCCAGTTATCACTGCCAGATAGTTCTGAATCTTGCAGCTGTATTTTGTTGGGTTTGGGGTTTTTTTATGCATTTAGTGTTGGCAATTTTTGTGGCAAATAAATACCTGGGAAAATTCTAGGTGATATTTATTCCATACTTCATATTTCTGATGAGTCAAGGCTACTACTCCAGCTCAAGCAGTGGTTGCCTTACATTTTCAGAACTGCAGATGACTGTTGCTGACTGAGCTATTACTGTTAAAAGTGATTAATCATCCTACTTTGTATTTCCAAAGCATTTGTTTGCATGGACTGAGTTTACTCTCGATATGCACTTGTGACTATTATTATCCTGATAGGCCCCATAGGGAGATGAAAACAGAGTGGAAGAGTGAATTTCCCACATTCACACAGGAAATCATTGGATAAACACAACTGAAGCCAAGAATGCTTTTTCCAGGCCCCACTTGGTTTCCCAATGTCACAAAAAAAGGTCAAGAACAAGGAATTTTTGAGGAGAAACCTCAAGGAAAGCAATCAGAGAGATGTAGTGGGACAAAGGCTTTCTTAGGGAGAAGCTTTTCATACCTATTTCTGTGAACTGATCATATTTGAAGGTTATACAGATGGCCGTCTGTCCGAAGGACTCCCCAGTAGATGGATATCCATAACCATCCTCAGGGATGGGAGGGAACAGGGGCACACTGTGAATCACCCAGAAGCCTTGTGATTTATCCAAGAGCAGAAATCCTGTCAAAATAAAAGTTACTGCAAATGAATAAAGGAGGAAAGAACCCTGGGATGATAGAGCTGTGCCCTACTTTGGCTTTGCTGCTGCAGATACCATATTTCAGTGTGTTAATGTCTACAGCAAGCTGATCTAGAGTAGATTATTAGATCATAGGAGACCCTAATATTGTATTAAAAATGCATCAATTCTTTCCTGCATAATTCAAACTGTCATCATGTTTTATTTGAATAAAATCTTTTCACACCCCCATCCTCTGCTCAAATTTTGCCTTTAAGAGTTCTGACAATTGAAGGTCACAGGTTGTGACCCTCTCTCCATTGCTCATCTTTTTTCATTTCAAATATTCACTGGACAAAGGGAAACAGGTTCTGTCAATACCGTGTCTTCTTTCCCAGACCAAAATGTCTCCCATGGGGAAGCAGCAGAGAGACAGGCTATGCTTCTCCCCTCCAGGGTGGATCATGCTCCTGAGCTGTGCCCATTGCTGCAGCCTGAAAACACAGCCCTGCAAAATGTGCTCATTTCCACGTCAGGCTGGGCAAACCCCACCTGCTTCCTCAGGGGAACATTTAAACTCCACTGAAGTTTTACACTCATATAAAGTCTCGATTTTCTGTAACTACATCCTACAGTGCTTCCATTCCAGTTTCTTGTCCCGGAAAGTTTGGAGGGGTTTTTGTTGAGGGAATGTTTCCCTTCACATCTTGTACTGCTTTGCCATCAGGCACAGGATGGTGCTGAAATGATTTCTATTAGTTTCAACTCTTGAAACAAAGAGTCCATAAGCCCCAGGATCCTTCACACAGCACAGGCATAGCAAAACCAAAACAGAAGCTGCAACATAGGTGACTATACAAAAACCACACACCATGCAAATCACTCTTCAGTTTTGCTCTAGGCAGGAATTTTAGATATGCAGATAGGCAAACAGACAGACAAGTAGATGAAGTCGATGCTATCTGCAATTTTAGAAAGGAGAAAATAGTAGTTTGGGACTCTCCCTGTACCTTTGGTGTGTCCACATTTCGACCCTTTGGAGTCTGATTCAGGGATCTCATCGTTGTATATTGCATACGCAGTGGTGTTCCTCTGCAGGGAAACACACATTTCTGAAACATGACATTCAGTAAGAGGAAGGCATTTAAGCAAACATCTGCTGGGAACAGAAGAAAGAATTCAGGATTCCTCTGTGTGAACATCACGAGCCTAATCCTGCTCCCAGTTCAGCTGACACAGTCTCCACAGACCTTACAGTAAAACCAACCTGAAGACTCAGCATTAGGGCCTCAGCTGACATGAAGTGGAAGCTCTCTCAATCACTGCTGTAGCCCTTTCCCAAGGGTTGAATATGCTTGCTAAGCCAGTTTACATGGGTTTAGTGGCCACTTGCTTGCAAAGAAGTTCCACTGTCTGTTTTTTGGGCCTCTCTCTGATTTAGCAACCAGATCTGGTAAAAATATTTGCTGAGTAAAAATAGACATGACAACTGTTCTTATTAAGGGCAAGTAATTAAAGCTTTTTTGCAAAAAAATTTGCATACAGCCGCACCTTATTTCCCCTGAATAGAGAACTTCAAAGGAGTTGGGACATGCCTCCCCTCCCAATGTACTCTGAGTTTGTAAACAGTTTATTACAGCTGCAGTAAGACCTGGGATTTGACAGTTTTCTGGACTGCCAATATTTAAGTGACTTTTGGGAGTCTCTTGTACATACAAATTACTTGCACCCTACCACAAACCCACAGGAGAAATGTGAAGACATGCCCAGACTCCCAACAATACTACACAGATGGGAAAAAATAATTATAGGGAAATCTTGTGATATTTTACCATCACTTCACACAAATGTGCATGAGGTGTCTGAGGGTAGGAGCAAAAAAAAGAAGTCAACAAGCAGCATAACACTGCTGGAGCAGTCACAGTGATTTCAGGAGGACAATAAAACCCCAGATTTGATTTGAGTCAGTGTATGAAACACATGCACATAGCAGGGCTTAGGACAAGTGTCTGCAACAATTACCACTGGCCTTGGTCAGATGTTGTTTCAGATATTGCTCAACGTGAATTGCAGAAAAGAAGCCAAAGGGAGAATGTATGAAAACTCTTTTTTTGATGGACAATAACTATATGAAAAGCTTGACTAGAAATTAGAAGTTTGAGGATTATTCCTAATTGTTACCAAAACTACAAATAATATGCCCAGCTGTCAAAGTGCTCCTCCCCTATGTGTTTTAGCAGATCCAGTGGTCAGGCCTGGCTTATATGCTTATTCTGGCTGCTTTCATGTCATCTGCATAAAATATCACGTAATCACAGTAACAAAAACGAAATGTCACTTGCCTTGGACTCATATGTCTCATACAGCTGCTGCAGTGTTTGTCCCAGAGCACTCTGGCTCATGTTGATGAGGTATTTACCAAGCTGCCACTGTGGAGTCAGAGCATCCATGTACAGGTATTCCAGTCCCAGCATGGGAATCTGTCCTTTGGCATGCTTTGGCAGCTTGTAAAGAGCAAACCTGCAACAGAGAAGAGCAATTGGTTTTTCACCACCACCCTGTTTGAATGTATATCAATGAGTATCTCCCTCCCTGAGAAAAAGCAGGGTGAATCCAGGGATGCCTGGGCTGGAGGGGCAGCAGTGCAGCCTGACCCTCAAAGCAATGACCCAGCCCAGGGACCAGCTGCAGTTTGCCAGCACAGTCCCTGCTGCAGACAAATCTGTGCTGCTGCTTAGCAAGCAAGGGAGGCTGATTCAGCACCAAACTCCTGATGCTGTGGCCAGACTGCTGTTGGTACCCCTGAAGAATCTGAGGTAGCCTTGGTTGAGTCCATGAAATCCCTATTGCTCCTGGCTCTGGTAATGAACCTCAGGTCCCAAACCCAGTCTAACATTCCCCCAGGTCAAACAATTTCTAT
The DNA here is from genome assembly GCF_015832195.1 of Motacilla alba alba. NCBI lineage: Eukaryota > Metazoa > Chordata > Aves > Passeriformes > Motacillidae > Motacilla > Motacilla alba. Next base: position 14,020,373 of record NC_052023.1, on the reverse strand, counting down.
ATTATATAAATATGGCTTTATATTAAATAGATAAAATTAGGTATTGAAATAAAAAAGTGCATTATATTATGTTTATATGTTGCAGACTGGAAATTTTCAAACCATTAGCCAGGAATACAAATCTCTTCAAAACTGTAAAGTATTCAATATTGTCAGTAAACAGAGTAAATGGCTCAGTTCATACTAAGGTTCCTGATAAAGTAAACAAGTTTTCCCAGTGCACAAGTCCATGGGATTAATCACAATGTAATTAACTCAGCCACTTTCTCTGAGGGCTGTAATTGAGTCATTTGCTATTAATGTCAACACTAAGGACTGAGTGGCATTGTTTTCAGTCTGTACTATTTAACAAAAATGCAGCCTGTGCTTAACCGCTCAAGCATATCAGGAGGAGTAAACCTTGCCCAGTTGATTTAGAGGCTCAAGTTGGTGACAAAAGACATCTCCAAACACAGGTAAGAAGTGGTAGGAAAACATTCTACTAGAGAAGAACATTTAATCCATGGGAAATGTACATGTACAGGCAGAAGAAAAACATACACCAGTGGTGGTCCTGGTAATCCACCTGCCACTGACTGAAGGATCTCCTCAAAGTATCTCAGAAGAAATAACTTCTGATGACAGATCATAAAGAAGAAAGTGATTTATATAACCAGGCTGGGAAGAGTGGTCTGTGCCTATACATGCACCAGGAGTCACAACAATCCCTTTATCCGAAATAAAGATTTGAAATGAAAATTCAGAAAGGAGAGGAATAGCAGTAGTTACAGTAGTAAGAGCTGATCCAGGAATTAGTAGATGAAGCCTTTCCAAACTACTTTGAGACCTACTGAAAGGTTTATGCTCTCGAAGTGTTTACAGCTTTGCATCTGACAAACCCACCTTAGCAGATACGCTTACGAAATGCTAGTCACGGAGCTATCAGGAAATTGCCTGCCGATTCCCAGTGGATACATGTTTTGGCTCTTTCCAGAAAGCCAGCTGAGTGTATTACCAATTAAAGTTGTATAAAATATTTAATGCTATTTGTGCACAGGAAATTTCTCAAGAACTTAGGCATTGGTGGGAGCAGAGTAAAAGTTATTTTCCCGAGAACCAAGAAAGAGCAAATCAGCTTAGACTGGGTTAGCACTGTCACATTGTTTTCTTGTGACTGAACACAACTTACAAGCAAGAATCACATCTTTACTTCTTCCCTTCCTCCCCACCCCCTCAAAAAAAAAGCCCAAACAAACAATGTGCATGGTGGCTTCAGTCCTTGACTCAGCATTTCTCAGAAAGAATAGTTCTGGCTTTTACTTGCAGGGAAGGCTTCCCACAGAAAAGTGAGTTTAGATGAATAAGGGAAAGACTCTGCCATCCTCACACAGCCGGTCCCAGGGCCATGTGCTCTGGCAGCCCCTGTGGGAGGTGCAGCAAGGATTGTGGGATGAGATCCTGAGTGAAGTGAAAACACAGGAGAGAATTCTGCTCGCCCAGGTACTGCGTGCGGGGAGGAGCTGCCAGCCCAGCTGGGGAGCACAGATGGGATCAGGTCAGATAAAGCAAGTGATCCCTCTGGTTCAGCGGCAAATGAAAGGGTGTGTGAGTACTGAGCAGTTATGGAATACTGCAGGATGAAACCACTGCATAGCAGGAACTCACACAAACCTGCTGCTAACTGAACGTAATGCAGTGTTGTTTGTTTAAAAGGACATTGACATCTTTTGTTAAAGAGGAGGCTCTTCTCAGCAGTTTCAGTTCTGCTTCTCCGGTCAGCTTCATAGCAACCACATCCAGAATCCAAAGGCTGACTCTTCTTAGTAAACCAGAATGACCCCAGCAGACAGGCAAGTTTGTCTTCTTTTGATCAGGGCATATTGAAAAGGTAACACCCCCCCATGTCCTACCTGCTAAATTTGTGAAAGGGAACATGGATTTGCCTGTGCAGACCCCCAGGTTTCCTCGTCACTGGAACCTGGGGAACAGGCCCCACATCACTGGCATTGACATTGAGGCACAGGTGAATTACTCCTGGTCCCAGCCTTCAAAGAATTTCTCAGAAAATTTTAATGCAAAAATTGTCTTCATCTAAGAAACTGACAGTTTGTATATATATTGGTCTGTGTTTTTGTTCGTTTTTTTTGTTTGTTTGTTTGGGTTTTTGTGTTCATTTGTTTTTCATGAAAAACCTCATTCTGCAAGGAATAAATCCAATTTAGGGAGGAATAAAATATCTCATACCTTGAAGTTCCTTGATAGCTGCACCAACTAAGAGTCTGATTCCTGAAAAGATTACATTATCCAGAAGGGCCTTGGCGAAGGTGACAAGTCATAGGGATGGTCATACATTTGGTGCTATGCCAACAGAGAGCAAAGCCGGGGTTGTGCTCCTGCACCAGAGGCCCTCGCTGTGGTTAGCTCTGTGTGCAAGGAAAGGGATGGGCCTACCTCTTCGGCACTTGTATCCAAACTAATCGCTGCTCACAAGAAAAACATTTTTCTTTTGAAATTAGTTGATAGTTATCTTCAGGAAGCTCTTTTTCAAGAGCCCTCTTTTCACTTTTAAAATCTGGGCTGGATATTATGCAATTGCACTTTGCATCTTTTCATCTTGAAAGCTCATTAATCCAATTAATCCTTTCATGCCCGGAGTTGGGCTCGCAGCCGGCAGCGGGCAGGCGCCGGCGGTGCCGTGACGGCAGCTCCGGGCAGGAGCGACTCCTGCTCCAGCGACAGGGCACCGGCGCTCGGCCGCGCTGCTGCCGCCGGCCCGGGGCGGCTCAGCCTCCGCTGCCGCTCAGCGAGCGGCCGAGAGCCCCGCTGCCGCTCAGAGCCAGCCCAGGGGACACGCGGGCCCTTCCCGCCGCTGCTTCCCGGGCCAGCGAGCCCGGGCCCGGCCGTGCCCCCGGGGCTGCCGCTGGCGAGCGCAGCCTTGGCACCGCAACACAGGCTGTGCTCGCTTTGATCATGAGACATGAACGCCGTGTAAAACCGTGATTATTTCATTGTTCTGCAGTTAGTCATGATCCTGCACGGTGGTTGGTTGAGAGAAACGAAATCCGATTTCAGTGACTTATCCTAGGTTTTTCAAACGCAGCGCTCCGCCACTACTCTCACGCCGACAGCGCTGAACCAGCGACTGCCTTTGCATTGCTTCTCGGTGACCCACCCACTTCCCGCCGTTCAATCTCAATGTATTTATTTACTCTCCCAGCGGTTCTCTCCTGCACGGCATTTACTCACCAATCCACCGTCTCCCCCGCTTCGTTCCTGCAGGAAATCTCAGCGGCCCGCAGGGGCACGCAGGAGAGAAGGAAGAGCAGAGCGAGGTGGCAGCAAGCAGATCCCGCCGGCATTTTGGTTTCCCGGCTGCGCAGGGCGAGCCCCGAGCGGCTGTAAAAGGAGAAGTTGCGCTGCGAGAGCTGTCAGCTCCTGCCCACGGAGCAGGGAGCGCAGCCGGCACGGCGCAGCCGGCCCGGGACACCGGGCTCCACTGCAGGGACGGCCATGGACAGCGGGACACGGGCTCTTGGGAGCCGCCGGAAACTGCTCAAGGTTTCTTTGGGCAACAAAATGACAGCTGACAAGCTATGTTTTTGACAAAAAAACAGGAAAAAATTATTATTTGACTATTTACAATATTCATGGTATTCTGCTTTAAAAAAAAAGCTCCAGTCCGCAGATACCGAAACACTTTTTGTTTTCTTTTCAGTTCTCCATGACTGACGTACAAATTTTCCACAACTATCTGAAAAAAAACGCTGGTGTTCAGACAAGCGAAACATCATCATCTCCAGCTCACAACTTCTCCGCCCAGCCCTCGCAGCGAGCGCAGCCTCGGCCCGTGCCCGCAGAAAGGGCTCCCGCTCAGCGCCGCGCCCCGCCCGATGGCGCTGGGGACCTCCAGACACCCCCGGGCACCTTCAGCCACCCCTGGGGACTGAGGCCGTAGGGACTGAGCCGGAGAAACGCTCTGATCTCTGAACCAAATGAATTTACTTACAATTAGCTAATGCTTTTTTCAACGATTTTTAAAGTGCATTAACATTTCTGTTAAGAACAAGCATGTCTGAATGGAGTGATTTCACATCTGATATTCTTTTAGCAATTCACACATAAAAAGCCTAAATTTGTATTTTGGTGTGGAAATGCTCTTTCTCCGTTCTCATTATGCCTACACGAAAAGGGGCTGATTTACATTAAAAGTTGTTGATATGGAGTATGGGATATTTCAGCCTCATGGAAAGTCTAGTGCAATGAGCTCTAGGTATTTTAGCACAACAGAAATCCCCACAAGCTTTGCAGAATTTTGTCACCTTGCTAGAACAATCTCTCCAACATTGTAAGAGATGTGTAAATGGTGTGTGTTTGGCAGAAGCAGGGTAAAACTTAATAATAGGGCTTAATGCAAACAAAACCAATGATCCCAGAGAAGAGACTCAGTGAAGGTCTATATGCTCAGGACTAATTCACAGATGACAAATGAGAGACTAGTTCACTGTGACTCCTGTTCTATAATCTGTCTCCCAGAAAATTTTAAAATTTTATCACAGCTGCTACTAATACAATAATAGTCTCCTAAAGCATTTTTTCTTCCTGTCAGGACTTTGCAATTTATAATGAAAATATTCTCATTATCACAGGTAACTACAAAAATAAAGGCCATAAGCACTGTTTATGTTTCACTGGCATTCCACTGCATTTCTTTACTACTGCCACGTGTTTTCTTTGCAGATCCAGGACCTTGAAGTCCTCAACTGTGAATATGGCAAGAATACAATTAAGTTCCTTCGCCTTCATAAAGAGGGAAAGAAGCAGTTTGTTAAAGAAGTGGAAGTGTGTGCACATCTCCGGCTGACTTCTGCTCAGGAGTACCTGGAAGGAAACAATTCTCTTGTGATACCTACAGACACCATAAAGAATATTGTCCTTGTGTTGGCCAAAAAAAATGGGGTATTTTTACTTATTTTTTAACTAGCCTTGCTGTTTCTTACAACTTCATTTGAAAGTATTTGTTATACTAACTTTTTATTTTTAATTTGCATATCAGATCAGTACCAAAGTAATTTTCAGTGATTTTATTTTTCCTCCTCCACTGCTTATCCTGTGGACTCTTTCTTAGTTTTCCAAAGCCTTTTTTTCTCAGGAGCTAGCACTGTTTTTTGTGGATTTTTCATATAAAAGCCATTTTTAAAAAAATTTAATAGCCCATAATCCCACATTATTCCTATATAGTATTTTTAAACAGAAGATCTCCAAGTATGAGACTCCTCTTAATTCTTCTGTGCTCTTACTGCCATCAATTGCATGTATCATAATGACAATCTGTAGCACTAAATTTCTCCATAATGAAATCCCATCTTTACCCTGTAAAACTTAAATAGAATATCACCATATCAATCAGAATAATCGTGATAAATTATTATTTCAGCATTATATCCTCAAAGCATAAGACTCCTGCAGCAGTTTCTCTCAGTCCAAGAACTGCAGCTCACTGTACCACAGAATGGAAGATTTTTAACACAACTACAGCTGCTATTTGCAGCATATGCTACAAGCTGGTCAAATGACTGGGCACAGTGAGCCAAGCTAGAAATAAGAGAAATGTGTTTTCAACCACACTGATTCTTCCCAAATACAACAACCAGAAAAATCTACTTTTGTACATGAGGTAATTGCTTCTTTCTAACAATACTGTTTGCTGCCTTAGATCCCAAGTTTAGAACAATTTGCTATAGATATCTGCAATCACTTCATGACAACATTTTGCCAAGTGGCGTACGTCAAAGCCTACGTTCAAGAAGTACCATGGCAACGTCTGCATGAGGTATCTAAAACACTAATACATTCCATTTGTTTATGCTGTAGCCATTCCTCACTCCCTTAGCTCCTGTTTTCAAATTAACATAATAATATTTATGGCACTTTTACTTATGTGTCTGCTCTAAACTGCAGGATGGCGTTCCCCACATCCACTCATTCATATGTGTTCCTGATGGGATCCGCTTTTGTGAAGCTGAGCAGTGCCGGAATGGTGAGAAAAGAATTGGCAGCATCCCCTACTTCTCTGGAAATATTTCTGCCAATGATAGATGAAGATGGCTTTAGAGATAGCTATGGGTGTTACAGGGCTTAGGGCACAGCCAAACTGCTCCAGAGGTCTAAACCAAAGAAGATTTTTGACGTTCTTGATCTCTGAGACATGGCTGAGGAACTAACGTAGCTCACATTAGTATGTATATCCCAAACATGGAATGGTTACAACAGCACATCCAGCAGAACTGTTACATCTTGCCACAGGATTTAACAGCATTCCGAGAACAGGCTGCTTACTTTTCTACCTTATACTACAACCTGCAGTCTCCTATGATCCTTATCTGATACCACACTGCTGCAGGCCAATTGCCTGCTTTGCAGTAATTTTCAAACTCCTGTCAACATGCCCTTATTTTATTTCTAAGAAAGAAATTTCATTGCTGCAAGCCAGACTAGCTTGAACATCGTGAGCACTCTGGTCTACATGTGAACCATTGTACACATGAAAATACTTCAGTGTGCTTACTATTTTTGCCCACCATGCATAAACAAAGCAGTATTTGGCTTAACCAAGAGTTTTGTAACACTTAAAAGACAGGCTTTCAAGCTTAGCTGTCTGTCCATGAATTGGCATTCCAAAGGGAGTGTAAAAATCTCTACTTGCTATGGCTTGCAACAAAAGCCCAAGTCCAGTCTCACTGTGATGGGGTTTTGTTTAATGCATCTCCTGGATTACTGGGAACCGAGCTGAGGCCACTGTATCACTTCACATAATGGCTTTAGAGGACTTAGCATTAGCTCAGTACCTGTCTATACTATATTAATGTAACTTAGAACTTTTTCCCATCCTATTCAGAACCAGTGGCAAGACCAGTTTCACTTGCAGACAGGACACAAGTTTTGAAAGGTCCATCTGAGCATTGCTCCTGTGTTCCTACTGAAAGAACACAGAAAGCCTTCCACAAGTCTCCAGTGCCTCTTAGCCTTATCTTTTTTAATGTCTCTAGTATTGTTAACTACTGCTGTACTTTTGGCAGCCTCAACAGTATTGACTGTATTTTCTGGAAAACATTAAAAAAGACACCTGAATTAAAAAAAAAAAAAAAAAAAAAAAAAAAAAGAAACAAAAAGAATCTCTACATTTTTGAAAAGCTGTTGCTCTTAATGTAGATTTTATTAAATTTTTTATCATCATGAAAATTTAACAAGCAATTCTGCAACTTCAGATTCTACACAAACAGAAAGCTTTTATGGCTTACTGAAGAAACCACCTGTCCTTCTTAGACTTGCCTTCATGTAGCCTTCAAGTTGTTTCTTTAGTATTCCCTTCCTAGGTGAACAATAACCAAAGTGATGATTTTCAAATCACTTTTATTTTTCTTCTAAGAGAATGTTCTCTATATTTAGCATCCTCCTATGCACCTATCAGCCATATATGGGAGTTCATTTCTCAGTTAATCCTATTGTTTAATAATTTTCTTATCATGAAAAAGAAAACCCTAGTGAGAGGTTTAATAGAATTATGTTTTGCCATTGTATCAGCTGATAAAAGGCTCAGAGTTTTTTGGAAACTCAAAACATTGTAAGTAACTTAACTGAATCAAAATTTGTCAACTGAAGACAGCACGAGCACAAAGCCTCCTGAAAGCACAGCATGAGCCGTTCACCTTGGAAACTCTCCCTGGGTGCTGTCTCCTTTGGAGCTAGTTTCAGGCTGATTGCTGTACAGTCAGCCAGCCTTTCAGTCAATCTTTTGTTGCAAGGAGCTCTTTCAAATAAGGCTAAGTATTTGAATATAGGATAAATATTTCTCCAGGTTCACTGATAGTACCTGCACTACATTAATACCTGTGTGTCACAGTCTTATACCCAAGTGATGAATTATTCAAGATCTGTACAAACCCCAAAATATTCTGTCCAAGGTCAGTCTCTTTTTTAGATATTTTTACAGCTTTTGTAAATAACAGGAGGACATAGGCTAAATGATAGATACACCTCCTTAGACTCATTCAAAAACAATAATGAATGTAAACAAGAAAAGAAATAGATAAGATACAGTGTCAGCAATATCCAGTCACAGATCCATTTAAAAACACCCAAACCTCTAAACAATCATGCAATATAAAAAATGCCTACCATGGTGGAATCCTTTCCAGTATAAGGTCCTTCAAAGATATCATTAAAAGACAAAATTTTTGAGTCCTCCAAATCCAAGGCAGGATTACTATGCGCTTGACATATTCAAGGATGAATTTTGAACTAGCTAGTGTGAGCATGAAGAGCAGCACAAAGCCAGCAGCTTGGACTTCAGCCCCTGACTATCTGCACAGGCCCTGAATGAGCCTGCATGCCATGAAGTTTCTCTTTTCTGAATAAGCTTTTTGGCAGCTCTGGTCAGTGAAATTCTCAGTTACCATCTTGGTGTGCTCTAAATGACTGTCTGCTTGAAATCGAAATAGCTGCCTTCAAAAAGAGTCAGCAGAAAAGTTCAGGTCACAACTGCTTGGTGTTTAGAAGACAATGATCCACCCATGCAGCAGTGATCCTCGAGAGCTCGTTTTATAAATAGTGGCTAAGAGCAAAGCCATTGTCAGTTTGAACCTGTGGGTGGCATCTGTATCAGTGCCAGTTCCTGCTCATTAGCTGAACTGCAGGGATTTGCATTGGCTCCTGGCTCTCATTCTCAGAGATGCAAAACTCCCAACAGGATGGGTATCTAAAGCAAATTACTGACTGAGGCTCTGTCTTTATACAGAGAATTTTTACATTTGTCCGTGTTCTTGGAAAAGGCACCATCACAGCACTGGTAGCCTATTTATTTTCTCTTTAGAGCCATTCCTAAATTGACATCAGCACGAGCCAACCCAACATGTCCCAATACCAAGTGAGATGAAGTCCATCCTCAGTTCTCCTTAACTGCAGATCACTTGATGGGATTCTCCATTTTCTAGATTGAGCCTGACTTCAGTAGTTTCTGTCTTGTTTCTTACCTTTCTGCCAAAATCAGTGTGCAGAAAGTTATTGTCTGCTTTCTGGCACTTGAGCTGTCAATGCAAGTATGCACCCAAAGGTTTCTTTCTTTGTGTGAAAAGAAGCTCATATTTTTTTTTGCAATTTTCAATCACAGGTCCTCTGATTGTCTTTGCGGGAATTAAGGACCTGAAACTTATGAAGACAACACAGTCTGGCTTTGAAGGCTTCTATAAGAATGAACACACCACACTTCCTGAAAGACATGACAGGATTCTATGTGGAGAGCTCTTCTGCAAATGGTCATACGGCGAATGCAAGGATTTTGACTTTAACTGCATATGGTATATGTTATATCAAGTAATATTAATTTCCCAATCTATACTCACAAAGACCCTCTATACAATACAGAAGGTCTAAGGGCCAGATCCACAGCTGCTATGCACCAGCCACTCACAGGTCTCAGTGACAGCAATCAGCTCTTGTTACGAGGGGTGAGAGGCATGTCTTAGGGGTACTTCTCTCTCTAAGGGTACATCACTGGACAGGATTCAAATGAACAGTTCAGTGTTCAGTACAGAACACTTTAGGAGAATAAAAAAACCCTTTTTGTTAATTATATTTCTGGCAGGGGTGGAGAGAGGAAACAGAATTTGGGTGAAAGGACAACTTGTTCCTCCATAAAATCCCATGGGCTATATATTTGTAAGAAAAGACATGCAAAATATAAACAAAAACCACCCCACAGCAGAGCATTACAGATCTAAGCAGAGACAGCTGATACAAGGTTTAGTAAGAACCTGTGTTACCTCTAGGAAGAAAATCCGTGAATGTATCCTTGAAGCCTTTGCTGGACCACCTGACTGTGGGGAATATTCACCCTCTTACCAGAAAACTGTCAACTGTATCCAGATGCTTGTCCTTTCCAGAGTGCCACAGGTATCTTCTTTCCTCCTAATGATGTTTTACTTCAACAATAGTGAATGTTAATTGCACCACTGAGGAGACCAACATGAGACTGTTATTTTCTCTGTCAGTTCTAAGACTGGGAACACAATGGGGGAGAACATCACTCAGTTCTTGGCAGCACTTGAATAAAAGTGAAAGGTGTGCCACACATGTTCACTAGATTGCATTTGATCAACTGTACTGGGGGAGTGGCATTGTTCCTTTTTATACAGTGAAAAGCCTGCCAGGCTGTTGACTGAAAAGCTGCTCTAATTCATTGTCTCATCCATTTTCATGGTTTCAGGTACAGGTCATAGAAGCCGTCTTGAACAACACTTTTTATAATGTTGTAGACATGAAGAATCTAGGCTTGACCAATGACAAAGAAGTAAGTAAATGCTTCAAATACAACTTGACTGCCCTCTTTAGAAATACCAGCCTCAAAGCATAGCAGCAGTACTACATAAAACCAAATTAAAGTGACCAAACTTTCTCCCAGTCCGAGTAAAAGCTCCACATTACCTCTAAAAAGACTTAAACTGATTACAAAAGGAGGATAAATAATTGTCTTTTTGTGTTATTGATAAAAGCTAAAGATCAAGTGGAATAATCTGGACATTAAAAGGACCTGTAACAGAGACTGTCTCTGAAAAATTATTCCTGCTTTCTCCACTGAATTTGACTCTCAATTATAATGTCAACCTGTGCATTTTACCAAGCAGAATGCACTGTGGCATTCCAGACTGGTCCAATAGTGGATGAGGTACAAGCCTGGGATCAGGCAGAGGGCAAGAGGTAGGGGGTGAGATGTATTTGCTCCTCCCTCCACAGCTACTCTAGTTGCCAGCTAGGTCCAGCTGAAAGTCTGTTAGGTTACCCTCACATGAAAGAGAAAAATTGGGTTATTCCATTGACATCGACAGTCTATAGTCTGTTTATGCTCTAGTCTCCCTCCAAAGTCTTGTGATTCTGCTACTGTGCTGTCCTATCCTTTCCCTTCTTCAGGTGGACATTATAGATCCACTTTTACTTGTGATAGTGTCAGCATCTGCCACTGGTGTTCATAGGAGGGAGAAAAGGTCTGGGCATGATTTTATTAAGGAGGTGAACAGCTGGATTTTCTGCTAGTCTATCCCTGTCTCAAACATAACCTTTGTGTTTGTGCTCACCCCCCTCAGGTTCTGGTTCCAGTGGAAACTCCTTATGGCTCCTGTGCTTGCACACTTGGCCGGAAGAAGTTTTTTGAAGCACAAGGCCAGATGCTGAGAGATGAGAGGAAATGTCAGTTTGGACTGGCAGCTGCCCAGGGAAACTAAACCTCTTGGCTCTACTCAACCTTCCAGATAAACTTAATAGCATGGCTTTCCTATCAATGTTTACTCCTTATTGGCCTCCTCCATTGCTGACTACTTTTCCCTCTATGAACTCCTGAACATGGGATTTATGAAGGACCCTCAGGAAATCGGAAATCAAAGTCTGTCCCTGACTTCCAGTGTGATTTGCAGACTGAAGTGCCCTAATCTCTTTGGAAAATCCCAGCTGGAAATAAGTAAATGAATAAGTAAATTAATTTTTAAACTAGCTATTCCCAGACCTTTAATGAAACAATTAATTTGATGTCTGTAACATGTTTTTGACATGTAAAATCAGGAAATCTCTATATTCTCTTTATTAATATTTCTTCAGTAAAATGAATATACAGGCATAAGACCTGCTGTTTCATTGACATAACCTGTCATGACCCCTTGAAGCCACACTGATCTACAGAGCTGAGGTTCTGACCCAGTGACTGAACAGGGAATCAGTCAGAATCAGGATTTCTTTAAGTAGGAAATGAGAAACAGAAAGAAAAAAAAGCATCTCTCATATCTCCTTTGTGGTGTAATAGTTACAGCTGTTGACTACTTTCTCTGCATGTATTCTGACTGCATGACTGCTGCTGCTACTCATCAGACTGTAGTTACTATAGCACTTTTACATTAATCACTGAGGTAATTTGAGGGTTTGGGCTATCTCTGTAGGTTTAATCAAATAGTTTTCTTTAGTCTAACAATCTTATCATGACTTCTGAGCAGGCCTACGTAGCCCTATTACATTTGGGAGGGGTAGGGAGAAAACTAGACAGACAGATAATGCATATTTTACTTTAGTTACCCCAGGTGATAGCTTTGAACATTGAGATAAAATACAGTCAGTGATTCTCATCTCACAAACTGTGGCTACCACATTTGCAACAGGAATCATCCTGAGCTTCCAACAGCTTCTAACCCTCTCTCGTTTTCTCCGAGTGTCATTTTCACAGACTCCATGTGACAGAGTACAGATCGACTGGGAAGTGCCCAAAATAAAAACTGCAGTTAAGTTGCCTTTGTGCCTCCTGAGTTTGGTAGACATGCAGCCTGTTCTGGATACAATCATTAAATTCATCAGCACCAAAAATGGGGGAGATGTCCTGCTCTGTGTGACATTTTGAAGTGCTTTGCAAGCTAGAAACATGCCTTGATGAGCAGGGCATAACAGATGCAAGAGGAGAACACTCCACCAGCCTGAGCTATCCCCTGAACAGCAGGAAAAATGACACCACGGAGTGAGGCTGTCTCAGCTGAGATGTTCTCTGGTCACCAGCCAATTCCGAAAGCTTTATTTACAACGCTTCTAGCTTTTCCTGGGGACATTCTTGCTTACTTTCTTAGATTGTGTTGTATTGTACTTGCGGGCTTATGTCTTGCTACTTCTGTCACTTCTAGGTACTTTTAATTTATTAATGTATCTTTTAAAGGCAAATAAAGAGCAACATCAAAAAACAAACTAGCTTTTGAGTATTTACTATTTATATATAAATGTGAATATTTTAAGTAGAAGAACTATTTTAATTCATTCAATTTCACCTCAAAAAGTGACCAATCTTCTTCCAAATGGCACTTCCCTACCAAAAGATGAAAAAGAATCTTACTGAACATTTCAGCATTTGTCTCTTTCTGAAACAAGGCAGATCTGCACAACCAACTTCCTTTCAACCTTATAAGAAATTTATTGCATTAGGCACAAGGTTTCTTTCATTACTTTTTGTGCTTCATTTGTGGCCCTGCAAGGTAGTGGTGGACTAACCTCCATGGCAGAATGAGGACACAAAGCAGTGAGCAGTTGTTTACTGAGCCTTTCCTGTGGCAACAAACACACACATACACTCATGCAGTGTGGTTTGTGTAAACCTCCACAGACAGGCAGACATTCAGTGTCTCTGGAGCATCGCAGTGCAGCTCCATCCAGCGCTGCAAACCTGAGTCACTTACGTGGGCAGATTGCTTCTAAAGAAAGTACTTAGGCCATTGGAAGCAGCACTAATTTCCCATATAGCAACAAGATTAAAGTAACAGTGGCATAAATCATTCTTGCAAATGTGAGTTAGCCAGACTTGGGCTTGAAATCTGACCAAATTCCCACTGGCTTCATTAGATTCAGTCTCCACGATGGACTTGCATTAATTTCATTCAGACAGATGTTTTTTTCAATTCCTGTTCCTAGGAGCTATTCAAGTTGCTCACTGTGTTTTACTCAGAAGCAGCTGTGATGCTTTGCTGATGCCATCACACTTGATGAAAATGAGCAGCAGCTAGCAGGTTGTAAAATTGCTGTTTAAAATACAACTTCTTGCTGATAACATAAAACTTGCTAGTCCTGAGCAACATCCCAGTAGTTCATAGGGGATGAAGTCTCCTACCAAGAAAGAGGGTATTTCAAGTGCACAAGCATGTTATCTTTTTAGTCTTTGATTCTTTCCCATCCTGTTTCTGCTCAATTCTGATAACTGCCCAGGACAGTCCAACACAGCCTGCCTCAGCTGCTCATCATGCTCCATGCACAACCAGGGTCATGCAGATAAAATATACCAGCTAAACTCATCAGCCAGTACTAAAACAGAAAGCAGATGTCACTGTCATCTGCTTTCCTGACTGTAATATTCTATATATATTGCTACCTGCTTTCCAATATACATTTAAACTTGCCAGTTTTTATTAACTATTACAGCTACTTTTTTTTCCCCTTCCTTAAAGTTGTCTTTTTTCCTTTCTTAATTTAACTTTGCTTTTATCAAGAGTACATTATCCTGACTCTAAGTTAAGCTGAGCTACTTAAAATGACCAAAAAACTGTTTCTGGCTAAAAATCTCAAAATAATTACTTTTGAATTTAGAATTACGCTATTTTTATATATAGCAGCCAACCATATCCCTCCTGGAAAGTGCACAGCTGTATCTAGAAAGGAAACATATGAAATGTTTCCAGTTACTGGATCAAAATGTCAACTCACATGTCAGCTACAATATAAAATGTTTCCTGAGAGCTTCACCATTCATAGCAGCCTGAGAAAGACACACAGAAGTACCTGAGTGTATGCATGCACACACACACACACATATGTGTATAAAACACGAGTATAAATGACACTTACTGGATCAGCTGATGTATGACTAATCTATAGCAATCACATCAGAAAAACATGGTCTGGGGCTAGTTGTTGCTAAAACAAAAAAACGACACAAACAATACTGGAGTGACTCAAAATTAGATAAACAGGGGGTAGAGCAACTTTTGATTCAGAGGGAACTACAACAGAAACCATAGTGCCTGAGTACTGTGGAGGGCTTCTGCCACTTCTCAAGTGTGACATTAGGAATGAATTTCTACATTACATCTGACTGAAAAAGACAAGAGTTCAAGTTTTAATGACCTCATACTCCTGCAATGTTTTCAAATCCTCTAGACACACATATTTCCAGGTAGGAAAGCCCAGGCAAGCTGGCATGTGTTATTTATGCAGAAGGGAGGAGGGAATTTGAAGAGTGTCCTTGTGAAACAGGGTTGCTACACTCAGGCACACACCCATTTCCACATTTCTCTCCCCACAGTTTGGCCACCAGCTTGTGAACAAACTCAGCCACAAGTTCCTTACTTTGACTTCCTTCCTCCTTCCACCATCCACTAAGACAAAGTAATGTTACTCTTGAATCCAAAAGATCAGTGCAAGTGATGAGCTTTCCCTCCCTTTTCTGATAAAATTTAGCTGCTAAAATAAGAGGCATCCTCAATGTAATAAGTACCAAAGAGTGTACTTTATGGAGGGGCAGCTGGATTACAGCAATCATCCAAAAATGGGAAGAGAACATCCTGAGATGAATGCAAGTCTGCCAATGCCAAGACATGTGCTGCGGCCTTATCAGCAGATCAGCTGATAATAGAGCAGTTGTAACTGCTGACTGCTCCTTCAGCAAGGATGCTCATGAGTGCAGCAGACAAATACAACAGTGGTCTCCAGTACTCACCAGCAGCCTTCAGCAGCAATGAAACTCTCACATGGAGACCAAGAATCACTTACAGTCTTCAAGGTGCTCCCCTTGGCCTCTCCAGGTGCTCGAGGTTGCATTTCCCAAATTTATAGCAACTACAGACCAATGTTATTCTGGGAATTGAACACACATTGAAGATCCAAATGAACATCACTAAATCAACTCCCTAATCATAGGGGCTAAGCAAAAAGAAATTTAATGACCTTGTTACATTATTAAAAAGAAGACAGACTTTCCCAACAGGAATGAAAGTTACTTATTAAATCAGTCTGCCCATTCTTCCAGTGGAGACTGCCCCTGCCAGTGGGCTGATAGCCACTATCCTCAGCGCTTCCCCTGGGGAAACTGCTGTCCAGAATGAGCAACACAGAAGTAATGGAATGGGACATGGGTGAGATCTCTTCGATGTCATCTCCAAGATGTCAATCCAAGAGACTGATCCAAGAATCTCCAAGACCTCTCATTTGATGAAGAAGCCAATCCATTGCCTGTGTAAATTGCCCAAGGTGAAGGAAAGAGTAAAGTAAAGCAGACCCTCCTCTGCAGTGCTCCACTCACCCTGCTGCTTATGAGCCAGTGATTGTTACACCCTTCAACATGCACATCTACAGTAATTTCATTTCCCACATGACTTTTGGGCCAAAAGCCATTCCTAGAAGAGAATGAACTGCTGTTATGACTTTGAAGTAAAAAAACAGAACGAAAACAAAGTAAGGTAATATTTTTCTGGTCCTACTCAGACTCAGCCTTTAAATGTTGTACAATATTGCCATTAAAAAATGAGAAATAAATTTGCAGCACAGAAAATAAGACCCTCTGATTTTAAAACAACTGTCACTGTGACTTAAGTGTGATGGTGGAAAGAGGATTGTTGAACACAAAAGATCAATTAAATGCTGATTTTTAAAAAAAAGGAAGAGCGAAAGGATTTGGTAGAATTTGAACATGCTGGAAAAAGCAGGGAAAAGAAGGAAGAGTTCATTTAGCAATTAATGCCTGACATTGACAGCCTAATGAGACATTTTGCCAGGGTCATTTCTAACCAGGAGTGATGCATGGGGGCCTACTCCCTTGGTTACAGCTGTTGAATCTTGTCTTATAATTATATGGGCAAAGAATCTTCTACAACCTGATTAAGTCCAACACATTAGAACAAACTGGGACCAATAACATGTAGGAATGGGAGACGGCAGCAAGTAGTCAGAACCATTTTTTCTGGGTTGAGAAAGTGATCCTG
Source organism: Motacilla alba alba (assembly GCF_015832195.1). Lineage (NCBI taxonomy): Eukaryota > Metazoa > Chordata > Aves > Passeriformes > Motacillidae > Motacilla > Motacilla alba. Next base: position 14,003,853 of record NC_052023.1, on the reverse strand, counting down.
GTGGACAGGTACTGCCATAGATCCCATACTTTGCTGACAGGTGCCTTACATGTGCTTTATGTGTGGTACTTGGCTCTGTTTGGATGCAAATAGAACATGCCATGTTGTGTGTCCACAGCTTGAGAGGAGAGTCACCACAGCTGATGAACACTTCCTATATATTTCACACCCATCGTACCAGAACAGACATATTGTAATGCTTTGAAATAATTTTAAAAGCATATAAAAGATTCTGATAGATATGCATATCTGACATTAGGAGACAGGAAGGACAGGGAAGACTTTGGCTGTAGCATGGCTGTTTTGTGCTGACCAACAGCAGGACAGGGGAGCTCAGTGCTGCTTTATTCCTTAAAGCTGCCTCCAGGAGAAGGGCACTCTCTAAATTGTGATTCAGTGTGAAAGCCAAGACCTTCATCACACTCACCCCCTGGATCAGCTGAGCAGTGAGATGCTGGCAGCTTAACCATCACCCCAGGCACAGGCAGGGCTTTTAAGGAAGAGGGACTCTCCTAGCTGCCGGCACATAAAAGGCCATGATTTAAATTGGATTCCTGCATAGCTCTGCAACTCAGAGCTGCAGTACTGACATGGTATCCAGTAATGCCTATCAGTTGCTTCCTCATCTCAACAGCAGCTGTGTTTTCTGCAAGAGGAATGGTAGCTAAAAATAATCTGGCATTGACTTCCTCTTTTAAACCCTTCAGTCTCTTAGAAAGATTTTTTTGTTCTCCCAGAAACAGCAAAGAGCATGTAAGAGACAAAACCAGAACAGTCAACTGCACAAAGAGAAGAGCAGCATTAGAAAGCTCAGAGAACAGTAGGAAACTACAATTAAAATCAGAAGCAGTAAAAAAATTGTCAGTTTTGACCAATATTTTCCAAATTCTCTTTTGCACTTGCAATGAGATTTCTGTTATGCCTTTACTTGTATGACTCAGTGGTGCTGAGCAAAGGGGAAATAAAATCTGGATGTTTCTGAATGCAATTCATTTGCTCATTAAACATATTAAAAGAAAGAACTTTGTTCAGTAGTCATCAAATGCACTCTCATGTCCACACAGTGGAGATTTTTACTCCCTCTTGGAATAAGTACATTTTACTTCAAATTCTGTCTTCCATAGAACCACAAAATGTAAATCTTATACCAAATATGCAAATGGAGAAAAAAAGAATATTCAATTAATCCTTCAGGAACGCAGCACTATGTATTCTCATCCAGAATAATTCTACACATATAGTGCTGGTTAGCATGTCCAGACTGCTTTCGTGATCCTTTTCATAAATATACCTGATTCTATATTAAAATATTTAGGAGTTTCATGTATAGTTTTTAAATTGCAGTCCAAAATTAGCTCGATACAGACTATAGCTCAAAATTCCCCAAGGCAGAGTTGATGATCTCTATTTTAATCTAGTCTTCCAGCAGAGCCCTACTCCCAGCAGGTATCTCTGGACATGACCAAACTACAAATAAAATCATAAACACAATTCAGACCATGACTTACAAACCTGCTGCTAACAGACCAGTACCTGAAGTAAGCTCAGTACAAGGGACAGGCAAAGAAATGATGAATATATTTCCTCCTTCCTTGTTCCTCTGCTCAGCATCACTGATGCAACCCCACATTCCCCATTTCAGGGCTCATGGCAAAGCTGTCTGGGCCAGAGATGATGGCGAGCCCAGCCAGGGTTTAGCACCATCCTTGGGCTGTCTCTCAGACATTCTGGGGTAAATGGACCCACCCTGTGTACCATGGCCAGCACAGCAGCTCCGCAGCACTGACAGCTCCAGACACGGGTAAGGGAAACACAGATGTTACTGGTGAACTGTGGCCAGGGCTTCTCCTTCAGCAGTATGTAACACCAGAGAAGAAAGAACAAAAATAATTAAATCTTTAAATATTTTGGTAGGTAATGTTTAAAGTAATCACAAGAACAGAGAATATTAAGTAGATTTTGATACCTTTTTAATAGGAAAATGGAGAAAAGGAGCTCCAGTATACCACAACAGAGAAAGTAAAAAGATCTGTAAAGTAAACTGAATCCAAACATAAGCAATGTTTTATTGGGATATAGCAAGCAACCTATCAAATAGGGAACCAGTACAAACAGATTGAACACGACTCTCTTTTAACAGAGATGTATGGTGACAAGACAGCTTCTTTCAGTTCTTAAAACAAGTATTCAAAGTGTTAAGTAAAGCATTAAAAAAAATCAATCATTACAACACCAAAGACAGACAATATTAAAAATGTGCAGAATTTTACTTTTTACAAATTTCTGCATAATGTTAGAAAACAATCATAAATTAAAAAAGGAATAAAATGAAGCTTTTTTGTTTGTAAAGCAACACAAACCCTTAAAAACCAACGATATTTTACATAGGACTACTATTAAAAACAGGTGAAAAGCTGAAAATTTAAAGGACAGAAAAAAATACACAACTCAGTTTCACCTGTCAGCAACACCTTCTGCTATCGAAGGAGTTATGTTAGTTCTATGTACAGCTTTAAACATTGCAGCATACCACGAGTAAACCTTAATAAGGTCAAAATAGGACCCTCTGCAAAAAAGGGTGACTTGGCAAGTGTCAGTCCCATCCTGAAATTATAAGTAGTAATAATTTTAGTAGGTTTTAGTGTAAACCAAAACCTACTTTAATTGGTTCCTCTCTTTAAAGATGCATGTAAACTTTGGGGTTGTTTTTGTTTAATTTTTTGGTATCTTAATTAATGAAATCAAGAACATGTCTGGCTCAAAAATGAGAATGACATACCTCCCTTTTGTTCTGGATACAGTGATGAAGCTATCTCAACATGCTCATTGACACTTCCTAAAAGAGAAAATCATTATGTACTATGTAAAAAATACACACCACCTCTCTCAGTTCAGACTCAGCATATAGTATATTGCCAGCTCTATCCAATAGGATATATATTCTAATTTGGTTTAAACTCTTAATAGATATATTCTCTCTTTACAAAGTTCCATCACATGAAACCAAATTGCTTATTTTTCCTTTGAGGCACAGCATGACCCCAATTAGACAATTAGCTATAAAGAGTTGTTCTTTAGATGTTGTGTCTGTAGAGGTTTTACGTGATATTCATAGATTTTCAGCGCAGGCCCCAGTTTTAATGAAAGTCCAGTCAGTACATCATTTCTTGTCATCAACAGTAATGATTTGCCATCAATTTCCTATAAGAAGAATTAAAGAGTTGATAAAGACAAATATACAAATCTAACAGAGGAGAACAGTCATGCAACAAATGGAATACTACTATAGAGGATCAGTGAGGAAAACAGTAGCCTTGATTTTCCTGAAACCATGTTCACAGCTGCTAAATTCTGCTTGCTGTCTGCTTTTCAAGTGCTCACCTGTGCTGACTAAGGCATAAATACTACTTAGTCAAGCACAAAATCCAAATGAGCCTAATTTCAAAATTCCCTCCTTGTAAACCTTTTTCTAATTAATAGGTACAAGTGAAGAATGCCTAATTATCAGCCATTTAAGGAAGGATACTCCTAAGAATGCAGCTTATGAAGTGCATTTCAGAAGAACTACTATTGACAGCAATGTGCAAGTTTAAACTAGTGAATATCTGCTAATAACTTCAGGTGCCTTCTTTAAAAGGCCAACCTTCCCATGCATCCTGTTGGGGGGGAAAAAAGGAAAAGACTCTTGCAATCAGAAATTTTGGAAGGGCCTAACTAGAGCTTGACACACTGAGAGAACTTCTCTTCCTCTGCTTTCAAGGGAAAACGAGAAAAGCAGCAACTTGCCAGCTTAGGTCTCAACAACCCCTACACTTTCCTGCTTAAAATACCTCTTGTAAATCACAGATATGGTGGGATTTTTTTTTTCCTCTCAGACCTAGACTTTCTGACCTGTTTAGGTTAGGAATCCTGTAGGCTTTGGATTTTCTTTCCATCTCAAAACCTTGACATATGCTTGAAAACTTCCTCTAAGTAATTTTTAAAGTAAAAATGGAAGAGAAAGAATCCACATATCTCCACTGCCTTCTATTATCTTGGAAATATCAGAGATCCCATCCTTGATTACAATGCAACATGAAAAGAAGACTTCTATTGGAGCTCAGCAGGAATTTGTCAAGACTGAGCTCTCTTAAAATTTGATGAAGTTTATAAATACAAAATACATGTACAAACCACAATATAGTCAAAGATCGGCTGGAAGTGGCATTTTTAAAAAATATTCCCAAAATGTATACAACTACTAATCCCTCAGGGCAGCACAAAGTAACAGTAATTCTAAAAGAAAAAAAAGTTTCCAATAACTTTTTACCCAATTATAGCAGGTGCCTCTCTCCAATTACTGTTGAGAATGTTAATGGTTAAAACCAGTTTCTATCCTCTCTTTTCCATTCGTCACAATTCTTTCTGTGGGAATTTTGACACCAGTGAGTGTTTTGCTCATTGCTATGACCGATCTGAAGTTGCCTTTTCTGCTGCTGTTCAACGATGCTATAGAGGAAGAACAGCCTCCAGCTTGGTAGGATCCAAATGGAGTAAATCCAGTACCTGGAATAGGAGAAACTCCAAGAATAGGAAAAAAGCATCTATTCCTTTCCCTTCTTCTTCCACAGGGTTCCCTGTGTTTTCTAGAAATGCTGGTAACTACTAAAACTTCCACTGAATAGAAAACTGATTCTTTAAACACATCAGTGTAGGAATGAGTGATTACATATTCAGAGTTAAAGCATTTTATATCTTCCTGTGAATTGTAAGCTTTACCTCTTTCACTTCCTTTAAGTTTTCCACATTTACCCGATTCTGCAGAATCAGTGCAGATTCTGCACCTTTTTTTTGCACCAGGTAAGATTTGTATGCTCTGGTGACTTCTCTGATCTCTTCTCTGCTACTTCTCTATTTTCTGGATTTTTTTCAGGGTGCAATTTCAATGCTAGCTCTCAGTATGTCTTTTAATGTTAACTGCAGAGAGACTTCTCTGCACAACTCAAGCTAACAGTAATTCCCTACTGTGCCAGGATTACCTCAACACCAATATCACACTGTCTTCAGCAAATAACCAGGGGACTGGTTAAGCTTCAAGTCCTCCACCACCCATTCTGCTCTGACTTAGAATCTCAGTGCAAAGTTTCACAGTAAGCCAGCACACTCACGTGCTCCTCCCTACTGTGGCTCTGCCAGAAAGCAGCAGTGGACACCAGCTGATGTCAAACTCCAGTTTCCTTTCTGGTAAGACATTGCAGTGAGGCCAGCAAACCAGTACTGGGTCACCTGGGCATATCTGGCTATCACAACAGAATGGTCAAGAAGCCACATGGGCCATAACAAAGGTCAGAGCACAAGCACGTCTTGAGACCTTGTAAACAGCTTCAGTCTTGGAGTGAGCCACAGTCCCTGGGCTTCCAGAGCTCCTACAGAAAGCTCAGCCACAAATTGGCAGGCTGTATTCCTCTGAAAGTGTCCACACCCTCGTCCTGCAACTGCTACTCCTCCCTCTTCAGGTATCCTGTGTCCTCAACTTCTTGGCTTGTCTGATTTGCTTGCTGATGATATGGATTTTTGTTATTGGGCAACATCCTTCAGCTGAATCTGTTTTCATCAGTGAGCTCTCTTGATCTGCTGACATCAGTGAAACTCCAAGAAGGAATAACAGATAATCATCATACAAGCATCACTTCTTACCAGCACTTACAATAGAGTTTTAATAAAACATTCTGCAGCCCTTAAAATGTCCTCTAATTAAAGTATTGTACAAAAAATCCAGATCTTAAAGATCTTTTGAGCCACTTGTTTTAGGTGAGTCCAGATGTATTTAGATTTATCAAAGGAAAGTGTGGACCCAGAGTAATGCTGTGTAAAAGCTCAGTGTAATAATAGATGTCATGATTACATTCTGGGCTAAGGATACTTTGTAAAGACACCATTGTGCTACCCCTACTGAAGCAGTTAAGTGGAAAACAATTTCCCAGTGTTGTAGGTGAAACTGAATACTTTCCTTTACTGCTTACAATCTCATTCCTCTTCCAGTACATATTCAGGGCAGTAGATCAAATGAAACTAGGTTTCTGGGGCCCAGGCAACTGCAAATGACAGAGGAAAATAGAGATGGCCAGAATTGCAGCTGCATGCCTAGTGCTCTGGAGACAGAGGATGGCTAAGGATTCAAAATGAACCTGTCTGCACTGCCATACCTGGGAGATCCTGACAAAAATTACTGTAAGAACACAGTTAAAGTTGGTGGTAGCAAATAGTGTAGAAGAAACTGAACAGCACCACTGATAAGTTAGGGACAGGATTGTTTATGGGGCTGTTCTTGATGCAGACAGGGAATAAGGCTGGCAAACCTGGCACTTAGAACCAGGGACTTGCTGCTCCTCATGCTGCTAATGGAAAGGATGAGGAAGGAAGTGGCAATGACTTCTACTGCGATTATCCATCCCTCAGCTCCTGGCCACATCCTGGTGGCAGCTGTCAGCCTCTCTCTCCAAGGTCTTAGCATAAGGTGAAGTTGGCAGTGGAATCACAGCCACATTTCTGCACATGGCTCCCAGCAGAGTCCTCAGTTACCCTACTGAAACCACTTATCCTCACTGCAAAATACTAATAAAGCCTGTAAGGCTGCTATTGTAAACTGATTTGCCAAAACTCAGAAATTAGCCTCACCTTTCTGCTGCAAAATCAGTAGTAATTACTTCCATATTATTGACAAGCCAACTGTGAGGCAAAGAGGTCAAGATATTTGATGGAAGTCAGAGGTATCTGTCAGTATAAGGAAATGATTCCCAGAGACCACAATTACTTTGCTTGTGTAGATTTTTGAGCCACATTTCCAGGGCTTTTGTGACATGGATGCTGGTATTAAGGAACGGACACACTCAAACATTTTCCTTTTTACCCTGTTCACTCATCTTCAAATTCTGAAAAATTAGCAGCAGCTGCAGAAAGAACCTTCTCTGCAACCTGCCAGAGAATCCCCCAACACCAGGCTTTTCACTCTAAAGAACAAAGAACTAAATTTAGATACTTTGTTATATGCATCAGTTACAATCAGATCGGATTTCACAGACGTGGCGCTGAAGGTCAGCACCATTAACCTGACCAACCACGACAGATTTCATGCGCAATGTACAGTCTCCCTGCAAAGCTGCCAATAACTTGCACCAGCTCAGTACCTTGGAAGGTCGAGCCATCTATTTTGATAACTAATTACAAGTGTGGGTGACTAATTTCCTGATAGTCACACACAAGCCTACAGACTTATGTGGGGAGGTGCTGAACTGCCAATCTGATGTTACTTCTCTATGGAACAGGTGGGCTGCAGGCCAAGTAAGCTGACTTCCAATTCTGCCCCACTAACACACAGCCCCAGCTGCTGGCAGGTGAGTTGCAATGGGCCACCTAACTCTTAAGCTCTTTGCTGATCTAATCCACCCAAAGAAGCCTTCCATTAGTATCAGCAGTTACAAGGCCCAGAAACAAAGACCCAACCTCTTAGACTCAGTCCTACAAACACGCTGCTACTCTGCCAACTTAGTGCCAACTTGTCCTTTCCATATTCACTTGTACTGCCAAGTTCAGTGCAACACAGCAGCCCCTTTTTCACCCTATGCCTTCACGCTCACATTGCTGCTTAGAAGCCCCAGGTTTTATAAATGCTCATGAGTGTAATTACACAATACACTAAGAAAGAAGGGAATTCACATTTTAAACACATTCACATTTTAAATAACAAGACAGTGAAACTGAGTGGGTTGTATAGGGAGACTGAGTCCAAGCCAGAAAATTTATTTAGATTTCTCACCTTTCTGAATCCTATCTTAAACGAACTCCAACTCATTATCCACAGCTTGCAGAACAAGAGAGATTATTACATTACTCAGAGATCACAGTCCCATGCATTATCACCCAATAACAGACTCAAATCCCACCATTAATGTGGGAATTTCTCTCCCATTTTACAGTATATAACCAGGCCCACAGCAAAAATTTGCAGTGTGAGAAACTGGTGGCAGTCAAAAGGTGTTTGCTAACAGATTTACCTGTTCCTGAAAAGCATTGGCTTGTTCTTCAAATCCAGCTGTCCTGAAATAATTCACAACATCAGTAACAGCCCAGTCAGCGGGATCCAGAGGTCTCCCATTCTCTAGTGAACTGCAAAGTGCAAATGCAGACAAGTAATCACTAAAGGTGTGCAGAACATCTACTGCTGCTTTGTGCATGCCTCATATACATTGCCCTCCTTCCTTGTTTCTGCAGGAAAATTGTTCTTTGATACATCTCCCCCAGTCCAATACAGAACAGTGTCTCCTGTTCTTTTTCATTCCAAAGTCCTGATGCTGGGGAAAACTGAGACCCCTCTCCTTTCAGAAAAGAAGAAAGTATATGAATCTTCACATCAGCCAAAGGTAATCAATTAGGATCTTCATCCAAGTGTGCTGTCTTGGCTGTTGGAGAATGAGAACGGCCATAACTGGGGTACCAAACTCCTGCCTTTCAAGCCTGCAGCTTGCTATCAGCTACCAAGTACTTAATTACTTTTATGTGGATTATTCTTTACACAGATGAGACTGTCCTTGTAACATGGGCAGAAATTACTGGTAGGCGTCTTTACCTTGCAAAACAACAACAAATCAATTACAAACAAACAGAACTTCCCAACCAAAACAAAAAAGAGGCACCAAATGATTGCACTAATTCTTAATATAGAATATTTCCCAAAACTGCTGTCAGACTTATCTTTGGACAAATATATGGGCTTTTTAAATAGCTGTGCATCTGAGAAAACATCTGTTAAACACAATCAGAATTAATTCCTTCTGTGATTAACCTCACGCAATTGTTTTCCACAGCAGCAAAATCAACAAAACATTCATATTACTATCCTTATCCTGCATTTCTTTTCCTCAAACCATAATCAACCTATCACAAAGATAACCTTGGTGCATCTGAAAATTTTTGGTAAAAAAAGACACACAGTGAGCTTGACTGCCTTTTTTACTGCAATTTATGAGGATGAAGAGCAAGATATCAAAGAGCTTCTTTAACGCATTTCCCCAACCAGAAGTCCTGAAGTTCATGCCAAATATTTTCCATCGTTATACTTGTTTAACCATAACACTAACGAAGCAATATTGAATATGTACAGATTCGGGCAGGTGTCAGAATCCTGTCCATTTTCTGGTCTGAAGCTTAGAGGCAGGACTTTGATTTCAAGAGCACCAATTGGAAAAGAAACACAGATTATATTCTCCTGACAATATTTTTGTCCTGTCCTTCAATTTTTTTCTTTTCCAACTGTCAGCATCTCTGCGTTGCCTGGACTTGTATGTTTTTCAGCAAAATAACTGGGTGAATCAAGGGCAGACCATTTTTCAAAGCACAAAATGCAATCTATACATAGAGTGCCTCCCATCGCTGCTTCGACAACATTCTTATTTCTACAACTATCTGAGTCCTGGGAAGGAGGACTCATGGAAACAATGATTTTTGCATGTCCCCAAACTCTTGAAATGTATCTGTCAACATGGCAACACAATCTGGCCACAGGCATCATCTGCAGCCTGTGTTACACTAGGCCTTCTAAAAGCAGTTTCTTTCATTTATCACAGATATCTGAGCAATGAGAAGCAGTTTCTTATTTTGCTCATCACATGATGACTTACTTCATGAATTGCTTCACTGATTGTGATTACACAAAAAGCAACTCAGCAAAACTGAAAATGAGACTATCTGGCCTTATCAGAGCTGCACTTTTTTCCTGTGGGTTTTTTTAAATCAAATAATGCCTTTCAAATAAGATTTTTTGGTGTTATGCACATTCTGAGTCTTAAGAAGTAAAATGTGAAAACTGCCACACAAAATCTGCATGTATTTATAAAAGCAGTATTAGAGGAATTATATTTAAATCTTTGCATTTTCCTTAAGACACAGACTGTCACTTTCAATTACTCATTTTTTACTAAAAATAAACAAAATGCCAACCACTCAGTTAAAAAAACTAACAAACTGAATTTAATCCTTGTTAAACAGCAAATAAAAGGTTCAGTCTGTAAAAATATCACCTAACTGTAATTTGCTTACTTCTCCAAACATTTTAATTTCAAATTAAATATGACCCCAAACCCTCCTTCAAAATTTTTTATCTCAGCCCAGGTGCTTTAGTTTTTCTTGTATCTCCTCTTTTATCACTAGGAAACTACAGCTTGGTCCAGGTCCAGCCCCATCCAGGGCTCAACTGCAATGACTTCAGGGGCTCCACCTCAGTCATTAATTAATCACAGGAATTAATTGCAAGTTCCTGCCTCAAGGAATAGCATCATGCTGGACCTCAAGTGGAGCCAATTTCCACAGCTACAGCTGCAGAAGACTGGAAGGCATGTGGCAGACCACTGGAGGCAGGCTGGATTTTAACCCATCTACCCACACAGATGCTCATTTTGCTTGTAGACTTTGTTAGTCTCCTCCTCACACTGCTGCTGACATGGCTCTATTCTTTAGTCAAGACAAGGGAATATATAACATCCATGGCTTGGCCATACACTAGCTTATGCCTTACATCCTGGATGCTTTAAAATCTTACGAGGACTGGCATTTTAGGCTTTGAAACTATATACTAGATGCACTAACAATGAATCAAAATTAGGCTTGTCTGTTTTTCACCACTGTCCCTGTGCCTTTATTGCCATCATGTGGCAGAAGCAGCAAGGTCTGAAAGGATATAGCTGAGAACAAACAGATTTTATCCAGCCTATTTATAAGCACTTCAAGAAAGTGTCAAATACTTCCTTTGTAGATATGCCCACATATACACAATATACCTTCATCTAGAAACCACAGCCCCACAGTTTAAATACAGTTTCCATCCACTCTAAAAGGCCACCTTAGCAATCAGTGGTTGATTCTTTATCACCCAAGCCTTGGGGAAAATTATTAAATGTAAACTGTCCCTGCTTTGACTGTCTTCTTTCTCCTCCCACCCCAGAGTGCTTGTTGTAGAAACCAGCCTGTCAAAGGGAAGGTGGTTTCTAAGGGACACACAATAATTATTCATAGTCACTGAATGGGAAAATGCTCTTTATGTTGGTGTGGTATAGCCAGCGTCTCAAGTGAAGGGGGAGAATGCTGATTTTAATGGCTGCCATCAGATCTTTTGATGCTTTTCATAATCAGGTGTTTTATCAGTAGCCTGAAGTGACCATTATTATTCACCTTACTCTAGTGCCTGGTAGCCTACGCATTGTCACGTTTTCTTGGGCAGCTTATGTAAGAGAGTTCTGAAAGAGAATAATGAGCTGCAGCTGCACAAAGTGTTGCAGCTTGACAGAACAGACTAAGAGCTTACTCTAGTATCTTTCCTTATGGTCTTTTTTTCCTTTTAATATACATACATATGTGTACATCTCTCTCACCATGGCTTCTGTAATCCTTGAACAGCCAGGCCAGATTTTTCCACACAGAATTTCACTTCTCAGACCATAATGTCATTCAGAATTGCTAGTCCTAATTAAAGAATTTCTGACCTTAAATAAATGCTTACAAAAAACTTCTGTGCCTTAGCCCGTAGTTTACCACACAAAAGAAAGCTGTAGAGCAGTACACACCATGTCTCTGCCTTATTCCCACTCTAGGTCTGAAATAAAACCCCAGCAACCTCAGGCTTCTCCAATAAACAGCTTAAAGTATCTGTTTCAGAAGGGAACTGACACCTAAGTGATATCCTGCTACTACTCAGCCCCAGACATGTGGGCTGTCAGCAGAGAAGGGCACAGAGAGGTAACTTCCACGCAGCACACTTCTCTCATTAGGCACTGGTTCTGCAAAAGCCACTAACAGACACGTGAGCAAACGCACAGTATTGGCTACAGCGCTACCATTTGCTTTAGTGCCTGGGTAAGAGGAAAAGAAAAAAACGTACTCCTAACTTAAGTTACTATCTTCTACATCTCTTCATTGCTATACAGTCCTACCACATATCACTTTTAATCAGCTCAGTGCCCTGGACTCTTCTATTTCAAAGCTGAAATAAAATAGAAGTCATTAATGACAGGGAGGGTTTGAAATGCGCAGAGATGGAGATGGCCACTGTTGCCAACCACATTAGTTTAAAGGAAAACTACATCCAAAATCCATGTGCTGTTTATGTAAAAGGAACACTTACTTTTTGACATCCAGAGAGCCATTTTCCTTGTTTTCCATGTCAACAGTTAGCATGGGGAGGACAGAAGTTTTACTTCAGCAACTGATTGATAGGGAGGAAAAAAAAAAAAAAGCTGTGTTTAATAACTGGTAGTATGACCAGTGCAGCATAACTTAAGAGAAACAAGCATTCTACAGGGACACATGCATGTTTCCACTTGGGAGCAACAGTGCTGTCAAAAACTGATTTCCCTGGAAGCCTGGCAAAGCTGATAGTAGCTAATGGACTAGAAAAGAAAGTTGATCTGTGCTTCAAACACAAGAAATAATTCTTGCCTGAAAATCAAGAAAAGTAATACTACATTTAATCCTTTTCACAAGTGTTAAAATTTTGACCAAACTGTATGTATTCATATACATGGAGATTGATGTGCAATATATAGCTGTGTATCAAGAGAGCTTGATAGGTCTTCAGTCATCCTGCGATACAGAAGATCCAAATATATGGAAGATCGTTAGAAAGGTTTGGAAATCCATAGCCTCTTTTCACAAATGTGGACTTGGATACAGATGAGCATGTCACTTATGCCCATTGTGCAAATAAAGCTGGTAAGCAGAGTTACTAATTGAGCCTCAAACTCCTGAGGCCTAAATCAGTATGTTATCCATAAGACCTCCCTTCCTGCACTAGAACAGCTTCTCCTATAGGTATGCTACACTGAACTCCAAAAAGGAAAGGAGAACATGAAGGACACAGGAGAAAATCCGGTTTGTTTCCTTCCTTGCAGCACGCTGGCGTACTTGCACCACATAGTTTTTTCCATCACTCCACGGAACATGCAGAAATAACCCAAGCCCTTCTTTTCTGTTCTCAAGTAAGCCATTTCTATTTCAGAGAGCACCAGAGAATGGACTAAGGACTCAGGATGTTCTTGCTGTAGCATTAATGGATGCCAGTAAAATGTCTCAAAGCTCTGGGATACAGAATAGGGAAATCATGCTCTTCAGCTAAAACTTTGCAAAAATAGAGAATAGCAGTTAGTATTGCTGTGGGGAAAAAAAAGGAAAAAAGAAGAAGACCCTTTATTATACACGTAGAAGCGTGTAAAGCACCAAGAACACGGTAAGAAACTAATCGAAAAGATGCTTCTTCCTGCACCGCTGACCAAACAACTCCACGAATTCCCTGAAATCACTTCTCGGTTCACCTGAGGTGACTGCAGACGACACCCGCACCAGCCTACCTGCGGAACGCCCCGCGCCGCGGCCGCGCACTGCTAACCCGGGCTCGGGGCGGGCACCTCCCGCGGAGCCCACGGGCCCGGGCGGCGGGGGCTCCCGGGGCTCCGCTCCCCGCGGCTGCGCCGGGGCTGTGACACGCGTTCAGCATCTCACGGGCACCCGCTCGCACTGCACCACATTGTCAGTTCTGGCTGGGGGCGAGGGAAGCAAGGCAGAAAAACCTACCTACGAGCAACTAAACCAGCGCATGGCTACCGGCTGCTGCGGAGCGGCGGAGCCCGCGGCCCCCGCCCCCCGGCGGCAGCGGGCGCTCCGCGGCGGCTCCGAGTGACACCGGGAGCGGCCCCGCCCGGCCCCGTGACGCGCCCGCCACACACGGACCGCCCGCGTCATGGCCGCCGCGTTAAAGGCGCCGCGCCGCGGGACCCCGCCGCAGCCACCCCGCCCGGCGCGGGAGGGCACCCGGGACGCTGCCGGGCTGGGGACGGCAGCGGGGCGGGGACACGGAGCGGCACCTCCGCCGAACGGCTTACCCCGGCGGCGCTTACCTGCTGGGGAGCCGCGGACAGCGCCGGGGGGCCCGGTATGGGCGGGCGCGGACCTGCCGGCGGCACGCGGCCGGAGAGCAGCGCTCCGAGCTCGGTTCATGACTTGAGGTGCTTGGGGCCTCCTTGTGGACATTTCTGCTCCTCCTAACAAGCGGGGTGTTACAGGTAACGGAAAGGTAGCATATCTCTAGTTGATGAAGGATGCAGTACCAGGCCGATGAAATTTTATACACGGTAGGAAGTAGAGTCGCCAGATGTTGGCAAATTGATAAAGTTACAAAAATTCATTCCTAGATTAAGTTCGTCAACACGTATGTGAACTCCTGCAACTGCAGGCTCGGGGTGATGGGAAAGAGGAGTGACCAAGGACAGCACAACCGAGTCACCCCCACCGTGCCACCGCCGGCCCTGGGGAAAGAGAGGAGATGGAGGCACTGAATCTGCAGATCTTACTCGTCTAAGCTCCAGACTTTACTTCACAAGGAGGCCATAACCACGGGATTTTCTGTACAGAGGGAATCAACTCAAAGAGCTTACCAATTACTAAGTGTCCCACTGGCAATAAAAATCTCACCCCCAGAGTTTAATACAAAAGTTGTCAAGTTTTTCTGGCAACAACACTTTTTTTACACTAATTTTTAATCTCTTCCGTATTTCCTTGGTTGCTGATGTTTTCTTCAGTATTTCCTCGATTGCTGATTTCTAATGGCATATAGGCATTACCTAGATGCACTGTCAGTGCAAGGGAAATCAAGCAAGGACTATCAACACACCCTGTTTCCCCACACACGGGCTTTGTAGCCAGGGCTGCATCCCAGCCACTAATCAGGTGCTGTGACCTTTTGATTATCTGTTACAGGCTGGGTTACTTCAAATTTGTGGGATGTTTTACTTGAAAGATTTCCTTCTGAGTCAAGCCACTCAAATGACACGCCTGCTCTTTGCTGCAAGGCAAGGGGGACAATTACAAATTACCTGGGGATTTGCACAGAACCTGCTGGAGACCCTAGCCTGATTTCTGCAGAGCTCTGACAAGAGTGCCCAGCTGGCACAGACAGACAGAGCTTGCTTGGCCACCAGAGTGGGCACCTGGGGCTGTCCCAGGCACTTTGCATCCATCTCACTCCCAGACAAAGCTTACTGCACCCTGACTGCATGGAGATCCAGGTCACCTAACTGCAAACTGGACACAGTTACAAGCACTAAAATTACCAGCAAAGTGGACTTTTGGGCAAAGGACTGCAGACACGACTTCCCAAAGCACTTCATTTTGTCTGACTTATGTGCTGTCAGATAAATAACCAGAGCTTGCAGGAGTTTTGCAAGTAATGGCACTCAAATATCGACAGAAGCATTGAGAACGGAGGGCAGTAACAGTCCTCGCTGCCTTGGGATTTAAATAAATGCAGATAAACAAAATAAATAGAGGATTAAGTGTACTGTGCCCTAAACAAAACCCTCTTTACTTCCCATCCAAAGTGTACTGTAAAAAGTGGCATATTTGTGTTGGACAAGTGAGCCAAGCAAGACAATTTTTTTCTGTCCCTAAAGAAATAAACATTCTAAATGAAGCCATAATGAGTTTTCTGCATCAGCTGGTTTCTAACTTTGGTAATGAACTGACATTTGAGGATAAAAATATAAATGAGCTATTTTACTCACACTCTCCTTTCATCATGTTCTTCAGTTAATCCTTTGAGTATTCGAAGTGAGGTTCACACAGTGCATGCATTCCTTCTAGAGGACCTTGGACAGCAAAGAGAGGAGTTTTAAGGAAACAGGTTGTGGAAAAATTCAGTATGGAATATGATATTTTCATTCATTGGGGTAAGGTAATTTAATTATACTAAAATTGAGTCTGGAGGGAAATAAAGCAGAAAAGTGAATTAGTCTTTTGTTTGGCTATTTGCATCCCACTTATGGCCAAAAAGAAAAGGTTTCCAAGCCATGCAGGGAGCCAAGTGAGACCAGGGTTGGTAGATCCAGGTCAAGGGGTCCGTCCTGTGTGTGAGTCTGAACTTCTGCTATCCCATGAGGGGAAACATTTAAAGGTCAGTGCAGGTATTGGACACCAGTGGACCCTGTTTTCTGGGTATTGAAAAATGCCAGTTTCCTACTGCAACCCTTCCCATCCTTTTGTTTTGTCTCTGGCAGCTAAAGAGTAGAAGACAAAATGCACAGCACATGTGGCAAAGCAGAGCACAGCACCCTGCCAGCTGTGCAGAGGATACTGAATTTCAGGTCCCCAGGGCTAAATAAAGCCCTTTGAACCTTCTTAATTCCAGTGTTCCGGTAAAAAAAAAAAAAAAAAAAAACCAAAAAAAAAAACCAAACAAAAAGAACACGGTTAAACGCATGCATGGAGGAAGCTGAGTGAGAAAATAACACATGACCTGTGTGGTTTCACACTGACGGAAGCCCCTCTCAATAAGGTGGCATTAGGCAGAGTAGAATGGGTCTAGCCCTGTGTAAAACACATATTTCTTTGCCAACAACGACCGAATGTTTCAGAGCCCTCGGAGCCCTCGGTGAAGCCAATTGCCCTCAGCAGGAGACACCATGCAGGCCGCGAGCCGCGCGGCGCCGCGGGGGCTGCTGGGAGTTGTAGTCCCGCGGGGGCCGCTCCGGGCGCGCCTTCCCCTCACGGCCCGGGCGGGAGCAGCGGGGGCGGCTCTGGGCGCTGCTGGTGCCGCCGGTACCTGAACCGCAGCGTGGAACAAGCGCTGGAAGGTGCTTGCTTCTCCTCTGGGTTTTCAGGGAGACATTTCGGGGCTGGCCGCCATCGTTTGTGGTTCCTGCTGCTCATTGTGAGAAAGTAAACCAAAGAGATTTCATCCAGTTGTGGCTGGCGGCCAAAAATCATCAAGTCCATATAATGGCCAGCACTGGCAGCATGGGAATCCAATGGGGGCACAGGCTGTTTCTAAGTAACTTTTGTCACGAGTGTGGAAGTGGCATGGGTGTAATACGCCAGTTTGCCCAGCAAACCGAATTAATGTATAGCTGTGTCCAGTCAATTACTAACAACAGTCCCTCTTGCATCATGTCCCTCCTAGCAATACAAGACTGGAAAGGGACCGTCCAGGCCATGGGGTTTGATCTCCTGGTGACAGCCAAGCCCTCACACAAGCCCATTCACACCCAGCGATGGCTTGGGGCCCGTGGGGAATCTCAGCCCACTCTGCCCTGCAGAAAGGCTCTGTGCCGCTCCTCTTTGCAGGGGATTAAGAAATTTTAATCTACAACTTAAAGAATATATAAACAGTTTATACCTGTTTGTTCCTTTAGTAATAATCTTTAGTTTAATATTGTTAAGTGTAATATTTGACGTCTCTGTTTCTCTGGTATTTACATTCTTATAGAGACTCAGCCATCTGAATGACCACAGCCCTTTTGTGGTCTGCATTTTCTGATTTTGTTCCCCTTTCTCCTCTCTGTACATTCACCTTCAAGGAGAGGACATTTGGAGCTGCACCCTGGGCTTCAGTAGGGTTTTGGCAGTACCTTCTTCCTTTCCTGTCTGCTCTGTCCTTACCCCACACTACACACTTATCACACCTATATGGTACTGATAATTTGAGACATCCTTGCACTGATAAGTAACTCAGGGTCTTTTCTACAGTTCCTGACAACTCCTATCTACCCAGAAAGAGGAAAAATCCCCGTTACTGGTCCAGTTGCACCTTTTCATCACTTTATTATCAGAAAACTGTCTTTCCTCACTTTCCTCCAGATATTTTCCACCCCTGTCCATAGTATTTTTTACTTTGCTTGAATGGAATTTAGCCATTTACCTTTCTCCACAGCATCAACAGCTTAATATCTGTTGTCCTGCTCTCCCTTCCCTACTTCAGCACTCCACAGAGGAATGAGAGACAGCTCCCAGCCCACAGAGTCCAGCAGTGAAGTGCCTCTCTTCAATTCCTGTTTTGGCCAGGAAGGTCCTCCAAAAACCATGCTGTGTCCTCTTCACAGTCCCCTTCTGACCTGCCAGGGTGTTCTGCATGGCTGGGTATTGTCATGTTGCTCTGAAGTTCTGCATAAAGCCTAGACAAAAGCCTAAAGAGCAATGTTGTTAAGCAAGTGAGGAGGGAAGGGAGGCAGAAGACCCATGGCCAGCATGCAGCACAGCAACTCGGTACCAGCCTGGCATTAATTTTCGAGGCAGTTATGTTATAGTGTGTGTTAAACACAAAATCAGAGCACAGCAGCCAGTGGGCCTGGATTTACCTTCCATGCAGTTCCCTGGGTACACTCCCACAAGGTAAAGAACAGGTCTGTAGGTGTGCACAACCTTGTGTGAAAGCTCTGGCTGCCAGGCTGGGAGCTCTGCAGGTGCCCAGCGCCGGATCAGTGACAGCTCCTGGCTGCCAGTCTGAGGGGACCAGCACTGCTCAGACTCACTGACCAGGCAGGGGGGCAAAGATCTGGCTTTTGTCCTGGTGAGGAGCCCCTGAAACCTTTGCTTTAGTATCCTAAGGCACTTTTGATACAATATGCATTACTTGACCTTTTTCTCATAATCATATGAATCTCCAGTAAGATGACTAGAATTGCACTCTTTTCATACAGCCTAAAAATGAATGTGTACAGTAGCTGACTACAATGCCAGGCCAGTGACACCTTTATGCTTTTGCTTCCTCTTTTTTTCCAAGACTGAATTGCTTAAATAAATCTTCCTGCACCTGAATTATATCCACTTCACTGAGAATTTCCTGCCCTACTTATTTTGTTGTGCAACTCCTTATTGTAGTAGTTGCTCATATTTAATAAAGCTTCTGTCTAGACTTAAACCTTTGTTATTTTAAGGTTTATTCTTCACATTAAAAAATCACTGTATAAAACACAGCTCATTGTGCCCATACTAGCAGTAATACCTGCCACATATTTGCCCAGCTTGCATTAATGTAGCAAGAAGCTTATAAAAAGTATTCATATGAAATACCAACACTGTTAAAGGTAATCCAGCCTGATAAAACCATTTCAGATAAACATGGCTCAGACATCTCAGTGAAATAGCTACTACCTCTCTGGGAAATCTAAAATGTATCAATTGGTTGTAGGAAGTGAGGCAAATGAAAAAGCACAACATGGTGATGCACTCAGAAAAACAGTTACAGACAGAAATGTGTCAACAAAACACAAGCAGAAATCTCAACTATATTTCAAACAGTACATTGAAAAATTAGTGCTAGGTTTTTTTCCCCCACTTTGCTGGGAAGCTCTTCTCCTGTTCTTCACAGTCAGTGAAGAACCTGACTGTCACAAATATCCAGATTTTTAAGATTTGTAAAGCAACCATGTCTCAGCAAATACTGGCCTCTTCTCTCCATGTTGTTCTTTTGGTGTAACTGCCAGAAGTGATGCCAGGTGTAGAAGACCAGAGTCTGGCATTTCATTCTTTGCTCAGCCTTGGAAGATGCTGCTCCTCAGCCCTCTGAAAGCACCCCAGACCCAGGAAAGGGTCTCAGTTACTGGTTCTGTTGGGGGGACTTACAGGTGCTCTGTCTGCTTTTAGGCCCTGAACTGTGAGCAGACTGGAAGAAATGACATCCCTATGATTTGTGCACCAATATGCAAGCTCAAAGCACGCACACATTGCTTTGGTAGGACAATGGTTGCCAAAACCACTGCAAGAAAGGAAGCACTGTTACAGGGCAGCAAATGTTCCAGTCACACATTGGATGACCCTATTTTCCTCTCTACTCTCTCCTTTGATATAAACCAAACCCAGATGCATCTGAACATGAACAGACATGACATTTAACAGTTCTGCATTAACACTTTAACAGTTAAACTGATAATTTAAAAACTTACTCAGCTCTTAAATTGGTTGATGAGGCTCTGATCACGGGTGCTCTCAAGAGCACATTTGCTGTAACTTGTTCTCCAACTGCTCTGGTGATCACATAATTCAGAAATATATAAACAGTTGTTCTTTTGCCTGTAAACATAATTAGTAGAGATATATCTAAATTTGATTACCATCCAACTAAAAATTTTATATCCACTCTACTATAAATACTATTTACTTAACAAATCAGCATAGGAACACTTTTCAATTTTTATTTGGTGACCATCTTTGGTTAAAAACAGTGTATTTCTGAAATTTCAATTGCACATAAAATAGAAATGTGATTGTGGGCTAGTAGTACAGACACTCCCCTCTGGTTCTAGCTTCAAATGGAAATAGGAATTATCAATCAGGGATTTTTAGTGAAATTTTTAGATAGTCCATGCAATAATACATATGAAAAAATACTTTTGTTCAAATTAGTGTCAAAACCTCCTTTCTTGCTCATGCTGATATGAAAACTAGTAAAAATATTGCAGCTATTAACTCAAAAAGGATTTAAAGGCAAAATTTACTAATATACAAAGAACAAATACTCATGGGTTGGTATTGCATGTATGATTCCCTGACATATTATGTGACTGGTACAATCTAAATTTTTCATTCCCTATTGCTCTTAAATACTTTCCAAGTCTCTTGTTCTTACTGTGCTCTGCAGCTGATATTTCTTACACAGCATTCCACACCATGTAAATGTGACATCTACTGGCAAATACATGTAACTAGAGCAGTTGGTTATGGAAAGCTCCCGAAGACGCAATCACAGAATACTTTGGGTTGGAAGGGACCTTAAAGATCATCTCCTGTCATGATTTTTGTTGACAGGATTTTGCAGTAACCTGAAACATTAAAATAAACTTCAAGAAAAGTCAGAGTTGAGTTCTGTTAGTCAATATGTAGTAGCAGAATTAAGATGACTTAGATAACTTCAGACATAATACTAGGTATGCCCTAAAGGAGAGGTTTGTGTTGCACAAATCCCAAGTGAAAAAGAATTTGTGCTGATATTTCAAGTTTCCTTGAGTGGCTTTAAAAAAGACCAAATAAGTTTATGAGATTTTAGGGAGTTATTTTCCTCCCAGCATTCCCCGCAATACTTCTCTTGGCAAGAAACATCCCTTGCAGCAAACTCAGTCCTGCTCTGAAAATCCTTTCCAGAATCCATGAGCTGCGGGTGCTGTGGCTTTGGGAGCTGCCTCTCTGGAGTGGTTCTTCTGTGGAAGTAGAGCCACTCTGGAGATGAATTCATGTGCTTGCACTAACAGACTGTATCACCACATGCACATTACATCACATGTTCTGCCACTGTGATCCTCTTTCTGTCTCAAGGGAATGTTTTTACTAAGGCTGTCTGCTCAGTTCCTCTCTTAGTTTTTCCCACTGGTAAGCAAGCCTGCCAGATGCACACTTCCCAATGCATATGGCCAGAGAAAAAGGGAAATAAAGATAATGTTTTAACTGAGGACACACAGTGCCTTTTTTTAGAGGGGCACTTGAAAGCAGATATTTTATAAACACTGGGCACTTATAAAATGATTATATATTGGTTGCTTGACCTGAATTACCATGCCTGTGAGATAGGTGAATAATGTTTTACTTATTCAGGGTGTTACCTATTATTAACAGAGTCCTGACACTCAGATCCCCAGTTCATGCAAGCATCAAGTAGAAGGATGGCAAAGACGAGAGAAAGTGAAAGAACATCCCAATCAAGCATTCATTTTGTTGAACTGTTATTTAGATAACTACATACACATTCAACATAGCAATGTAGATGCAAATTAAAGAGCAATACTTTTCGTAATCTTGTGATATTGCTGCGTAGACCAAATCATTAATACACCACTAAATCTAAGTGAGGTTTGGATTTTTTTTTTTTTTTTGCCTTCAATTGAATCAAATTACCTTAGTGGGGGAAGATTTTTAGTTAACCAAGACTTTCCAGCACTCCAATTTTCTCTCTGTTGCCCTAGTCAGCAGTAATTTTTCCTGGAACTTACTGAATACACTCAAAACATACCACACTGCTTGCCAGGCTGCTGAGACCTTGCTCCATTTGTGTCAACATAGCTACAGCTGTGTCCTCTCTGATCATCTGCAGCACCTTGGAAGCAAAGGCAAAGGAAGAAGTCTTTGATAACAACCTCCCAGCAAAGGAAAACACCTGTTAATGTAGTTGCATACAGATGGAACAGATCACTGACCTCCCTCCTCAAACTCCAACCACCTTTCATCCTGAAGAGGTTTTGTGCTGCAGCCTTGCCATCAGACAACTGTGTTGCTACTGTGTGTTTCATCACTATCTAGACCTGTAAGCTTAGCAGCAGTAAGAAATGTGCAAGTTTGTCACTGGCTCTTCCATTTGTGCTTCACTGCCAGCAGCTCATGTCAATGAACACCACAACTATGTTTATTTAAAGCTTCAAAGCAAAGAGCCATACACACACAATTCTTAGGAATATATTTTTGCAAAGACATTTATACTTGACCCTCTAAGCTGTAAGGATTCTAAAGGAATTTTTACTGGCTTTGATACACTGTTGGGAACTGATCCTGATGATGTCATAGAAACCTCAAGCTGTTTTTATCCCTCCAAGGGACTACACTCTTTGTACTAGTCAATGATAAAAATAAAATACATTTTCAGTATATGCAAGTTTCCTTCAGGCATCTCTTTTTGTCAGACAGTACCCCTCCCCAAATCCAAACAATAAAGAGGTAAAAATGTGACTAGATCTCAGATTTAATTCATACTTTTATTCATCATCAAATTCAGAAGTTAGAAAGGGAAGATATCTTGAGATCCTGTCTTGCCTCTAGGTACCCATCTTACACTTCTAAAAAAATCCAACACTTCACATAATCCCTATGTAAGATGACAAACATTTACTATCTATAAGGCATTTAAACATCCTTGTGGAGTTCTAACCCTTTTACTGCCCAGCTTGAAGTTAGGTGCTCATATTTTACCTTTCTGTTAAAGAACTTCAATCAGTCAATACCTCATGAAAATACCTTTCCATGAAAAACATTTTTAAAATGTATGCAAGACCCACACTTGTAAAACTGTGGTGGTCAAACTTTCTCCTTTTTTTTACTATCATCAAACAGATCCAGATCAGCTATATACACCTCAGCTAGAGAATGGAATTGGTTTTTTACCAGTTTCTTATGGAATGGTTCTTCAATTCTGATCTGGGATAAGTCCTCCTTATGCAGGAAATCAGAACAGATTTGAATGACACCTTCAAATCTGTGGCCCAGCATGCTGTGCTTGTTTAGGAGCTGTAGTAAAAGCAAAAGACAGTATTTTCGCAGGTTTTTTAGCTCAGCTTTAGAAAAAGTACAAAGGTCTTTAAAATGTAATGTAGCAGTGGTACCAGGAAACCAAGAACACAAGACCGCAGTCGCAGGTGTACAGCAGCAGAAGCACAGAGGTCACAGCTCAGCTCAGACAGTGGGAAGAGGAGGAGCTGCATTTCAGAGCAGGCACCAGAGCCTCTCCAAACACCACTTGCAGAAAAAGCCTCAAGACAGACAATGCCAAGACCATGAACAGTCTTTACTTCTATCAGTTGTTTCACAGCACAATGAGACACAGCACAAAGTTTGTACAGCGGGATCTGCAGACAGTTTAAAAACAGGCAATTATCTTTAATAAAAAGCATTGAGTCTGAATGAAAATAAAATGAAGACAAACAATACTGAAGCTAATGATCACCTTGCTTGCTTTTGATTGTCTAAGAAGTCCAAGACTTCTCATAGTGCCTTCAATGTTCTCCACATCACCTTCTCCAGACACCCTAGTTAGTGTAAAGCTTACTGTGCCCCAAGTCATATGTGTAGTACGTTTCACAACCTTTTCCTCTTGCTCTCAAACCCTGCTCACATGTGGGGAGGTGCAACAACTGTCATCATACATTCTGATTCACAAAGAAGCAGCACAAGTGTTGTACATAATTTAATTTGCACTTCTGTATATAAATGTTTACTATTGCACACTATTGCAGCACTTAAAAACATCTAATTATTTGCAAAAATTAGTAAAATACTTTAAAGGATTTAAAAATAAGGGTTTTAATGCAACTGACAAGATAATAAAAAAAGCAATTTACTTAATGAGATACAATCCTTTATGTTGGAAATGAAAGTTACATACAACTAGAGTACAATTAAAATATACCATATAGTTCAACACTTAATTCCTCAAATGTGTAAAATTAACAAGCTTCTACTGTCATAGATATACAATTTTTCCATATTGTGAAAAGGATTTTTCAAATTAAATACAGGTAACATAATATTCTGTAGTTATATTTCATGACTGTGTTTAAATGAGAGGGTTGTATAATACTCACATTGTCAAATGTACTCACTAATGCCTTGGAAATTGCACACTTCCCCTCCTTTTCCAAAATAGAATCTCATTTCCATACTGAAGTCTATTATGCCATATTGGAAAAGTGTTTTACTTTCTAACAGGATTTTCATAAAATTAAAAAATAGCATAATATCATGGCATTATGATGACTTTCCCACTTATGCCCGCGTAGAATTTAATCTGGATATCAGACAGACATGTCAGAACCAATTTCCTAGACTTTTGTCTTATTGTACACGCAAGATGAATGATTACAGTATTTTACAGAACAGAAAAATCTTTGAACCTTTCTAGAACTATAAATGTAATGATTAAAAATTAAAATCATAACAGAATCAAATTGTGATCTTCAACATTTATTAAAATCTTTTAAAGTTCATAAACGACAACAAAGTTACTGTAGAATTTATCGCATACAGCTAGCATACAGCAGCATGTCCTTGGTCTAAATGAAATACAAAAGATTTTAACATTTTCATACAAAGGATTTCTTTAAATTTATTAATGTGACGATATATCTTTGTTACATAAAATTTGCTACAGCAAAGTATCTTATACTTTTCTTGCATGTATGTAAATATGGGTGGACAAAGACTGCATTCAGTGTCAGCCTCCTAATGACGTTGTGCAAAAATGCTCAACAACCTAAACAGACAG
Source organism: Motacilla alba alba (assembly GCF_015832195.1). Taxonomy (NCBI): domain Eukaryota; kingdom Metazoa; phylum Chordata; class Aves; order Passeriformes; family Motacillidae; genus Motacilla; species Motacilla alba. Next base: position 13,979,042 of record NC_052023.1, on the reverse strand, counting down.
AACATTGGGTGGTATGTTTCATACTCTTTTGTAAAATGTCTACAAAGGCCTTTCTTTTAGGAGCGTCGTACAGATTAAAAGGAAGGAATGCCAGCTGTTTATTTGCACTGGCATTCAAACAAATCCAATGGCTATGTATCAATATAGCTCATTTTTTAAAAAAACAATTCATCCTTGTATGCATGTAAATTTATCATAAAACATGAGTCTAGTTTAAACTTTTAGATGTGCTGTTTTAAGACAGGTCACTGAGACAGCCAGAACCAAGTGTTCAAATAAAACTACTATGAATAAGTTTAAAAGCAACCCCGAAAAAAGTGCTGAGCCGCTGATTATTAACATTGAAATAAATGTGTAAAAGTGCCCAAAGCTAGCACATGGTAGCAATACCTTTAAAGTCAGTTGGTGAGAGTATACAAAACATAATTAAACCCAAATACTTGTATCTGTGTGACCATACATTCTGATTGATTGAAAGAAAGTAGGTTAGAAATGAAGACACAATGCAACTAAAATAAACTCAGCTGTTGCAGTTTTTAAACTTGATCTCTTTTCTTCATGAATGAAGTGCTGTAATTAAAAAGAAAATGATTGTAGCAGTACTCCATCCTCAGTTTACTAATATAGTATACCAGAATAAAAACTTGGCAATAACCTCTTATTCTTAACAGCTAACAAAAAATAACCGTGTTCATCCAGCGATGCATCTAGAACATTATTTTGCATTTGCTAAACCATTTGTTTTTCATAGCTAATGGCAGAGCGCATTTTACTTTCTGTGGCATGATGGTTTTATTCTAATGGATGCCTTTTTTAATCAAAAAAGGCTTGAAGCAAGGAATACTTTGGGAGCCGAAACATTGGCTACTTTAAAAAAATAAGAAAAAAACAGAAGAAGAAAAAGTGAATCAAAATGAATTCTCTACAGTACTGACCAAAACTTCCTTTAAGAGTTTAGGGTTCTTGATCTTAAACAAGCCATTTCACACCTGCCAACTGAAATGCTGGTAAGTTGACTTGGTTTAATATGGTCCAAAGTCCAGACCAGATGGAATTACTCCCTCTCATGAGACTGCAAGCTTTCCATGGTACAGTCTGCTTATGGCAACTTGCCTACTGCCTAGGTGGGAAATACAAAGGAAGGAGGCAGTGACGAAAACTGCAGGGATGTAGAAAACCAAGGCACGGGATCTAGCTACTGTCCCCTACTTAAGCCATCCAATTGATTCTACTGAATTTTGGTCAGCCTCCAGGAAGAAATGTTTTTAAGTTAATTTAGCAGACATTTATATGGCGATAAATACTACCTTCAAAAATGCTAAAAATGTTGGCTAGGTTTAGTCTGAGCTACTAAAAAATTATTATAAATTGTAGCATCAGACACAAGACAGACATGAATTATTGGCTGGCACAGACTAGAAGCAACATTTATCTTTCACTTCAGTCTAAATCACACTAGCCGCAACACCTTCCATTTCACTCACACAAATAATACATTATTCAAAATAAAATGGAGCATTCTTGGGTAAAAAACTACTTCATTTCAAAGGGGGAAAATGAACAATACACAGAAACAAAGAACGACAGAAACCAAAGTTAAGTAGGAAAGTGGTCTATTATTCTGTGTTACTGCACAAACAGTGCTTGCTTAATTGTGCCTAGTTAGAAGGGTTGGTGCAAACTGCACACATGGAAGATGGCAATAAAGACCTCAGTCAGCTTTGTGGAATGAAGTAACTAGGTAACTGTTTTGACATATGATGGTCTCAGCTCCACCTCATCTGTTAACAGAGTGCAAAGATCCCAATGTGAGCCCTGATGTCATCTTGTCCTCTTACTCCTACTAAAAATCAGCAAATTCTTTTGCACATTTTTCTGTTAGAGAAGCACGAATATCTTCTTCTTCATAGTCATCAAAGTTGCTGGTATCTCCAGGACCTCTGCACTTTGGTATGAATGGAGCTTCTACCTGTATTGGTAGGAAATACAAAAAGGCACATGAAATGTTACTGGCCAAATACCAATAGATTTAACATTCTAATGAGCACAGCAATTCTCCCATTACTTCTCAGATCCTGCCAAGAAATTGGATATTACAGATTTAAGTTGTGGCACATAAACAAAACCAGCCTAGGAAGGTAGAGGCCTAGATGTGTGAATCTAAATTGAAAAAGACTAATCTCTTGCTGACAGACTCAAAACAAAGATTAGTTCCCTCCTTGCAGAGGCGACCCTGATCCTTCCAGCTCATTAGCACAGGACATGGAGTATATTCATCGCTGCCACCACCACTACACAAAAATCTTAGGAAAGTTTGGAATGCCTCTCCCTCCTACTTAATAACAATCTTCTATTTCCAAATAAAAACTAACCTAATGCAAGTGGAAAATAATTTGTTCTGCATCTTTTAAAAAGTTCCTCCTAGGACCTAAGTGAGAAGTGAAAGCCTTCTAAAACCTAGGCCGCAATGAGACATAAGCAATGACTTGGAGTCACTCAAAGACTATATCATAAGGTAAGCAAAATTACAACAAAATTATGCAGGTCATGCAAATTTAAACCTGGAAACACAAAGTAATCAGTATCTTTCTCCCAAACATCTCAAGGACTAAGTGTGCCAGAGGCAGAAGGGTGGGGAGACAATGAAACGGGGCAGGCACAGCTCCAGCTGAGGCAGAGGATCACACCATACTGTGCCCCCGGGTAGATTGCTGATGGTCAGAATGTGTTGCATGTATAGATCAGTAAATTAAAGAGGTACAGCACAGACCAACAAAATTAAACTCTAGACTGTGGGCAATACCATTATACACTGCCAAGAAATAACAGTAACTTGTGCATTTGTGTGTGCAATTGTCACGTGTATATCCTCTTATTCTTAAAACAAGATATGTGTTTCAGTGACTTAGCCTGAGTGAACACACAGTCTGTGTACATACCTAGCCTACAAAGCCACACATGACCAGTATCTGAACTCTGTCTCTGTGTCTTCTTAAACTGATTTTCAGTTACTTTCTTACAGCAAAACTCAAAGCACAGAAAATATCTCATTAAGTGCTTGAACTTTAGAACACTTTCAAATGAGACACATCAGACTTTTTCCTATTGTCTTCACTACAGAAATTGTTAAAGAGAGATTGCAGGAGATAACACTGGTTTTTAGTGGAAATACCTGTTTGGACCTAAGTACAATCATCTTATCAGGCAGCATGTTAATATATATGGAAACACATAAAGAAAGGAAGACTTGATGGTATATCATGCAATGGATGAGCAACTGGCTCACAGGTGGGGCACAGAAGGTTACAGTGAATGGGAGGACATAAGACTGGTGAGCTGTCACTAGTTGGACTCTGTAGGGCTCAATTCTTGGCCCTGTGCTCTTAAACATTTTCATAAATGATTTGGATGCAGGAGTGGAAGGGATACTAAGTAAGTTCATAGATGATAGAAAACTGGAAGGAGCTGTGTACTCTGTGGAGGGCAGGGAGAGAGAGACTGACTAATTTGAGGACTGGGCAATCAGCAAGTGTATGAAGTTCAACATTGAGAAGTGCTACATTCTGCACCTGGGATGAGGCTACCCTGGATGTATGGACAGACTGGGGGACAAGAGGCTGGAAAGCAGCTGTGAAAAGAAACCTGGGGGTCCTGGTTGATGGCAGGTTGAGCCAGCAGTGCCCTGGCAGCCAGCAGAGGCAACCATGTCCTGGAGACATCAGGCACAGCATCACCAGCTGGGCAAGGGAGGGGATTGTCCCACTCTGCTCCGCTCTGCACTGGGGCAGCCTCACCTCGAGTGCTGGGGGCAGCTTTGGGTGCCACGATGTGACAAAGACATTAAACTATTAGAGAGTGTCCAGAGGAGGGCAACAAAGATGGGGAAGGGCCTCGAGGGGAAGCTGTGCGAGGAGCAGCTGAGGGCACGGGCTCTGTTCAGCCTGGAGGAGACTGAGGGCAGAGCTCACTGCAGTCACAACTTCCTCGTGAGGGGAGGAGGAGCGGCAGGCACTGATCTCTGCTCAGTGACCAGTGACAGGACCCGAGGGAAGGGCCTGAAGCTGAGTCAGGGCAGGTTTAGGTTGAATATCAGGAGAAGTCTTCACCCAGAGGGGGTTTCGGTGCTGGAACAGCTCCCCAGGGCAGTGGTCACTGCACCAGCCTGAGAGGTCCAAGAAGTGTCTGGACAATGCTCTCTGGCACACGGTGTGACTCCTGGGGTCCTGTGCAGGACCAGGAGTTGGACTGGATGATCCTTGTGGGTCCCTTCCAAATCAGCAAATTTTGTGATTCTGTATCCGAAATATTAAGTAATTGACTGGTTTACTTACGTCCGTAGCATTAAAAAAAAACCAAACCAAAACTACAAACCAAACCAAACCACAAAAAAACCCACCCCAAAACAAAAAATAAAAAACAAAAACAAAAATCAAAAACCCCCAAAACCATTCACATGACATTAGGACATTAGCTGCCAAGGAACACTATGTTTATTCAGGAGAATCCATGCAGTGGTAACAGCCACTGTGAAAAACTAGTATAAGTCTAGGGTTTATTGCTGTATTTCTGTGACTACTTGAATGACATTACAATCCGTGCTGTTGTTTCAGACCCTATTACAGTATTTATTCCTCATAATTAGAAGCTTCAAACTTACTCAGTATCAGTTTTCACAACCCTTTAAATCTAGTAATAGCTATTCTGACTCTACTACTTCTTAACATTTAAAAATATTTCTTATTTATGTGAAAGTAATTCACTATAGCAGTACACTAGCAATGCTAAGAGTATTTAGCACAGTATTAAAACACTGTTAATATTATGGGGCCTGGGTGTTCCCAAACAGTGTACTGGCAAATAAATCTTGGTGCATATAAATCTGCCTTGCAAAGAGGCATTAAGCAAGTGAAGAATAGATAATTAAAATTCCACAATGGGGAAGATTTTCTTAAAAATATCTATACTTAATGCAAGGAATACAGGATGCATTAATTGTACCCTGTCTTCTAGTAATTAATACATTAGTGAATAATTCAACAACTGTACTGTCAGTTTGTGTAGCCAAACAACCAGTTTCTTTTTATAAACTATTGTTAGTATTTAGGTTTGGCCCTTAAAATACTGCTGTTACAGCAGCAAGTTCATGCCTCTATAGTCAAGACTGTTAGCATTTAAAATTCAAACCAATTTCTTTAAATATTATCACTTATCTCTAGTTTTTTCTTTAACAGAGGGAGCGGGTTGCTTTAGGAGAAAAAAGAAAAGCTGTAGCTTTGGCATGAGCTTCTCCACAACGAAGCACAGTCTGAATGCTATGACCTAGCTGGAAAGGAAAACAAATTTATTTCTGCTGTGGAGGAGCATTTATAGATGCCACTACAGCAGAGGTTAAATAAAAAGTGAGAGAGACAGGAGATGCCATGTCCTGAGATAATCCAGAAATAGACTAATGCACAACATGCATGTTAAAGAGAATGTGAACAGAGGTCCAGGCTAGAATACCCAGAAGAAACAAACATAATTCAATCTATACATATCCTTTGGAACCTTAAAAGATTAAATTACTTTCACCCTTTCTCAATTTAAAGTCCCCGATCTAGGGAATAAAAATTAAACACAATAATTAGAAATTATACTTCAATCCTTTAAAGACCTGTAATAGTTTTGATTAGGAAGGGTCTTACCTTTCTCTGATAAATGGCAATCCAATCTGTAGTTGCAAACCACTTGTGATTCTTTATGTCATTTACACCATTCTTGAGATTTCCATATCGTTTGGTCAAATCTACCTGGAGTAAATTTCTTAGAAGATCCTTTAGGTCTGAACTGAAGTGTGATGGGAACCTCACCTAAAATTGTACACCCACAACATTAAAAAACATGATACAGATTTGATTCTTTCCCCTGTGAAGGGAAAAAACTTGACACAAAGAGAAACAGTAGGGCAATTTTCTATCTTTCTTCCAAGACCAAATCAAGCAGGAATGCATGAAGAGAGAGATGACTATTGTTGCACATGTACTTCTGTTTTACAATGCCTTTATCAGTAGCATTACATTGCCCATCTACAATTTCTTGAACTGAAAGTTTCTAGGGGGCAAGATATTAATTTAATGTAACAGTGATCTAAAAGCTAAGTTGAACTTGGTGTTTTAACAACACATCATCTCAAGACATTCTCAGCTATTTTCTAGGTATAATTTTTTAGATTATATTATATATATACACACACACAGAGGAGACACAGAATATAGCATATATACTGCATATAAATACATAGATAGGCTCTGAAATAACTGTACATTCAGCAATCATATATGAAAAGTCAATCTGGAACTTTATGCTGTACTGCAATCTGTTTCTCATAACTAAATGCACCAACATCAGAAGCCTTACATAACAGCACTATTTGAAGACAGCACACTAGTGACTTGCAATTCATTCAAACCTGGCTAAAGGATATTTGAAGATGATTCGTGGGATGTAATTACAAAGGGTTTTTCCAACACATGATCTACTGACACCATTTGAGTTGGCAGAGAGAAGGAAGGGGAAAAGAACAGGCAGAAAGCTGTATTTGTCATCCTCATAGTCTCAGTGTTTGACACTCCCGATACTGAGCTGATCAGTTATGATGTAAATACAGATCATGGAATTACTTAACATAAGAACATTTCAAAAAATCAAGAAGTCCAATTATTAAAGACCCTGCTTCAGTTTACCTACCAGTATGGTTCTATTGTACATTATGAGAAATTCACAGATTTAATGACTATAATATCTAGACCACTGAGAAGTAAGGAAATATTAACTCAAATTTTTAAGTAGAGAACTATGCAAATGAGGTAGAATAAATGAAAGACCCCAGGTTATAAACAACGGCTAGCTGAGGACTGAATTACAGTTTCCAGAGTTGATGTCCTGTGCTATTTCTGCTGTAGTCCATCCATGGACTCAGTAAAAAAGGTAGATAACTTTTTACAGATGTCAAGCCAATTAGATAAAACCAAAAAAACTGCCCAACATTTTGTTTTTAGTTTAGAATAAAAAGATTTCTTTAAAAATATGTCCTGGTAAATTAATTCCCATATATTCATGGACACAGGTGAAGGTTCACAACATTAAAACCTTTCAAAGAGCAACCATCAAGCACCTTCTTTATTAAATAAGAATCGACTTCAGTGCAGGGCACCACAGGCCTACTGAGGTACTGCCCTTGAGTGGAATTAGAGGCACCTGAGATGCAGCACAGCATGTGTCTGTGTAGGGGCAAGGAAGAGAACAACTGTAACAAATCAAGTGAGCACAAAGAATCAACACTGGCTGGCAGGGGAAACAACAGAATGACTAGATTTTGCTGCTATCCAGCACACTAAGAGATATTAATGAAAAATAAAAGGGAAACACTGGAAACACTTTTTAAAAATTTTGTATTACAATGAAAGCCAAACAACGTTAGACCTGTGAGACTGTGGAAGTAAAGAGATCTAGGAATGATGGAAACTCTTCAGGGCTTCTCAGAAATTGCAAAAAAAATTAAAGAAAATAGCTAGGCAAATTAAGCACACAGCTAAGTAGTTGTTAATAGTCGTTGGATCACTTTAATCCAAGCATAAAAGGATATAATACCACAATGTCTGTAAATTTAGTAACTTGCATTTTAAATTTGAAGGCAGGGAACAGATTCTTATAACTTTGGTTTTCAAGTAACAATGTCTGTACTTATGAAATGTACATTACAAATTTCTCCTAGGTCCTTTTCAAATTGCTCACTGTCTAGAGGCCAGTAAATTCTGCATCTCCTTCACCAAAAACCAGGTTCTATAAAAACAACTGCATTTGTGAAACCACCCAGAGCCTTAACCCACCTTGCCAGACACAATCTTCTCATAAATTTGAATGGGCTGATCGGCAAAGAATGGGGGATATCCAGCTGCCATTTCGTAGATTAACACTCCTAGTGCCCACCAATCCACTGCCTTGTTGTAACCCTGAATGAAATGAAACATGCCACTGTTAGTACAGTTTCTAACACAGGTTAAGATTTTCAGTATAGATCTATATATTTACGGAACACAAAGAAAACAAATACATTATTGTTCATTTAATGCAGAACTTACAACCTGACTCCAACCAAACTAGCTTTTACAGATTCCAACAGCAACACGCTTAAAACCCAATACAGCAATGACAGTGAAATAGTGATGGAAATAAAGCATTCTGCACACATTCCTGTGATGAGTGTCCGAGATTTCTTTACACTACTGTGTAAATAGGCACAATTTATTTATTTAAAATCAAAACAATTTTTTACAGACTGATAATTCTTCAAAGCTTTAGGAAATTTCATTATAACAACATACATAAGAACACGTCCTATATTGTACACTGTCACCATTTCGCTTGATTATCCACATTTTGGAACATTCAGTTTCATATGTAGTTAACTAGCTACAAGAGCTTAAAAGTTTAGTTAATTAGCTGTTAGAGTAATTTATGATCTGATCTTAAAAGCCTGAGCCTTAAAACATTATTAGGTCCTATTCAATGTTACAAAAGACAAAGAAACCACCAAACCCATATATTTCATATATGTTCTCTGAGATTTTTTACAAAGCTCAGGGCTCAGACTCAGTCTTTCAGGAAAATCTATTGTAGCATATGCATTGCAATTTCTTCTGCTGTTTTAGCTGCACAGGGAAAAATAAACATGCAAACAACAAACTTTTTTCCCCAAACAGAAGTATTTTTTTGTTCACTTTTGACGATCTGCAAAGGGTATGTAATTAAAGCACATGTTAAATGTGTGCTTTAACATTATGCACTACAATTGTTTTATAGCATAAGCAGTTCTATATTTTCCATTTGCAAAACATACAGTGCTACAGGGAAACAGCTATAGGATAAATAATATTGTTTAATGTTGGAACACTTAATGCAAGTAATGGACAAACAGATCTACAGTCAGCTTAGACTGCATGTGCTTTATGTGTAAAAGCATTGTCATGTTTGATTTGATGTCAACTGCCTTAAACCTGAAACTCTGCAACTAATTATGTAATGACTACTGATTCATCCCATACACAGTTCTTGTTACCTCTGGAGTTTTTGTTCTAGTGTGTTAACACTTCAGAATGTAATCACTCAGATCTGTTCTTCTGATAAGGATGTTAGTTAAATAACCTAATTACAGGTTCTTTAAATTTCTTTGCCCCTCACAAGTTACATGGCAAGTATATGTATCTGGCATAAGTTTTAGCATACTAAACAAATATTTACAATGCAATGACTGCATTTCATGTAATTTGTCAATTTGTCAATTGACTAATCAATATTTCATTTTTGGAAGTATCAGCAACTGTTTATCCCTCTGAGCTTGATAATTGGGTGAGAAGCTTTAACTACATAAATGCATGGCTGAGTAACAAGACAAAGTACCTTGCTGAGAATTATTTCAGGTGCCAGGTATTCTGGAGTCCCACATAACGTCCAAGTTCTGCCTTTTACTCTTTTTGCAAAGCCAAAGTCCGTGACCTGTCATCAGAAGAAATAAATTGATTGTAAGTGCATTGTTACAAAGAAATTTAAAATTAAGTACTTTAGAAATATTTTGGAAAGCCACTTTTTACAGAGGAAAAAATTATTTCTCAAATCACATAGTATCATATACTCAGATGTACCTTTATTAGTCAGTCTTCCTGGTACTTCTAAGTCAGATAAATAATCTCATGATAAAATTAATAAAGAGCACAAAATATGTTTTTTCACCCTGACACCAGCTTCTATTTATAATTTAAAAATCAGTGGAAACTATGGTTTACGAATCTTCCCCATGTACTGCAATTACGTTATTAATTTATCTTATATTTTAATGTCAGACTGTTTGTAGCGCTGAAAATTTGAAGACTGTAAACAAGATATTTATCTTTTCCTTTAGTTAACAAATAAATGAATCACAAAAAGGGTCAATATATCCCCCAGTCTTGTGAATCTTGAATTTTATTGCATAACTGTATAAAGGTCATATGTAAAATTATTGTGGGAATAAGACAACATAGAAGAGGTCTTCCAGTAACTTCTGATTCTGAGAATCTTTGAAAGCATCACCAGAGTCAAGTTTGTTTATTTGAGGCCTGGTGGGGGGGAAATGTAGCAATAACTACATTCACAAATGGCAAGTACTTGGACATTATAAATTCCTCATTTCACTTGTCATGGTTTCTACAGTAAATTTTCAGAACTCTGTATGCAATATCACACTGTCTGTGCTTTTACCTGGACCATATTGTGGAATACATACAGAACCCAGGAAATTACATGTGGAATTCTGGGATCAGTTTCAAGCTACTAAGTCTGTGCTTGTTTCTTTTGTTTCCTCCTTCTTGGTTTCAATTTCAACCCGTTCCTTGAGAAAACATACTGTACCAAATGAGAATCACTGCTAATCATACAATAACCCCTGCTGTTGTAGCTGTACATTAATGTCACAACTAAAGAAGCCAGACTATCAAGGAAACTTTTTTTTTTTTTCATTTTTGGTAGAAACAACAGCATCAGCAGCTGGAACTGAATGGAGTGGGTTACATGCTGACTGGAGAGACCTGCTTCAGTCAGCAAAGAATCATTTCTGTGTTTGGGAATGCACGTCAGTCTACATAAGAAGAATACACTGCAGACACAGGACAAACAGTAATGGCTTTAAAATACAAAAAGAAAATGAAGCTGGAGCTGCAGCATCAACACATGAACACAAACCTCCCTCTGCCACCATCACAAAAACATACTGTTGTACAGAGAGCTGCGAGTGCTGGTGTAAAGCAGTCACAGTAAATGGAGTAAACCAGCCATACATTAATGGTGCGCCCCAACTACGTTAAAGGAACTTGTATTGATCTTCTCCCTACAGTGTTATCTTAGACTCCACGCAAAATTATCTTACAGTTATAAACAACCTAAGATATGAATCCTTTACACTTCTCTCAAACATTTTTATTATGCATTTTCTTGTTTAGATTCGGCTGTGGCAAAAGGTGACATAATGAGGGAAGAAGAACTTCCTTTTAAGGACTGCACAGCATTGCAGAGTGCTTGTTGCTGCCCTCCCATTTACCATTTAGCTAAAAACATAAGAGATAAGAGGAAGATGAGAAGGTGCCATGAGAGGCTGTTGTAAAACAAAAGCTGTCATTTGAGCACTGCAGCGCGGACTCAGCTCAGCTCCCACCCCAGCTGTGCTGCGAAGGCTAGGACTCTCCAAGGGTGGGATTCATCTGATCTGATTCACCATTCACTGATGGACATTAGGTACTATCATGTCAGGGCTAATATCTAAGCTGGTTTTCCTAAACTGCTTATACAGACAGTGCAGGGAAACAGACATTTTAGGGCATCTTTCATCTTGTTCTAGGGCACACGTATAAAATAGGTCAGATGAACAGAGCCATGTAATCACCTACTTCTCACCACAGACCCCAAGGGAAATCCTGACAACTGGCTCAACTGCAGACAGCTTTACTGTGCATACTTAATGTTAGTCAGAGGAAGTACAACCCAAGGGTTTTAACCATTACTAGACAGTACAGCATTTGAATGCTCCACACAACCATGCTAACAGACCATTTATTCTAAACACATTTTCTCAAATTACCTAAATCTATGCTGCAAGACAAAATTTGATCCCTAAATAAATGAAGAATATCATACCTGGATGTATCCTTGCTGATCAATTAAAAGATTTTCAGGCTTTAGATCTCTGTAGATGAGGTCTAATGAATGGAGGTACTCAAATGTTAGCACTATCTGAGCTGCATAAAACCGTGCATGTGGTTCACTGTGAAGAATTAAAAGAATATTAAGTACCCCAATGCTACGCTAAGGTACCAAAACAACCACCTAACTGTCAGGGATAGACAAAGTAAGTATCTTTTAACTGGTTCTTTTACTGTGCAACAAGAAAAAGCAAAACCAAACATTTTCAGAATTTATACATACATTCCCTAAATTAAAGTCTTGCAGCTAAAATACACATGCAAATCAAAATGAACATATCCCACAGTGAAGAGCTTTGACTTCAAATTTTACTTTTATAAACTACAGATAATTTCAGTGACAATATGCATAGGAATTCCAAGATTCTTTCATGCACAGATCACAAATGCCTGTATTAACTAAATGAAAAACAAATAGTAGTTCTTCACTGCCTGACTAATTTAAGTCCATGGAACAGTTAACCCTTCAGAATTTTTTCTTCAATGCTAACAAATTTTACAAAACCCTCTTCCCAAATCAGCAAATTAAGCTTTTTTAAAGGAATAGTGTCATTAATACTCTTACCTGAACCTTCCAATTCTTCTTAGATGTGAGAACATTTCTCCACCAGGAACATACTCCATTACCATGTATAAATTAGAATTGTCCTAAGGAAATTAAGGAGACAAGTAAACACATACAAATACATTAGGCATGCTACAGTCTACAACTCCCACGTGGAATACATTTAATTAATGAATGAAAATGAAAAATTGTAGCTATCCAATGACATTGACAAATGTTGGGCAACATAGGTAGAAATTCTCAAAAAACTGCAAAAGAAGAATCATATATCTCAAGAAGTATATTTTAAAGCAAATCTGATAAAGATAATTAGTGAGGTCCAGACGCAGACTGGTGTGTAAGAGACCTGATGGAAGAGAGGGTAAGATGCCTACTGCAAGGCAAGACCTTGGACTCTTCAATACTTATAACTGACAACCTGAGGTATTCTTGTCTCCACAGCCCCTCCCCTGCCCCAAACCTCAAACCTATAAAGATTAAGGTAGAACATGTCTGCTCATTTCAAATTAAAAAAAAAATAAATAAAAAAATAAAAAAAAAGAAGGCAGCTATCCCCATAAACTAGATAAACTCCATAAACTAGAAAGCTTCTCAATTTCTTTACAGACTAACTAGTATGTACTTCATTAAATTAGAAGCTAAGCTCAAAGTTGTAAGCTTAGCCTCATGTTCAAACTGTCCTTCATGGTTAAAACTGACATTAAGACCTGCCTCAGTTATAAATCTCAAGCAAAAAGATCTGCAGAACAATTACAAATTTACCATTCTATATAGTGGTACAGAAGATATGCTTTGATATCTCTCAAAGGTAAAATGATGCCTTAAAGCTCCCTTGCTGTACAATCCAGCTGCCCTCCAAGAGAAGAGAAAACTCTGAGGAGTTTAACTTAATTTAATTTTTACTTTTTTATTTGGAGATATCCTTTCAAACATTACCTGATGAACCGGGGTATATGAAGTGTACACGAGTGCACTCCACTCCTACTCAAGCCCTGGCAACAGTGCCAAATGAAGGATCTTTGAAAACAAAAATACTGGAACTGTTGTACAGTAAAAGTTATATATTTTAATATCTGAAGTGTAAGCATGCACTTCCCTGAAACCCAACAACTACTTTGAAAGTAATGACTACCTTAAAAGAATACTCCAGTTTAACGAGGAAAGGAAAGTTCACCGCTTGTAATATCCTCTTCTCATTCAGTGTGTGTTCTATCTGCTTCAGTTTGACGACCTAGGAGAGAAAAAACAATATTCAGCTTAAGTGTGGTATTTTATAGTTCTTCATAAACTTTTTAGTGTTAAACAATTAGTTGAAAGCAAATTTGTAACTTTATGGAAAATGAAAAACCTTATGGATTCCTAGTACAGTAACAGAACCAAGAAAGGATTTAAAAGTCTAATGGCATTTTAAAGAGTAACACTTGTGTAATATGGTTTGCAGACAACTCTACAAATAGTGTTTCTTCCTACTTGCTGAGTGTTAGAGTCAGTGAGGAAAACCTGTCTGCATTTTCTAGGAAAGGCTGAACCTACTGGCTAAAAGAGAAAATAAAGCATTTAAATTATCACTGGTGTCCATGTGTTATAAGAAAAAGCACAGTATGTGCAACTCAGTTCAGCCACAGCTACCAGATCTTCATGTACCTGAAACTCTTCTGTAGGACAAAACCCACAATGAATTATACCAACCTTCTGTTTGTCCAGTATCTTCATAGCATAATACTGTTCTGTGGATTTATGTTTCACCATCATTACTCTCCCAAATGATCCTGTTCCAAGGGTTTTTTGCCGCTCAAAATCATCTAGGCCAGCAGTATTCTATATGTAGGATATAATCACATTGTTTACAACAATACCAAAGAGAATTTCAACTGAATGAATTCAGTTATGAAAAAAGTTGGGAAATACTACATTCAACAGAGATAACTATACTAACTATACTGTTATAATTTGATATTTCAACAGTATCAAATGTTAAATTGATACTGTCAAATTTTAATAAGAGATTTTACATTGCACTCATTAAAACAGAAGTAGACGTAAATGAATTATATCAACATTTCTGTAATTTGTCCATACATGCTTAGTAAGGAATATCTAGCAGTAAACAGATCATGAATACAACATGCAGATAAATAACCCCTTCATGCTTCATGATCAAGAATATTAGAACATGCAAAAGACCTCAAGCTCTAGAGACAGTTCTACATGAGAGTTGTCTGAAGAGCACATCCCAAGTACATTTTCTCAGACATTTACTGCCATAGCATCTCAAATATTGCATTAGAACAAGAATGAACCTTCCCCAAAATCCCAAATTTTACAAGAATTCTCTCTAACAAGCTCCTTAACCAGCTCCCAAGCCCTATGCAGTAGTCTTAATACTCTTAATTCCACTTACTATCATGGCAGAAATTATTAACATGATAAATTACAGATGTGCCAATGCTTCTGGTTATTAAAAAAAGCCAAGTAAAAACATGCCAATAGATTTTGAGTCTTGTCATGTTCATTGTGAACATCATTCTCATAAGAGAAAATGTTCAGCAGGAGCATTTTATCAGCTCAAATCTGGAGAAGACTTAAGAATCTTTGTTGATGAACTTCAATGGAAAGTGACAAAGCTGGCATTAAAACAACCTGAAACTCCTTTACAAATTGCACTAAAATTATTTCTGCACTACTCATTACAGACTGATAACATACTGATAACATTATCCAAAACTTGCAATACAGAAAATGACTGAAGGCTTAAATGATTGATACCTGAGGGGGGCTTTCCCATTTTCTTAAAAAGTCTTCTTTGGCTTTGGCTAGGAACTCTTTCACTGAAAACACACAAAAAAAAGTACATTTCAATTAATATAATTCATCATGAGTGCAATGAAGATGCTTTGTTAACAAAATACATAAACTTCATTATCAACTTCTTTCTTCAATTGATAATATACTATTTTCACCATGGATAAAAGCAAGCATCGATGCCTCTAGAACTTCTACTGTATCTCCAGGTGATATCTAAGCTTTCTGGAGTAACTACATCATTCTACACAAAGTACTTAAACTTTACCAGCTCTAGTAGCTCAAATACTCTATAGGCAAGCAGGCTTTAAGGTGATGTCAGACATTCTTAATTCAGCTGGGAAAAAACCAAACACCTGACATTTATAAATAGCCATTCCACAAAGATTGACTTCTTATCTCTTTAAATAAATGTTGCATTTTCTTTCAGCTGCTTGAGTGTAATGTCAATCTCATTGCTTTTTCCCCTCATCACCTTTATTTAAAGGCTGTTTGCAAGCTCAAGGACCAAATGGACAGCATTACTGCAAGCAAAGACAAAGCACAGGGCTACAACAACACTGCACATTAGGCATGCCCACAGTCAGAGAATATGCATTTTTAATATTGATTTTCCATTGAAATTGAAGGAATGTACAATGGCAAAATTCTGGATGACTGTTCAAAATGTGCACCAAAATATTTTTTCAGATCATCTCTCAGCTGTTCTCTTTTTTTTGAATATCAATGCTCAGCCAGATCAATGCAGTTTACTTCATGCGCAGTCATTAATGGGAGGTGTTTCAGACATTGCTGTGGTTCTGAAAGAGTCACAGATTCAAGAAAATATCGTACTGGTTGTGTGTTCTCTGAATCATTTCACATAATACAACATTAATAACAGTGGTTTTTTTGTACTGTGACGTTCTGCCACAAGCAATTGCTAAAAATACACAGCAATATGCCAAGATTATTCTGGTCAATATCTAGCACTCTGTTTTAGCAACTGTATTTTACATTCTGACAGTCAAAAAATTAGGTTTATAACAGGTTGTAAACAAATCACTTGATGAATCAGAACTTCCTTGTACTTTTCAGTGAATACTAATGTTGACAAAAAACAACTTCAAAAATTCTCTTCTTATACTGGTACATTTCCAGCAGCAGTAAAACCAGCAGCAGCCCTGGAGAAGGCTAGTTGTAAATTATTTTTTATCCTTTTTCCCCCCTTCTTGGGTGTTCTATGGGACTTGATTATCACAAAACACTCAAAGGAGGTTTATGGCTCCCACTACCACTGGCTCTGATGGAGCACTAAATAAAATGGTAATTTCGTAGAAGTTGTCAAAAGTTCTGGCTGACCTCAACCTCAGAAAAGTGTTTAAAGCAGGATATCCACTCAGCAATTTTATTTGAAGAGAAACAAGCAATATCAGAGAAGAGGAATATATTCAGTACTCTAAACTTACGGTTAAGAAGAGCAATAAAAACACAGTTTATATCAAAGAAACTGGTAAAATGGTATTAAAACTAACTGAGAGTTAAAAATATTTTAGTGGCTAATCAGCAAAAAATGTTAACGTATTTATCCTGCGTGTCAAAAATATTTCCTTTGTTTATAAGTTATAGAGGTTATTCATGTAATGACTTTCAATTATCCTAATTTGAAGATAGGACAGGATTTCCTGTGGCATGAAATAATTTTCAACACAAAAACCGGAAACTAGCAATGTCCAAATTCATGTTTGATGATCCTTCTTCCATTAGAAGAACAGAGATGACTTCAGCAAGTGAGGAATACTGATACAGTTTTTCAAACATCAATTTATGTCACAGTAGCACAAATATTTTCTCTTAATAACAAGAAAAAACCCAGGAAAATCATTAAGATTCCCAAAAAGCTGAGCCTTCAAACTTTAGTGGCTGTAGCTTAGAAGTGAACATTAACACTACACAGCAAAACCACAACAAAAAGTAATTGGGTTTTTTAAAATGTTATTACAGTACATATGTTTAAATATCCCTCATGGTATCTCTATTCATATAAATAAATATTTTAAGTTGCCACTTATTTCACATTGAAGTATGACTATTCAGTATTTATAAAAATATACAATGACATTTGCAGTCATTTTTGTCTCTGTTCTACTTATGGAATAAAGAATGCTGTTTATGAACTAAATGTGATCCAGCTGGAAATATTCAAATTGTGGATTCATGAGAAAAATCTCTCATTTCTAGAATACCACTAAGCCACAAGCTCTCCTGCAACAAAACTCCTACATTGTTCTACTTTACTTTGGTCCTCTTTTCATAGAAAGCAGCACTGAACATACATTTTCAAAATAAAGCTACCCAAGGGTAATAAGTTATCTGAAAATCACTGTGTTTTAAAAAGAGTTTCATGTTCTGTGCTCAGTTTTATTAAAATCAGTTTCTTCCTAATGACAGAGTATATTGAATTATGCCTGGTTCTCACTTTCAGAGGTCACCTGGGCTCCTACACCTCAACACAATTCCGCAGGTGCTTCCAAACAGAACATAGGCAATTTAAATGCATGCACTTCAGTCATTTCTCAAAGCACTACTTGGAATTTGAACTTTTGAAAATTATCTTTCAAGCACATAACAGCAGCTCTTGCTACAGGAGAACACATTTAATTTCTATCTTCAAGTGCAGAATCAAAATTTACATCAACTGGGTAGCAGTGGCCATTGGTATCACTGTGATGATGCAAACAAATAGGGCGTAATAGATGATGACTTAGAGGTTTTCCTCAAGTGCACATTTTTAGCCACCTTACATTGTGATGATGTGGCTCTTGTTTGCTTTTCTAGTCTAAACTGTACCTAGCATCTGTGACTTTGGGCACTAATGAAGGAATGAGCATACCAAACGTCTCTATAGGTTCCCCAAGGGTTTGCAGGAACATTCACCCACACAGATGAGATGATGAAGAGAGGAAAGAAAGAGAAGAAGAAAAAAAAGTTTTATGCATTTCCACAACAAACACATAGAAAACACAAATACATTCCACCCTTTCCCCTCCCCACTCAAGAACAGACCCTGTAATAAACCAGCCCTTTCCCACACAGACAGAATGACTCATGTTAAATCACAGAATGTTTGAGCAAAGAAAGAAAAAAAATCACCAGCTAAAATCAGTATGAAAAAAGATGATGCATCACAGAAATAAGCACAGCTTAGAAAACTTCAGGAGATCAAGTTGGCATCTTTAATTATTAATCTATTCCAAGACATACACATCCACGGAACTGTTGCTAACAATAGTGTATCTATCTTCATCACAGTATGCTGGATCACAATAAAACCTGTAATCGGGTGATCTTCCCACTACTTAGCACTTTGTTCCAGAAGACAGCATGTGTGAATTGCATGGCATGTGGTAGATAGCAAAGAAGTGGCAAGCAGTCTCCAAAAAAAAAAAAATCTCAATCAGATTTCAGTCCTATTACCCAATAACAGCAACTTGAGAAGTCTAAACTGCACAGCTGAAGTTACTGTATGCAAAGTGGAACGTACACAGGGATCTGGTATGGTCACCATATGAGCATGATTTAATTTGGTAAGGCTGTCAGAAAAAAGGAACTAAGGAAGTGGATATACAGGTTCCCATAAACACCGAAGAGCAAGGATCACTTGTCTGCGGCTGAGCGAAGTGAAGATGGGAGTGGGGCAAGGAGTGCATGCACAGACCAGCAACAAACACTGCTCAGACTGGCTTTGCTGCTACAGCGGAAGCTGGAGCGCAGGAGGCTGAAACCAAAGCAGGAGGAGCTGCTGCTCAAGAAAGGAAGGTACTAGGGGACAGTAAAGCACAGGTAACAGCACCAGCACAACAAGGACCACAGCAGAAACAACTGAACATGGCAGGAAGGACACCAGTTGGGGAAGCAGAGAGGATGCACCCACCAGCTGTCCAGAGATCAGGCAAGCACAAACACACAGCACAAACCAGCCCTTTGTGGCCAGCATGAGCAAGCGTTGGCAGGAGAGGCAGGTTCTATGCAGCGCAAACACCCAAAGCAGGAAATTTGGTGAGGTTCAGAAGAAGGTGGGAAGAAATTGAATAATGGCCACGGACCACAAGTGAATGGCTTGAAGCAGTCTTACAACTTCTGCCTGCTCTGGTTCACCTTGGTCAGAAGCAGTGCTGCAACGACCACAACACAATGCCTCAGCTACTCCCTTGCATATCACAGGGGGCTTGTGGGGAGCTGTACTTGGAACCAAGGCAACATGAGGATAAGCAGGAAAGTCTGCTGGAACAGTGCTCTAAGGGAAGAGGAACCCAGCATCCAGAGGTTCCTAAGTAATGCCAGCATAGGAGGAATTAAAGAAAACCCCAAGCAAACAAACCAACAAAACCCAAACAAATGAAAAAACTCTGCTACACACAGAACAGAACCACCCCTGAGTCCGCCCCCAAACAAGAGGAGATTGGTCTCTATTAGTATATTCACACAGTACACAATATGTTTGCTTGTTTTATTGATCAACTTTTCCATGAAAAGTTAACATGCTTATAAAAAAATTGTTAACTAAGGGTATGAGTACTGTAATGAGCACTTTAACCTAAAACACAGCTTAAGGGCAAGTGAATCAGAAGCAAGCGCCTAAAAAAAAAATCAAGAGGGTGAGGACCTCTCAGTTGCAGGGTTGCAATGACAGCAGAGGGAAAGGGGTCACAGATGGAGCAATCCTGAGAGTTACCATGAGTTACTCTGCCTTTCTCCCACCTCCCACATGCACAGTATTTGTTATTCTCAATCTCATATCCCACAAGAGCCAGCAAGCCAGGATTTTTTTTTTGTAAGGGGGGAAAAAAAAAGTATTTGGCTAGGATTCACGGCAAGAAAGCAAGAACTAAACTGATTAAGACTAAACACTGGGCACCACTACAAACCCCCATCTGCTGTGCTAAATGCCAATCTCTGTCTGGTATTTAAAATGCCCTTTATCAAAATACAATTCAAATTTTGTTCCAAAACTGTAATATAATCATTTGAAGTCTGGAGTTAAATGGGCTATTTAATTAAATCATTTAATGGAAAAATGAATATGTATGAAGAGATTCTGGTAAATGTATATGTATATTTCATTTTTTAAAAAAGTGTATTTATAGCCTTAAACTTTATCAAGATGTATATAGATATCTCAGTGAATCCTGTGGTTATGGTACCATATTTCAGATGCAAGTGAGAAGCTTCTGATTCCGGTTCTAAGTCCCATTCTTACACCATTAACCTGTTGTCTAAATTTTTAAATATTTTTCTTTTGATTAGTAGAAATAATATAAAGTCTCAAAATAAGGTTTCTCTGCCCTGGCAAGTGTTTCAAAATGAACACAGCTAATGTTAAGTATTATTATACACTCCGAGGAAGCAGTGGGAGCCCCAGTTAACAATTTAATAGCTGGAAAACAAAGCACAAACTAAAATTGTATCATTGAAACAGACTGTCAACAAAACCAAAACACTTTGTTTCTCACAATATGACAATGGTGGGTGAAAAAAGTCCAGGTGATATAAACCTGGCTGAGGGCTTGTTTGAACACTACAGCGAGCACAGCCACCAACCCTCTCATGAAGAGCTAACCCGCAAGGAGTCTGCCTTGTTTCTGCCAAGGCTAGATCCATGAACTGCATCAACTGAATATCTCATTTATCAAGGTTTTGACTTCAACAGCAAAGTTTCAACTTCATATTTCTCTTTAAACACTAATTATGATAAACACAGGCGATGCAGAGTAAACTTACCAGCTAAAATGGGTAAGACCCTTTCTTCAGTTAAAAAACCAAACCAAACCAAACCAAAAAACCAAAATCCAACACTCCCCAGAAACAAAGAGCCCAACACATGGAGCTGTTCTGAAAGAGCCCATTTGCTGAAATACAAAACCACAAAGTTCTTAGTAGCAACATGATCATGTAAGAATTACTTATCTACTAATTAGTAGATTAACTGAATTAAGCTTGCTGTTCACTGAATATAAGCTTGCTATTAAAATGGAAGCACTAATTATCTAACTGCACACTGTAAACTTTTCTATAGAATACTGGAAAGAATGGGGAAGAAGTGGGAAAAGAGAGAGGCATGGAAAAAAGGGAGACAAACAGGATAAACAGTAAATTAAGACCAATTACAGCTGTTGTGCCTAAAAAACTAGAAAAAGGCACTGGAATCTGATCTTTGTAGGCGCACATTCAAAAGTTAATTTAAAACATGCAGCAATTGTAAAATACAAATTGATCTTATCCATTACAACTCAATTTTTGAACACAGGCAAAAATCTTATTTTAATCCTGTCCATGATTTTCAAGTTTTGAGCTAAACAGTATTTTTTAAATTTCATAAAAGCAAAGTTAAAACAGTTAAGAGCTCTGTAAAGAACCCAGTTCACCTCTTTACTTGGCTGGCTACACAGCAACAGCCTGTACAAGAGATGTGACAGATTAAGACACATCAGAACAGAAGCCAGCTTCTCAGCCATCAGAGATAACACTGATCTTTGTTGAATTGTGAGCATTAGGTACTCTACTGCATACAACTGCCACAGTCAGACTGATATCCTTCTATTTTTATTATAGACAATATAATTAATTTAATTTTCAAATCAAATGCTCAGTCTTTCTCCCTTGATCTGTTCTTAAATACCAAAGTACTGCTTCAGAGGTGGTAAACCCTGATGCCAAAAAATACAACAGGGGCCACTCTGGGGCGACAGAACTAAACCCAGATAACAGAGTCACTCAGGACATGAATCCCTGAAATTTTGTTTAACCCCCCCCCCCGCCCCCGAAACGTATAACATAAATCAGTTTATTCAAATGTATAATGCAAAGCAGTATTTTTTCAGTCACAAACACAATCAAATCTTGTACTAGCACTGATCAGCAGAGTTGTACATGCATCCACGTCCCAGTTGAATCATTTTACACAAAAAATATACCTGAGATAAAGCTCTACTTTCTTAATCTAAAAGATTAAGTTCCTCCAGACCCAATGTTCATCAGAATTTACAAACACATACTTTAATAATCAACTTCTCTCTCAACAGAAGATAAATGCCAAAAGCACTATAGCAGCTAACCAAAACTTATGATCCAAACTAGGATCTATTATTCAAATCCTAAAGTAATAATAATGTGCAAGACTTCTTCAATGCTGACAAGCAGAATATCTTCATCTGAGCAGCCATGTATAGGACGTGACAAAGCCTCCTGCAGATGCCTGGTGGCTGACAGCTGGTCCACCCCACCTTTAGGTATTTTGGTCCCTCAGGCTGCCACCCATCTTTATTACCCAAGTTTCCCTTTCAAATTAAAGGGCTATTAGCAAGGTTTTGATGATGGATTAGAGTTGAGGTTTTTGTTTCATTTCTCTAAATGGATCAGTTAGAACTAGCATGCAATCTGGTCTGGAATATATTAAAACCAGGCTTTGGCTTAATGAAAGGAGTCTCACTCATACCTTCTTCCTGCTCTTGAAGCATTAATTGAAGGACATGACACATCTGTAAATCTGCTTCCTCTCTTGCAACAACCCATGTAATTTGAGGATTTCAAGTCCAAGAAATAGCAGCTTGGTTTGTTAGGCTACAGTTCAGTGTTCAGTGTGGGCTGAAAAACCCCTACATCAGTCCTATCCTCCCACAGTCACTCACTCCTGCATTTCTCCAATGACTTTCCTTGAAAGAGCAAAAGCATTCTTGTGTCTGACGGCAAGCCAGGTCAGGGAACCAGCCCAGACTAAACAGTAATGGGCAGAAGGCAGGGAATGAGCAGAGAAGCAGCTCCCACTTCTCTTCTTCTCATGAATTCTTCTCCAGAGGTGAGTGGGCAAATATGGGGCACAGAACTGCTCCTTTTCTGAAAGGGTATCAGCTTGTGCTAGCATGCACAGAACCATGAACACATCACACTGGACTGCTGAAAAGCCTTCTGAGAAATAATTCTAAATTCAAGTTATTGGTTTTCAATTATTGTATTGAATAATTCCATTATCTTAAAATTTAAAATTAATGAATTATGTGTTTGATACAATTACTTTCAAATGCAGAACATAACACTCCCCCACTAAAAAATTTGTTCATACAGAAAAAAATCTTTGTGAAGAATCTCAACACGTAACTGAAGAATTTTAACACGTAATATTGTCATACGCTGAGGTACTTGGTAAGCAATTAGGAATTAAGCTGCAGCTGTGCAGTACCATCCTCTGTAGTTGTGGCTGAACTTTATCCAGCAAATAATCTAAAATGTTTCAACTGTCACAGAACCTGTAGTGTAAAAGACCACCTTCCTGTGTGAAATATAACAGGTATTAACAATACAACAAAGAAAGCTGAAAACTGTGTGACAATTGTCAAAATTCAAACATCTTTTGTTCCCGCAGTGCATATATTTCCATGGTTACCATGTGGGGAGAAACAAAAGAATACAGTTTAAGAATGAGTTCCAAAAACAACATCTTCTAGGGCACTACTATAAAGTATTTTGTAAATGTATCACAATTTGAGTAAAGGTTTTTAGCAAATTCTAGTAGTTGATCCAAATACACAAATTAATCAGATTTTCCTCTTGCAATCAAAACCACTCACCAAGAAAAATGTTTTCAGCACCTGCTGCAGATTCCCTCTAGTTAAGCTCTCTGCACCATTAAGATTCTGGCCAACTGCTCAGCACCCATCTCCCTCTCCATATCACTGCCCCACATTTCCTCTTTGCAGGGGTTCAGTGACTACAAAGGATAACATACTGCCATGCAGCTATCCCTGAGACCAGGCTTTATGGCTAGATTATCACCAACAGTAAGCATGAAACTGCAGGTAGTTGATCTTATCTGCATATTGCCTAATGAATTCCCTGCAAGCAGGGAATAGTACCACACACAGTCATGCACAAATACCCCTTCCTTTTAAAAGCAACCTTCAGAAGTTTTACTAAACTAACTTCTTCCTTATAATCCAAACTAAACAACTGCAGAGGCTGTTCACTGTATGGATGAATTTAAAAAGTTACTTGAGAAGAGAAACTATTTTGTTGCTTTTTCTTTTTTTCAAATATTTAATACAAGGCATAAAAATAATAGTAGGTGCACCAATCTTGGTCTATGTGCACTCATGTCTAAATCCACTTCCCATAAGCTATCTTGTTCCAGCCCTTGCATTATGAAAACTCCACAAAAATTCTCACATAGATGCTTTGGGATCAGCAAGACATCTTCACAGCTGTCAGGGTAAATCAGCAAAATAGTTCTTCATCTCCTCACAAGATCTGAGCTTCTGACACATTGCTGCACTGACATATCTCCTGCAGAACATGCTTTATATATTTACAGGAAAGGGTTGCCTGCAGTAACCAGCCAAGCAGGAGAAGTTCATTTATACCCTTAAATAGCAGGGACTGGCTTCCTGAATAAGGAAGTCTTATGTAAATAAACACATTTCACAATTCAACACACTGGGTGAATAACAAGTTTTTGTTTGTCTCAGGATTAAAGCAAGCAAAAAGTAGGCAAGAATGTCTATTATCCATTCTGATAAAGAATGAGATTTTAGAGAGAAACTGGGAAAATTCGGCACTTATTTGGCATAGAGGCATGCATAAAACTTGCACAGAACTGAACTGCAAACCCTGAAATAAAAAAGCTGAAGAAATTAAACCACATTAATTCTTAATGGGCTGGGGTATCTTTCAGCAGCTATAAATGAATAAAGAAAACCACCAAAAACATTGTGCAAGTTACAAAACTATGTGTAAGAACCTCCACAATTAAAGCTGGGAAGCTTCTGTGAACTCTGGCCTACAACAGCAGGACTAATAGAAACTCTCAGAGTAACCAGCAACAAATATATAAACAATTTGAGATGTTAACTAAAAACGAGGGCAAAAACCAAATCTTTCTGATAAAAAAATATACATAAGTAATGTAATGGCGACTAGAGTAAGTCAGAGTTCAAGATTACAACATACCAAATACCCTTTCCTTTGGAAGAAATCTCAATTCTGTTAATCTCATTTTTTTGCTTCTACCCCAAACCAAGCACTGAGGGACCGTGCTTTAATACATAAATGCATAAAATACATCACTTTGTGGATGTATTTTATGAATTATGTAAATGCAGCAGCTTTTGTCTTGTCTTTTTCAAATATTTTGTACAAGAACTAGAATTAAACACGAACCCAAGTTAACACCCAAGAAACCACTGTAGTTTGCTGCCAGAGGGTAATGGGTAACAGTGGGGAATTTTTCAAAAGAAAGCATTGGTGCCATGAGACACACGTAGGAAGATATATGGTTCTGGCACCCGGAAATCCCACAGCATCCTTCCATTTTTTACAATATTTTGAGCAGTGGGAATAATCAGTTGCTGCTTATTGTCCCTTGCTGTCAGAAATGTCCTCAGTGCAAACAGCCTATGTATTTATACTACCACCCTTCACCCTTCACTCCTTACACATGCCTATGCTCTAGTGTGCACAAAACTGGACAATATTTCAGCAGAGGCCACCAGCATGGCTCATGCCCTTTCCATGTACTGCTCCATCTGTCTCCATACACATCTGGTGACTGTCTTTTGAGTGCAAATGTCTGTATCACCAATTACCTCTATTTGCAGTATTGGAAAGTAGTAGCCCATGTAATTAGTGACATCCAGAATATTAAGCCCATTCTTAGTGAAACAGAAGATTTAGCAGACCATACCTTTCACCCCTGGGAGCTGGGGCTATTAGTTACTTGACCTTACAGTTTTATCTGTTCAAGCTGTTCAAAACAAAAATCCAACTTCAAAGAAATAGAAAACCAGCTTTTCCTTTGAGTCTTTCTAGAAAAAAAAAATCTAAGCATATAATCAGACCTTTTCTGGGGAGGGAAAAAAAGAAGAAATAAAACGGGAAAAAGATTAGCCACTTGTACTTGCAATTGAAGAAAATACATAATTATTTCATCAAGGTTTCACTTGTATCTTGGCTGTCTTTCACAAGGAAAGCATCTGATTTTATCCGCTGACAGGGTGTAATGTAACACTGCTGCAGTGAAGCCAGCCACAAAAATGCATTGAAAAGCATAAGTGGTTTAAATAGGGAAATCTTTACAGCAAAGACTTAATCTTGATGGAGCAGGAGATAGTTGCCTTTCCCTTGTCAAAATTAGACTATAGGTATTTTTGATTTGGAATCAACACCTGTTAAAAGTTCTTGCTATTTATTTCTATTTTTTGATGGAACTGGGAGCCTGCATGTCAAGATGAATAAAATCTACATATGCAAATTGCAGAATAAACCTCCAGGGGAAAGAAAAAATCCCCAACCCTAAAAAGAACCACTACCCCCCAAAAAAACCACACCACTAAACAAACAAAAACCCATCATAATTCTTGAGGTTACAAACAACTATAACCTCTTTCTCACATAGCTTGTGTGAAATTTATTCCTTTCTGACTCATAAATCATAAGAGAATATCCAAACAAAAAGCCAAAACTCAGAATTTGCAGAGCTGATTCCCACAAATCTCAATTCCTGTGGACGCTATGACCTAACTGTAAGAGAAACAGAGGACAATGTGATGGAAAAGCCACCCTGGTACCAGCTGGTGAAAAGTGGAGACTTTCTGACCCCAGGAGAGACCTCTCCCTGAGCAGAGGAGGCGGCTGTGACATGGAGGAAATGCAGAGGCTGTCGCTTCCCCCCTTCCCCAGAGGCTGAGCAGGGGCAGGTGGTGGCGGGGATGCCGGGAAGCCATCGTGTCCCTGCGGATCAAGTGCAGCCGTGTGGCCACACCAGGTCCATGCTGTGCTCCCACCTGCCAGCATCCCTGCAGGGATGTGGGGAGCACACAGCAGGGGCCGGGACACCACTTTCAGGGACAGCCTGCATTTAGGTTTATTCAAACAGCCATGAATGATGCTGTACCACAAATCTCCATCGTGTAGGTACAAAGTACTGAAACACTGCCTTAATAACTGCATCGGTTTTGACATTTGTACTTTGTACACCGAGGAAATGACAGCCACACTTTCCATTCTGGGGAAGATGACCTCAACACATTTGTATGAGATAAGTATAGATAAGCTGATGTTAGATAAGGCAGTGGGATAACTCCGCCCTGCCATGCACACAAGTGAAATCTTTGTAAAAATGGTCCTTTAAATTTGTAGTAATAAGCAAAACCACACAGACACACATGCACACAAACACCCCACATACATGATTAACTGCCCTTTCTTTTCAAAAAATCTCAAGTCATTTTCCAGAGCTCCAGACTATCTGTTTGAAACAAAAAGGCATCACTTCCGAAAACTAGCATATTTGGGCTTTTTGAAAACAATTTTCAAAGGATATATTTTTCTAAGAAAACAGATTTACAGTCTATATATTGAAAAAAACCAACTTTCAATAATATTACAAGTAAGACTATAGAACTTCATACCTCCATTATATTCAAAGTACCTTATAATAACTAGTCACAGTGGTTTTGAAAAGTAAATACCTGCCTGATAAGTTTACTAGCTCTATTACAGTATCTCATTTGAAAGGAGACTCCCCTCCCTTACTTCCATGAATGACCTCAACTATTCTGCCATCCCAGCATTTAGAAGACTAAAAATAATAGCAGAATAAGCTGGTTCAGATGAAAAACAAAAGCCTGTTTAGATTTTTCAGGTAATGATTACAATAATTTCAAAGGGCTTCTCTGATTTGTATCAATTCACAGAAAATAAATTATGAGTGATACAGAAAATTAAATGAACAGACATATATATTCAATTACAAAATTTTCCAAATCAGGTATTTCTAAAAAAAAAGCTTTAAAATACTATTTGAAACACTAAATACCACTCAAGCAAAGCAAACTGTTTAATAAAAAACTGCAAATCTTTAAGACTAATAATTTTACATAGAAACCCACAGTGAGTCGATTACAAAAACAAAGAAATCAGCAGTCGATGCAGCTCTGCAGACAAGAAAGGGAAACCTGGTAGATTTTCCCTGATTGTGAAGACGGAACAAAAAATGTGTCAAAGGGAATAGAAAAGACTTACCATTCATGCTGAAGAGCTAGTTTTCAGAAACATATTGCTCCAAATATTAATCCAACAGTTGATGAAATATGTTAATCTCTACCAAATCAGTGCTTCAATCTCTAAATACACTTACACACTAACCAGAAAGAAAGCACACAGAATCCAGAGAGCTGCTCTTCCTTATGAGCTCCTTGTGATGCAAAAAACTATGAAGCACAAAATACCAGTAGAATATCAAAATCAATATTCAGGACACAGGTATTTGGTTTTGCTCATTAACTACTACTGCTCTGACCAATGCTACCTATTCATGTCTAAAGCAACTCAAAATGGCAGGGGAAAAAAGCATGCAAACACCAGGAGGGTTTAAGATGTTCTCAATTATATCAAGCACTGGTTGTTTCCATGGCAACCTTAGACCAGAATTATCTGTTGACTTGTACCCAACTAGTAGTTATTCTAAAGCTTTAAGCAATTCATACAGTATGCTCTGTACATTATTTCACATTTAATATGCGTTTTTCTCTCTCTAAACACACATACACAAGTAGACATATATATTCAGCTAAATCTCTATAAATCATTCTACTGTATTTGGAAGTATACTGGTATTATTTTGAATCAGAGACCAAATGACATGCTTTTGACTGTTTATCACCCATCCACTTCCAATTTAGAAACGATGAAGATGGCAGATGCACTAGTGGTGACTCTCCTGACCACTTCAGGTATCCAAGTTGTTGATATTATTATGCAGATTTGGAAAACACTTTTATTGGTTCAAGACTGTAAGACACACTGATCTTACAGTCTCTACATTCAAAACCAAGCAACCTCATTCTTATTTCCTTTCGTATTTCAATTTTTGAAAGAGCAACAAGCAACTAAGAAAACAAAGCAAAAATCAAAATGTAGGTTTCATGTACTTGCAAGTGGTCACAGTCAAGACTTCTAAACAAAGAATGAAATGCATCGTTCTGATGGCTCCCACCACGTCCCTTTCACCCTTGGGCGGCGCAGCACAACTGACCTGGTCACCAGCTCAGGCTGTACCATCACATGTGTGCTCAGTCAGCTTTTTAAAACAGATTTCGAGGCCTGTGGTGCCCTGAGTCACCTCTGCCCTACTGAACTCTGAGGATATTACAAAACACATTAATTTCATGCATCAACCAAGTGTCCAAGGCAAGTCGGAGAAACTGTATGCTTTATATATCAAAATAACAAAGCAAAGAAGCTAAGTTTCAAACTCAACCACTGAAAACCCCCTAAGGCCATAGACCACATGGTAATTTATTCAAACCATAACACTGACAACAGCAACTGACAACCAAAGTCCACCCAAACAAGCAGCAGCTCCTTCCCCTTCAGCAAACCCAGAGCTTCTGCAGGAACTGCTTGTAAAAGAAACAGACCTGCTATTGTATTTCATTACACCAGAATATACAAATACATTCACTTCCCTTTCAAATGGATTCTACCTGAAGCCTCAAACAACAAAAACTCTGAGAAGTCACTTAGCAATTTTTTTTCAGGAGTTAGAGTGTTTTTGCCTTGAACTTCAAGATTAATTCATGCTGTCTGCTGAGTAGCTTCACCTATAACTTTACACTAATGCTTCTAAGCTGCGGTGATATGGATAGAATAGTTGAGAATGTTCAAATATCCATCCAAAACAAACACCAGCATGTTTCTAAAACACTGCTTATTCATTAAACTTTCTGTGAAATTAATCTACAAGCTAAATTCAGTGACTCTAGGCAATTCTATGACATTGCCCTCTTGGATATAAAAACCCCCCACAACAAAACAAAGTGACCCCCAAACAAACAAACCAACCAACCAACCAAAATGAAATTAACAAAGAAAACCCAAACACCTTGTTTCTCTTTCATGTTTTACAAACTATTTTCACAGATGATGTATTTTTCTGAAGATCTAATTAGAAGTCAGGAGTAGACAGAAACACTTCCTCCACTGTACTCCTTTTCTTCTCTATCAGTCTGGCTACAGCGGTAGCAAAATGAGAACCTTTAAATGTGAACTCAGTTCATGGGTACTTACAGTAATTTATATTATTACTTTTTAAAAATAATCTAGAGATTGAAGGTAGAGTTTCAGGATGAAGATTCAGAATTTCATCCTAAAACCAAAGCTACATAGTCACCCACCACTCAGTTACCAGCTCAGCAACTTCAGCTCAGAAAACTGCATGCAACTGCTCTGCTTAATTACGACTTAAAATAGCACTCACAGAGCAGCCATTTTCACCATGTTTATCAAGAGACACGACAGTCCATTTCCTCATCAAACATGTCACACTAGGAAGCCTGCCTTATGAAGAAGGGGAGAAAGTAGAGACTTGTACAAAACAGGTCGCAATTTGTGAGTGTCAGTAGGTCATTACCATGTTTTTTTCTTCATGTTATATAAACAAAAATGCTTCAGTGTTATTTTTTTCAAACAGCTATTTACATAAAAAAGAGCTTCTACATAAACACAAGTATGTGCCTATTTTTACCAAGCTGAAAATATTATGGAGAAGTGAAAGCTCAGAATTTATGCCCTTTCATCATTTATCTTCACAACAAAACGAGTCAATTCTTTCCTGTCTCGTTTGGGAGACCTAGATTTAATCTATTTTAGATCACTGCATTAACACCTTTTTGTTTCCATGTTTACTGCTTATCCTCTGAGAATAGATTCACTCCCTACTCATAAAATATTTTAAATTTTAAGTAAGAAGTATAAATGCTGATTTTCTTCAATACTGTGATGCTGAGAATTTTCAACATGGCCTATCTTCAACTGAAATAATTGTGCTATCTCAAATCCATCAATGAATCTGAAATTTGGAACAAAATTATCATAAATTTCCATATTGTAACATTTTAAAATGAGTATTTAACCAGAGACAAGAATTGCTTTGCAAAATACTACACAGCTTTAAAATTAAAAAGAAAATCAAATGTCAATTTATTTAGATTTAGATTGTGATTTTTGAAATCTCTTTCACTACTCAAAATACAACCATGAAAAATTTTAATCCATACAAATAATACTCTAAACTGTTCATTTATTAAGAAATTTAAGCTAATCAGCATTCCCACGCTAAGTTAATATGTAATAGTTAAAATCAAACTCAATTTTATATTGTTTACCACTATATACCACTACATATATGAACATTTCTGATGTATATATATCCCTTAAAGTAAAACTATGAATGATGAAAATCCCTTTAATTAGAATTTTAATCTGCACAGCAATGCCTGCCTATTTTGAAGTTTAAACATTCTAGTCTTTAGTTAGAGTCTTCTATTTCTGCTGAACTCACTGATTTCATTTGAAAATAAGTAATTTAGAAGTAAGAACTGGGGTGGGGGCTTGCCAAAACAAGTCAACTGTGCTTTGAAAGAAAAAGGAGCGCATGATGAATTCTCCTGCCAGCCACCAGTCCATGAACCAGCCTCCATCTCCCCCTGCCTGATGCAATATGTTCTTCTTCCCATTAATACCTTTAGGTAACGAATTACAAAATTGCCCCAGAACCTATCGCACATCAGTGTTCACACTTCATTCAGGAGGCAAACTGAAGAGCAAACACCTATAAAAGAAACAACCCCCTCCCCACACTTACTTGATTCGTCCCACTGGACAGTGAACTCAGAGCACTGCTGGCTCTCATTTTCCAGAGCCGCTCTCTGCTCATGCGCACCACTCTTGGAGTGCCTATGGAAGAGGCGGTTAGCAAACCCTTCCAGTCTCTGCAGCGCCGTGGCCGTCCCCGTGCCCTGGCTACAAGGGACCTCCTTGTGCCCTGCCATCTACACACACCAGTGACTCTCAAAAAAGCAAAAGAGAAAACATCTAAAGGGAGCTGGACGCCCCAGCGCCACTAAGAGCTATGCATGTGTCGAGCTTCCTGCCTGCAGTGTTTGCTAACCACGACTCTCTTCTACTTCCTGTTAAGGAAAGCTCTATGATGTACTGGTTTATACAGCAAAAAGTTTCATTTCATGTAAATTGAAAAGTGTTTTGTTTTCTAAAAAACAAACAAGCAATAATTTCTCTACTATGTGTTCTCAGAGCTTTTTAATGCATTACACTTCATACTTAAGTATACATTTTATGTTAGAATACTACAAACAACCTATTCAAAAGTAAAGATCAGAAAGTAGATAGGTATTTTTTTAATTTACCACAACCACACGTGAAAAAAAACCAAAAGTAACTATTTTGCAGTTCCTCCCCGTTATTAAGATGGAGTACCACACCATCACAGCAAACATAACCAGCTGGAATCTAGTCTTTAGCAATCTCATGCTTTCAACTAATCCACTTCCTAAGCAAGGAAACTACTTGCAAACACTACTGAACAAACTTATTTTATTACTGGAGGAAGAAAAACAGTATTGTTTTCCTCCTTTGTGGATAAAGTCAGTGAAGAAGTTGAATTCTATTGCACATTTAAACACAACTGCATTATAATTTTCCAAACTGGGTTCTACTTATTCCATGAATGAACCGAACGTATTTAACTTTTTGCTAATAAGATTTCATTCTTTCACAAGAAAACTTAGTATTTTCAACTGTGGAGTAAGTCTAGAAAGTGTAACTTTTAATGGCACAAAATATAAGGAAAAGAAATTGAAAGCTGTATTTAACACTATAATTATTTGCAAATTATGTAATTTTGCATGCTTACAATGGGTAATACTAAATATTCGTTTTTGTGAAAATGGAAACACATATATTTCTGCACATCTACAATGTGGCTTTTTAAAACTTAGGGCTATTCTTAAGAAAGATTGAAATATGTTTTCCACAATCTGTCTCCTGTCTTACAGTCAACACGTGTTAAAGACATACCTCTCATTTTTCACCACCATACTTCTCACTGCATAGTTTTCAAATGTCAGCAGATACCCACCCTTGGACATTATATAACCATTTCATAACAGCCCTGTGCCTTAGAAAAAATCCCTCATGCTGACAAACTGCCCATGACAGTGATAAAACAATAAAAATGCCAACAGACAGATTTTACAAATGTGGCTACATTCTTCCTCATGGGCACTGCTACACTTGTGATTTGCCTCAGCCAGCACAACCCATTAAGTTTCTAGACTCTACACAAAGCCCAGGAATGCCCTGTGCTTGCAGGCTCCAGATACTCTAGAAATGTAACTTCTATCTTCAGCCCCTGGTCAAAATTTGGAACCAACTGTCTAAATGCCTACATTCTGCACAGCCATCTGCTAATTTGGGTGAGCATCAGCTATCGCAGCGGTGCTCAGGCTGCTCCTCCATCAGGGTCTGGTGCTGCAACCTTCCCTGGGTGCAACCTCATGCCTTCCAGCCTTTCACCTGCTCTGTTCCAAGACCAATTATGACATCCACAACATCCCACTGGTTCAAGGCTCTTCTGCCAGAAACAAGAGGTAGTGAAGATCATGAGGATCTGTTTGCCTTACCAGGGGTCACAAATAGGCAGTGGGGATATATTGCATGCCATATATAACCCAACACTTTAAAACAGAGTAAGGCCGTGCACCTCCCGCACAACAATATAAAAAGTATTTAAGACAACATCAAGATGCTTATTCCCTGCATGGTGATCTTTCTGGAGCTGAAGAGCCTCTCTGGAATTGTACAGATGTGCTCCACCTGTAGCTCACCACAAGTCCTTGGGCACTGAGAGATTCTTTCCAAGAGACTCATATTCTCTCTAACCTTGGCTGTTTTCTCCAGTAAACAAAGCTACCTGGTATGATGGTGTGCTTATCTTGTCTCTCTGCTCTGCCATGGTTCTGAGCTGTTACACTACTGTGTCTTATCTTTCACACAGGTCTTCAACTAAACCATTTTGTTTCCCTGATCTGAAAGACAGTAATTTACAAGATTCACATTACATAAGTCTGCCAGCCATGTCGAGTCCATGGAGAGATGTGGAAACTGCCACAGAGCAACTCTGCCCATCAAAATTCAGGGCTCTTAATGCACCCAAATGTCTAGCCTGGACACTTGATGCAGGGGCCAAAAAAAGAATCATAAATACTCATAATCTGACATCATGAAGGTAAGTGGTTTAAGTGAAAACATGTTACCAAAAAGGAATTCTTAGAAGAATTCCTAAGAGAAAGCCTGTATTTGCCAGAATTTTATGAACCACAGCCAGTGTATGGTTACAGAAGTTTCTGCACACATAAAACATGAAAAGAAAGCACTGGTCACATTTTCACAGATAGTAATACACTTTCCTGATCTAGAAAATTCTTGGCATTGATTGGCATTATCTAATGACAATACAAAAAACTACCACACAGGCCCACATCCCACATGGCTTTCAATGTCTTCAAATGAAGTCCATGATTTTTAAAGGTGGAACTTCCTATTTCCGTTTACTTTCACCTTATTGACACACTGATCTTCCAATTAATTATTACATCAAGTAAATTATATGCTATATAGGAAGAACAGAATGCAAGAGAGAATCTGAAATTCCTGTTCTGTAAGAGATAACGAACTTCCAATTTCTTGCAGCCAAAGTCAACACTGAAATGTTAATTTTCTTTAGAAATTTTATTTTTGCTATCTTCCGACCACCAAATCTTGGCAAAATTTTAAAACACATTCAACAACTCAGAGCAGTAACATTCAACAAGTAATATAAAACTGAGACATTCAGCTCTGAATTTGAACATTGCACATGCAAATTCTCATATTTTGATAAACAGTATTTCAGCAAACAATTTTATAAAAAGCAACATCATGATGTGTTAGCCCAAGAACAAGAGCTAACACAGTGGTTCCCCAAGCTGATAAAGGCAACAAAGCCATTTACACTTTTCCTGATGCCCAACCTATTGGATGGGCAGATTTCCCAGGGGCTGATGCCCTGTGGCATGTTGCAACACACAGCACTATAACCCAGCCACAGATCTTCCATCTCCTTGCTGAAAAAGAATCTACCGGGTAGCTACATGCACAATTTGTTTTTTAATAATCTCTGCTAAAACAATATTTCCCAGTTTCTAAGAAGAAACTCTACTGTACTAGTCAAGCCTTAAAAATGAAGGATTAAGAATAAGAGAACACTCCTCTCCTCAAAGGACCCAGATGGCTGAGTAACAGCATGTTACCATGTGTTGTAACTTTACTTGGAAATCATTTGAAATATTTTTAAAGGATAATGTGTGCATTCTTCTATATTCAGGCAAAGCAGGACTGTACAAATAACACCATTCTCTAGTGTTTAATGAAGGTTAACCCTGAGAATCTTGCAATCAAGAACACAAGTTTTTAAGACAATTAAATCCATTCCTTGACAGGACCTACAAAATTGGGTTTACAATACAAACCAAATTTCAGATCAACAGCTAAATAAAATTCAGGTTTTAATACCATATATTGAAACAGTGTTTTTCTGGTTTCATGTTCTATTTCCCTAAATAAAAACACTATTTTTTATCTTCTTTTAAATATGAAAGACATAAAATTAAATTGAAAGATTTATTTTTTCACAGGCCTCTATCTGTATTAAAGAGACATACTGCAACATTTTCTGCAAATTTTTTTGTAATCAATGGAAAAAATAACTTAAACCTTATAAATGACTAATAAAGAACTTATTTTTCCTAGAGGTTAAAGAAAGTTTATTTATTTGCTTTAAAAATTGATGACTTGGTGAAACACATTTTCTCCTTTATGCATCAGTTATTTCAAGAATGAAAGATGAAAATGCAACTTCAGCATTTATTATTTATTACAAAAGGAATGAGCAATTACTTGAAAGTATTAGTGAGGGATCCTCCATTTTTAAGAGCTTGGAGATCTTGCCAAATTTTGCTGGTCTCTTACTGACCAATAAAGTATTTGTAAGTTGAAAGATGAAACCAACACACTTCATAAAAAGAAAATAATTTAAGTGTCTAATTTTGAATTCAAAAATAAAAAAATTTCTAAGCATTTAACGACTCTCAAATTTTTTAGATGATATATACAAAAAAACCTAGAGTGTCTGTGCTATAAGCCTTAGGCAATATGTGTGGTATTTTTCTAGTTATTAGATAAACCTTGAGAGAAAAGGATGTAAAACAAAGTATGCAGATAGCCCTTTTGTAACTTAAAAACCCCCTACATTTTCATCCGAAATTATGTAATTGAACACAATCCATTTTGAGTCTTGCCAGGCATGCATATTTCAGAAGGAATTATGGGTAGAGAGACAAAAAAAGGCTCTTGAAAAAGCAGATGTGTTTTGATTTTCACTGTACATCCAGCACTATTCCACTGGGTTGCATTTCTTCTTAAACACACAGAAGGAGGAGCAGCATTTGCTCCCAGCTTACAGCTTTAATGGCTCTCCATTTTGAAACAAAGATTTTTCAAGATGTGCATAAAGAAAATACACAAAATCAGTAACCTCATTGTTTAATAAAGCATGAGAAAGCAAACCCATACAGGTTCAGTGTGCCTCTGTGCCTACATTTTTTTCTAACAAGGTTAACCCTTCCTAGAGAGTCCCTCCGAGAGCTGCACTGAGGCTGGGACTGCAGCACTGCTATAAATAGGAGCGCCAGGAGGAAGTTGTTGCTATGGAAACACTAGTCATATTTCTATTTTGACTCCATAGGTCTCTACTGGCATCTACTGTACACCAGTTTAACTGCAGCACACATTTAATGCCTTCTCATCAGGAAGCATTAATTTAAGCTCACATGGTCAAACAGCATTGTTTGCTTGTTAACCCATGATGTTACAAAATGAATAAAAAATAAGTGAGAACTTGGAGTAAAGAAAGAAATAAAAATGTCAAATTCAGCATCTGATTTTTCATATGTAAGCCAAAAGTTCTTACTTACTCTTCCCATCAGTTTTCTTGTCATAATTTGACAAATTCATCATCTAAGATGTTGTGATTCACGGATGTGTTGTGGACACATACCATGGCAGCAGATCAAGTCTCCTCATTTCTACCAACACATTATCTGGTCTTTTTGAAATCAAATACCTTGTAGTTACAGTCCCACATTTAGCACTGACAAGAAGGGGACAGAGACCTCTCTCAGTACAAAAGGCAGACCTTCAACGAAACTGTCCGATTTGCCAAAGACAACTGGATTTCTCTCCTAAGACATCCCCTTGCTCCATGCTTGTCTCACAGCTTCCTTCAAGGTGCTGTGTTCACTGATGCTTGCCAAAACGACAGTTCAGACTGCAAGATCAACATTGGCAGAACGTGAATAAAAATTACACAATTGCTCCACAGTAAAACAAAGGTTAGCCAGGAACCATCTTTGAAACAGCTGCTTTCACATAAGTACAGGAGATCTGAAAGTACTGGTGAAATCTGCTTGGTGTCCATGCCCTTCCAAATCACACACACTGCTCAAATAACTTTCTGTAGTTAGTTGCTAGCACAATTTATGATAGCTTGACAGCCAATCAGAAGTTTTGTACTGTTACTTTGCAGTAAAAGAGAAGGTACCTATGTAAGTGGTTTTTGTTGTATTTACATAAAACAGTAATCTACCCAGAGTAAGCTGTTTCTGCTTTTGAACCAACGAGGTCTAGAAAAAACATGTAAGCATATGGACTTTAAAACTTAAAATCCAAGGTTAGATTATGAAGCAATTTAGCATGAACTCAGTTGCTCTGCCTCTCTGAAAAACCTAACAGCAAATAAAGGTTTTGGTCCACTTAATTTACATCAAACTAATTACTACTGTTGATTAATGTTGAGCATTAATGGGTTATTGATCCAAAATGAGTAAGATGAAGTTCTTGAATTAGAAGAACCATGCAGACATTTTGCTCAGTATCTAACTGGGCTCAAGAAGAAGCTCCCCGCTTCCATCCTGGCCATTCTCCATCAGAACAAGGATGCTGAAGATCTGCCTCTCACAGGAACCGTAAAAGCTCCTGCAGGTGCAAAGCTGCTGTGGAGAGGATATTGGCTACAGGAGGCTTTGGGTAGAGGAGCTCTCCTTTTTCCAAAATCTACAGGTTTGGCCTATCCTTCCTTGGTTTAGCTACTTAGGTAAAGGAACTTGTAAGGAACTACCCCAAATGAGGCACACTTAGGTTCAAAAACCCCTTTCTAGGACATATTAAGCATTATGTGTCCTGAATCAGACTGCCACACATAACAAATTATTATTAACCCTGAGAGATCTGGAGACATAATTACAGATAATTTTTGATGCAGGATAATGGGAGGAAATAAAAGAAAGTACAGCAGTAAAATGTCCACCTAAATGGAAGTCTTGTAGGCAAAAATTATTCACTATATTAGCAGCTACACTTCACTATCAGATCTGTACTGCACAGTAAAAGACCAGAATGATAAATACTAGAGTAACCAGAGACATTTTAGTAACACTTTCAGGAAGCCAATCTGCATTTTAAATCACCAGCACACTCCCTAGCGGAAAAAAATAGCCCAAACCGAATTACTCCACCTTTAGCCAAGCATTTTAAATTCATACCTTTGTTTTCCTCCAAAACTGGAGCATTCCTTGATTATATGACATTTAGGTTCAATTAGAAAAATATCCAAATAAGAAAGAAAGCAAAGCCAAAGTAACTCTATTAAAAGGGATAGTGCTTTTTGATAGACTGAAGGAGTAGAGAGTGCAAATTAGAATACAGTAGTGGCTTCCATAAAGCACAGTCTGAAGCACAAAACATATGGCCAAGTGCTGCAGAGATGTGCTCACCACTACACAGCCCCTGTATTCCAGTGCCTCACCAGACTGCAGGCTGCCCTAGAGGATCCTGCTCCCTCCTCTCCCACCAGCCTGCTCTGCTTCAGATACCCCACGAAACAGAGGAACAAGTGAAGCACCCACTGTCCCCCACAGCAGCTAGAGTGGAACATGGGCGTTAAACCCTGGGAAGTAGAGGGGATGCTGCTGGCCACAGGACAAGAGGCTGCAGAATGTCTAAGAGGGCATTTCAGAGTTCACATAACACACCTTGTGCTAAATGGGTGGAATCTCAGGAACTTGCAGGATGCAGAGGCATCAGAAGGACAGCTCAGAAAACAAGATTTCTCTATATGCTGAGGTTAATTACACCATGTTTACAAAATACATGTTAGTCCGACTTAAATGGAATAACAAATGCCATCTGCTGGTTTAAGACCAAACAAAGCATGAGGTAAAAAACTCAAAAGAAAATTTTAGAAGTACTCAATCATTCATTTGTAAGGTGTTCTGTAAAAACAACTGAATATCTCATTTTTTTTAGAGGGGAAATAATTCACACACCAACCTTCTAATTACTGGCTATTTTTCTTAGTGAAGCAGCAATGAAGTTCACAGATTGTACTTTTCTCC
Organism: Motacilla alba alba; assembly: GCF_015832195.1. NCBI lineage: Eukaryota > Metazoa > Chordata > Aves > Passeriformes > Motacillidae > Motacilla > Motacilla alba. The sequence goes on along the minus strand of NC_052023.1, from coordinate 13,939,530 downwards.
CTACTTGTGATGGGTTTTAATTTAAAATTCTAATTTATATCGAGTTTATTTCACATAAAGTGAATTTATTATTAGTCTGAATATATTCTTAAATAGTATTTACATTTGAATATAACAGAAATAATTCACCAAGTTTAAAAAAATTCTTAAAATTAAACTTTTGCCGTTAGCTATTAATGAAATGTGTTTACCAGTAAGCAACAGGCACTTTGTTTCTCAGTCCACATTACCTTGTGGCATTCCTAAGTTTTACTTCACAACAAATGCCAAAACAACTAAAGCTTGGACAGGTAGAATGGTCAAAAGATATCTTTCACTCTTCTATTTACAAAGAATGAGATAAATACATGACTATTTTTGTTTTAAAGCACAGGAAAGCAGGAAGTCTTTTCCACGAAAGAAACACTACAAGATTAATCTTGTAGTGTTTCTTTTCTTTTTTGTGGATAAAATACACCAATCTTGGTAATTCTCTAAACAATTGTTTGAACAAAGTCAACCAATTCACATGGCATGCTAGCTCCACATGCAATATGAATGTCTGCAAAGATATAATTCCTTAATACTATATCCTCAACCTTTCAATTGTATTTTCCCTTTCAAAGCATCATGATCAAAGATTTTTTTTTTAAAAAAACAAAATAAACTACTGGTTCCTTCACCAGCTTATAGAGAATAAATTACAAGCTGTGCTGAACATAACATTTTTTCTTATTTTTAGTGGAAAATGAGTGCTTGATAATATATAATATTTTTATTCTGAGAAGTTTAACAATTCTGCATTTTGTTTGAAGAGCAAATATTTTCTTTCTAAGAAACAGGTTTTTGTTATGCTGGCTACTTGTAATAGAGCTCACTAGATTTCATTTCTCACTAGAGCTCATTAGATTTCACAAAGAATAAACTTTTCCACAGTAACACTATTTAAATAAAATAAAGAAATAATTTTGAATTAAGTGTAATATAAACTTTTAACTGACAGGCTAACCACAGAAAATCACCTTGAAGCTACCTTTCAATTAGATACAAGAACATCCATTAGTTGAAATTGTATTTACCTTTAATTTTCTCTAAAGAGAAACAGGAGCAAAGAGTAATTAAAAATGCATTCTGAAAATCACCGTATCGCATACTGCGAATTGCCACTAAAAGCATCTTCTCAAAGCAGCGACAATCAACCCCATACCCTCCTGAACATGGATACTGTCACTCTTGTGTACCACCGCATGCTTCAGTGCCCACTTCCACTGCAGACTGCACACAGGGAGAGCAGATCCTTTGCCAAACAGGCTTCACCATCTAGGGCCTTCCTGCTCATAACTGGGAATGTCATCCTTCATCTGGCAGTGGTCACATCATAGGATAGGCCATCCTAATCATGATTACTCCAAAATACAGAAAATGTTTTGACTATTCCTATTTTGAATGGGTGAAGTCTATCTCATGATAGCATCATACAGGCCCTTCTTATTTCTGGGAAATAAAAATCTCTCTAATTTAGCAGAGCTGGAAAACATCTCTTGAGTTTTTATCTTAATTTACTTGAACCATTTTGAGAAAAAATGCTTAAAAGTTTGTAACTAGCCTGAGGCTTCATTTCTTCCCCCTGGAAGAACAAACATGTTTCACTGGGAGCCAGTCTCAGATGCTCATAGCTCTTCCTAACAAGCTCAATACAGAATTGTTATTTCTGGGAGTCACATGGCATGTGGGAAGGTTCTGGTTTTCTTCCAATTCCTCTCAAGTTAAAATCTACCCAAGAAAGCTGCCAACTGCCAAAATGAGGTAACAGTTGCACTACATTGGGCAATTTTTCTAAACTTATTTCCACTACAAGATCCACCTTCCTCCACTCTAGGGAGGGTGGGTGGAAGGAAACACATGGCATCCCATTTAAGTGAAGTATCAAAATAATGAACTTAGTAATTGCAGTAACTGAGCCCTCTCCTCACCTTTCTAATACAATAATAATTAAAAAAGCCCAGCACTTAAACTACAAGAAATAAAAGCCTAAATGAATACTTATCTGAAGTGAAAATGAGTGCTTACATATTATTATTAGGTAATATATGACATCTGCATTCCTTTGTCTCAGTGAAGTTGACACTTTCAGAAGAAAATATCAGCTTCACTTATGAGCCAAATAAGGCAAAGTATTATTGCAATTTTTGAAAACACTGCTGATACATGATTTTTCTGTAAAGTTGTGCAAGGCTAACAATGCATTTATGCATTGCTGGAAAACTTGCAGCCTCATTGACATTCATGTTGAAACACCAAGTCTATCTTCCTTCCTTGCTCTGAGGAAAAATGGGTACATATATACTCACTCTAAGAAACAGGAAAGAAAGGCTGATATTCTGTACAAATTTTGTTCTACTTAAAGCAACCAGCTCAAGGAATATAGATAAGAAAAGCATACTTTCAGAAGAACTGCAAACAAAACCATAACTAACTACCCTAATAACAAAATGCTTGCAGTCACCTAGAATAGGTATGAAAATAGCAGGGCAGGAAACTCAGCATGAACCTTTAACTCTTCTCCTTTTCTACAAAGACAAATTCTTCTCAATACTATTAAAAATGCAATTCATGTCTCTAGGTAAATATTTTAATTCTGAAAATCATATATGAATATTATTACATGAATATATACACTACACAGTATATAGAAAAACTTCCCCTCCTCCTCTCTCTCACTTGGACAGTTTTTGTTGCAATTACTTGTTTCACTCCCTTGAAGGAGTGAACACACATCTAGAGGTACAATTACCAGACACAGGACTGGACACAGCCACCTGCAGGAGAAGAGGCCACTTACTCGTGTCCTGGGCAATGTGCTGTGGAGGCTGAGCTCAGATGTTCTCTCTGCCTTTCTTCACAGAATTCTTTTGCACCTCTGGTTTTGCAAATACCTCTTTGATATAATTCTGTTCCACATATTATACATTCAAGTATTTTTCAGTTCAGGCTGACTCCTCAATATGCCAAAATTTCTAATCATACATTTCCATCTGTTCTCATTAATTTATGTAGTCTAAAAATAATTGGTAGCCTGAAATTCAACAGAAAACTCAGCCATACACATAGAAACAATTTCAAATAAAATTGAATGTTTTTTGTTTAAATTAAAAATAAGACTTATTTTGATGTTTCATGCTTAAATTGGCATCCTAGAGTTCAAACACTTGTTTTTGGGTTTTTTTGCATCAGACAAGGAGATGGATTAATATCACACTTTTGACAGTAAACAACATAAATTGGCTGACATACTAAAAATAAAGAGAACTATAAGTACACGTAAAAAAGACACATTTAATAAAATCTGATTTTTGTCCTAAATCAAATAAACCCTAAATTAAGGCCTCCTAAGAAAACATATTGAGTGAAATAGATATTTTTCAAGACATATTTACACCAGCAACTTTAATTATTGCTAAAACAGGTTAAAATATGAAAGATAAAGGAAATTACACTTGCTTCTTGGCTTACAAGTAATTGGTGAGCCATTAAAACACAGTTTAAAATTAAAATATTCATTTCTCTGCCAGTAAGTGTCCACTTCAGGAACAAGTATGACACAAGCATGGAGAACATAACAATATTAGAATATACCAGAACGTCACCAAAACTCGGTCAAAAAATAGGATTTCACAACAGAACTGGGGGGAGGAAAGGCAAAAAAAATCAGAGGAAGGGCTAATAGGCAAAGAATTGAGAACTGATGCAAGACTGCATTAGGGAGCTGGCACAAGGCAGAGGTAAAACTGAAACAAGGAGCTAAGGAAGGACTGAGTGAGGGCTCTGCATCTGAAACCACTACAGTGAGAGAAGACAAAACCTGAGCTTGAGGGTAACGTTAAAGAGCAGGAAAAGGCATCTTCACCAGTAGCCTCAAACAATTAGAAGAGTTTTATTCTTTCATATTATTAAAAAATAAAGTTGTACAATGCAAGTCTCCAAGAGTGTAGTGTAGCCAAAATTTTTCTAGATAAAAAGCTCTGCCTTATCACTGTACATGGAGAAGAAAATAGCCTAACCCCTTGCTGCACCAATTTTTCAGCCATTTAAATTTAAAGGACAATACTCCATGTCTCTATACAACTTCACCCTTAATTCTCTTTTAGACATTCATTCTAGAAGGTCAAAGGCCAAAAACTGATTTAACAGAATCTTATTATGTCAACTCTTTCCAGTTCTCAAACTGAAATGGAAGCTTAATTTAGTTACTGAGTGCCAACTGGGCATAAAAGAAAGATGAAACACCCTATTCAATATTCTTCAGTTTTTAGCAACTTATGACTTGGCTATAACTGACTTAGGAAATGAATACCAAACTACACATACACTTTGGGCATGCTAAAAAACTTAACTCCTCAAACACTAAAGTTTGCTAGATCTTGTTTTGCTATCATTTGTTTTTATCTGTTGTTGCCACAGATACTGATTGAGACACTTAAACAGTAAAACTTGTTGGCTGCAGCATCACTAATATGTTGAAAATGATTAAAAAAAATAAATCTGACCTTGAGGTGCAATCTCTTCTGCCAGAGCCAGGACTGCAGCATGAAAAGCGACTTCAGAAAAGCATTTCTACTCTTTGGCTCACAGGCTAAGCAATCAAAACATCCAAAGTTTATAATGGATTGCATGGATCACCTAAGGGTACTCCCCTGGACCCCAAATTATGATGCAAAAATAATTAATATTCCTTTATGATGTGGTTAAATACAGGTATCAATGGTGCTGCTTCACATTGGTATTTTTGTCTTTGCAACTTTCAGACTAAATTACTACAAGCGGTGATTACACACATTTATGCTCAAAAGCCCAACTACAATCAGTGTACAACACCACTGCATGCACTGACAGAGCCATGGAACCAACAGTTTAGTAACATTTTACCAGCTCTTCTAAGACTCATCTGTTGCATTCTACAGCTGCCTTCAACCTAGAAATGACTAAAATTCTTTATTGCCTTGGCAACTCTCTCTTTATCCATTTTCATGACTGTGATGGTTTTGTGAGGTGACATCTAACATTTAACTTTGACTGTGTGCTGTGGGGATAAAGAGATCCCGATTGGCCATTACAAAATAAATATTAACCTAAACATAACTTCTGAGCTGTGACTCCATGACTGCAGAGCAAGAAAGGTAAAGACTGTTTGCTTTCCAATATTTGGCATATTTTTAATATGAGACTTATTTTTAATAAGAGATTAATAAGTTTTGAAAATTTTGTCACTTACAGGGAAACAAGCATTTTTTCTTTGGTGTTGAATGTAAGTTCACAGAGAAAACAATTTTAAAACAAAATACTATTAATATGATTCTGAGCTCATGACTTCTAGCATACATTTCATTTTCCCTTGCAGTATCTGAACATTTTCAGGACTGAAATGAAGAAGATGAAGTTTCCCCAGCTTGCTTATTTTGAAGAAGAATTTACACAATTCACCTGACTTTACTTCATGTTTTTTTAATTAACAAACATAAAAGCTTGAAACCTGGCCAGAAAGACGAATGGCTATTCCAGGACCCCATCAGGAGGCACTTTACGCAGGAACACATGGGAAACCTGCTCTGCAATAGAAGCCAAAAGTTTGCAAAGTACTTTCCCAGAGTCCATTTAGGTTTAAAAATAGAAATGTAGTATTATGATACAGCAGTCACATGTGGTACATTTGATCTATTTTGAGCTAAAATTAATAAGCACTTTGAGAACGTGAAGTAAATTGATATACTAATTGCCATAAAATAAGGTATAGTTTTCTCTCTGTAACAGACTGCCAATTTAGATGTATGACTGTCAAAAAATGAAGATACACATTATTTTAAGTTACTAGAAGTGTTACTACAAGCCTAGCGTAATTATAAGAAGTCGCTTTACTGTATTGCTGCGTGCCTAGGTCTTCTAAAGAGTTAATTGTTAAATTAATATTTGCAGCTATTTGCCAGTTTACAGATGAAAGGTGCTTAACAGCGCCAACTAATTTTAAAAGCTAATTATTTTCCCAAAACAATTTCCCTGTTATTTTCCCTACACTTTCCCCAACAGAAATTCAGAAATGGTTAAAAGCAATAGGACTGTTAAGCCTGATTGCATTGCCTCTGCCTTGTTTTTCTGGAACATCGCGAATGAGAAGTAAGGATTTAGACAATCATATGACTCCCAAGTTTAACAGCCCAGATTTTCAGTGCATCAAGCCTAAGTAGGAAGGTCAACAAATACTGCAGTTTGACCTTGGATAAGAGCTGAATAGTATCTACAAACAATTTTCATACTGTGATACCAGAGTGTGACACATTTCTGCTATTTCTACAAAACACTGATGGGCGGGCTTCTAACGAGATTTTTAGGAGTATTTCTGAGTTTATAAAAGAGAACTCCCTAAGAGTTCCAGACAGCAAAGGCTTATCACAATACCTATTCCCTTCTTATCCCAAATTGTCTTTCTTAAACCTGATATAATATATATAAAGATTGATTTCTTCCTAAAATTTTTAATAAATTCCTCTACCTTGAACATAAAAATATGCGAACTACAAACTATGTCACTGAAAAAGCTACCATATTACCTCTTAGCTTTATTGTACATTCTAAAAATAAGAACCAGGAATTCCAGTGATGCTGGATAAAGTCAACTAAACCACTGTCAACCTACTGTCATACTAATGATGAATATTTATGAATAAAGACAATAACTGACTAGTAAAATTTACTGCCTTTTCATAGGAAAGTACCTGTCTACATAACTTAAACAGAAAGCTATGTCTTAAAGACATGATTTATATTTCACATTTTGGCATTCAAAGGCATTAAAAAAGTCAGAATTCGTATTCTTTTCATAACCTCTGCAGGGCCCTTGTTTACACATTCTTTGTAATAACAGATACAGGCACATGTTCGATTTTCCAGAGACTGGTACTTCCTGTAAAACAATGTATGGAACTATCCTGGCACTCAATCAGGATCAGGCAGAGAAGGAAATGTATCAGTTGAGCTCCTTTGGAAAGACCTACGGAACTCTGGAAGCAGGATGAAGTAGCCTCCAGCATCATCAGGACAAGCTGCTACCCAAGGGTACTAAATACCATCCTTGAAGAGTAGACACTATCCTTGTTCTGTGACAAGTAACTTATACCATATGATTTTCAGCTGTAGGTACTGCTGCTTTTTTATCCCCAGGATGATGAAATGTTACTTGGGTGCCTATTTCACAAAGAAGAAATAAAAGCTATTAGAACAGGAAGAAAAGCAGAGAGGAAAATGAGGGTTTATTTTATTCTCTACCCACTGCATTGGTTAACTTTTAGTAACAAATCAAATAACTTTCATATAGACCTTCAACAGAAAATAGTTTAATGCAATGTGTGCATGCACTATTGTAAAAACTCCAATTTGAACAAAACTGTAATGGAGACATAAAACTAATCTGTCTGAAACAGATCTATGTGGAAAGACAGCTTGGGAAAAAGGTGTAATGAAAAAACAGAGAGGGGCTCTGCATGTATGTTAATTACAGCTGAAAGAAGTTCAATAGTATTCATAAGAAGTATACATAAAAATGAGGGAAATAAGTTCAACTCCTTAATAAAACCCTTTCCCCCTGCCCACATCATGAGACTGATTTTAATTTGCCTGAGCAAGGAATCCTTTAATTGTTATAAGAGCTATATAACCATAAAAACTCATTCTAAGATGACTCTATTATGGACAATAGAGACCTGACAGAACTGGAATCATTTCACCAGAGCTTTTTTAAAGCTTATAAATTTACACAAGAATTACAAACTATCTTAGCAGCAAGAGAGAATCAGTTTTGCAAAATAAAGTGGCACACTTTATGTCTGGTGGTGTGTGATCACAAACTCTGAGCAGCTGTTTCTATAGAGAAAATATACTGATTTTTAACTGCCCAGGAAAGGAAAATTATGTATCACCTGAAAAGTCCTCCTTGGCCTGTTGATAGAAACACCAAACCATAAAATGAAGGCAAAGAACTAGGTGATACAGCAAAAGAACCTTTGGACAGTACATATCATTACAGCTCTGCTAGTCAAGAAAAAAACAACCAAACCCATGCTCCTCACACAAATGCATCGTCACCTACTTCACCTGAGCAGGTTACCTGCTTCCATCACCCGCTCATCCCTTGAACAGAAATAAGTGAAATGCTGCTCTCTGCTGCAGATTGTCTTGATTCAACCCTGGATATTTATAAAGAATGTATAAAATTCTACCTATACAAAAAAATGAACGGTGAGAAGTCCATAACAAGTTTTCTTTAGCCATGCTCAGTCAAAGTATGCCTTGCTCTGCTTTTCACGGGCCGTCTTCCACTATTTGCTCAAACTCTTTAGGGACTCTTTGCTGTGTCTTTGACTCCCCTCAGAAACAACACACACTCATGTTCTCCAAATGATATACAGGTACACAGGTTCTCCTTCCTGAAATATTCCACTGGTGAGCTAACTGGCTTTTTATTTTGAAAACATCAATTTGGCTGGTTTGAGTTTTGGTGGACTTTCCGGTTTATTTACCAAGAATAGGAAAGTTGCATTTCCAGCCTTCATTTTCTCTAGAAATCTACCCAGCCCATAATATCACAGATGTGATAAGAACAGACAGCATAAGAAGTGTTTGAATAATTTTACTCTTACCAAGCAACGTAAGATACTGAAAACGACCTGAATATACTGATACTGAAAATACACATACTGAAATAATGTAACCTTTATTTCTAAGCAAAGCAAAATTAAACTAATAGTGAGTAGCTAAAAATATTAAAATGCATAGTTTTTAATATGCAATAGTCATCACTGTTTACTACTTAAAACAACACTATTAATTATCCTGTAAGATGAGATTAAAATATATTCTTGAAATACAATGGGTTAAAAAACACCCCATGGCACCTTGTTTCAACAAGGGGTACACATTCTCTCTCTTTTTTAAATATTACCTGAACAGGTGCAGGATTTGAGGGGTAATGTTCATTAACAATGACAATCTCGCTAGCCCACAATACTTTCTATACCAGCCTTTAGAAGACAAAAGACAAAACAGAAGACAGATGCATGGTGTATAAACACTGGCTGGCAAGAAAATATTTTCTTAATCCTAACAGTGTTTGTCATCAAAATCACTCAACGAAAAGAATGAGAAGAAAATACTTTACAGCAAAGAAGATACATCTTTTACGTGGTTACATGTACTAAAATAGAAACACTGAATTAAGACAGACTGTCTTGATCCTCATAAATTAATTTGTTCCTAAGCTAGATTCTCTTTGTTAATAAATCAACAAGTAATACTGCAATGCATAGCTTGAATTAAGGAAAATGCAATACTTACATTGTGTAACAGAGGACCATAATATAAGATTTCACTTCAAAAAGATTTTCAATTTCTTAAAGTAAAAGTCTTCTTAAAAATGTTCTTGTTAAGAGGTTAAAGCATTCATTAATGTAAGAAAAAATGTTAATTGCACCATGCTAGTATGTGCCAATAGAACAACCAAAGAAAAGCAGATCCCTTACCTATTAATGGCTTGATTTTAAAAAATAAACTTTGAACATACATGTCCAAATTCTTCTACCCTTCGCCAGATGCCCAAATTCAAAATATTACTACCACACTACCACTATAGACTGCAAATCATTTATGGCCTATTTACAGGGAGCTTACATACATATCATTATCTTCAGATCAAAATTAATGCTACTTGGAATAGCAGTATGACCCACACATTCTGAGATTTAAATGGAAAAATTTAAAAAAATTCTAAGAGGATAAATATTTCAGATATACTTTATTTCCTTTTATTTAAATGAATCAAATACATTTGCTTAAAAAAGCTCCCCATGATATATTAAAAGACCTTCTTTTGAAACAGGCCTCTTATTTTGGCCACTTTATCAAAATTGGTGACTAAGATGGGAATGGAACAAGAGCTGGCCATCATCTTCACTCTTTTGTGCCTTTACCAGTAAAAAGATGAACTGATACCTGCTTTCCTGTATATGTCTTATACAATGTCTGCAGAATATTAATATGTATTACAGAGTTATAAACTACTACCACATGAATGCTTTAAGATGCAACTGTCAATATATAACTACTGTTTCTTCCCATTTTCCTAACTTTAATTCCATTGCATCACTCACCAACATCATCGTCAAAATACAGTAAAATGTTTACAAACAATTATCTTGCCTAGAGCATAATTATATTTGTTGTATTAAAACTGTTATTCTTCTCCTCACTTTCTCCAACCTGAAAAATCATTAAGTGGTAATGGCATGAAAAATTTTTCTTGCCCTTGTTCAGAGCTTTTCTTCCTTCAGTTAAATGAATTCCATCTATACATCAAGTATGCATACTTCAGTATAAAGCATCTATAAATATTAGGCTGCCATTAGGGCTACATTTTCGCCTTCTTAAATTGTAAAAATTTCAAGGACCAGATTTATATCTGCTTGTAGGTCATCTTTCAAAACTATTCTAATTTTGCCATCCCTTCTTAAACATTATCACCAGTGAAGAAGTACTTGAACAGAGCGATTAGCTGGAAGTACTTTTTAAACAGCTATGATATCGACGCATAGTATTTTGGTACTTCACATTGCAGTCCTCTAAGTTCAACTCTAAATTATCCAATCTGTGACAATTACTCCGTGTTTGGACCACAAAACCACCTCAGTAAGTACACCTATAAAAATGAAATACTGGTTTTGTTGTGGTTACATATTGTCTCATGAAACACTGCAAGGTTGATGCTGCTGCAGCAGGAAAACTAATTCTGATTCAGATAACCCTCCTGCAACTACACAAAGAAATGAGAACCTCCCAAACAATAACAGATGTCAGCAGCATCTGCAGTTTAATCGTTCATGAGAGAATACACTCTGCCATGTGATGAAACACCAGAAAAAAATTTAATGCTACCTTTCATTGAATAGTTCTTGATGCAATCACAAATAGGGAGATCTAGTGTTTCATCATATCCTTGGAGTGCAATAAAGGTCCATTGGGCTTTTTTCAGTAGGAAAAGAAGTGTCCCAAAGAGGAGTAACATCAACAGACATGTCAACGACTCCTTTTTTTTTTTTTTTTTAAACACACAATGCTAATATACTTCTGTATTTTGGAAGAGGAAAAATACTCTTCATGCTATAACACTATAGCTGATACCTGTAGCATTAGCAAATACTTAACAGGTACTAATGATATGATTTCTTAATTTTCTTGCATCTTCCTTTGTCAGTATTTACTATTTGACTCACAAAATTGCCAATATTGTGGCTTGTATCCGTATAAAGAATATATTCCTTCTTTCACAACTGAAGAACACATTTTCCCCAAATGTATTTCTCTCACTAAATGTCTCCTTTTCACTATTAAATGTGCATTCAACAAGAAATCAAAAGGGTTTTTCATATAACTCTTGCCTTCTTGAGACTATCCAACCATGGATAGTCTCAAGACACACCATTTCAGAGGAATCAAAATTCTCACCCTGGATTTATTTCTTAAAAGTGTACCTGTTGTCTCTTTCCCAGCCTGCAGTCACTTAATATAAACCCCTCTCTAGTGCTGCACAAATATTAAACAATCTCAAGCTCAACAAGCATGCTCTGCTACTCAGCTTCTCCACAACATGCCAGAGAATCATAGAACATCTGGTTGGAAGGGACCTCAAGGCTCACCAGTCCAACCTTTCTTGACAAAAGCATGCCCTAGACAAGATGGCCCAGCGCTTTATTCAGCTGAACCTTAAGCGTCCTGCTGTTGGTGAATCCACCACTTCCCTGGGGAGATCATTCCAGTGGCTAACAGGTCTCCTGCTGAAAAATTTGTGCCCAAGTCTGAAGGGACTGCATGTGAAAGGACCACACTTTCTGCTTTCCATACTGAACATCATCTGCTCTGTTTTCTCAGCCACTGTGTCTTGGGCTAGTCCTCTTAACAACTAGACTGGCAGCAGAACAAGTAAAGTTTGTATGTATTAGTGGAAATGAATGAGTCAATTTAGTTGGTGGAGAAAATTATAGTGTTGTGAATAGAACTGTGTAAAACCAGCCAACTACTATTTTCTGTTTGGAATTATTTTCACACAAAGAAAGGCAGAACTACCACAAGCTATTTTTGAAAGAAGGGACAGTAAGGCTATGAACTTTATTTTTACTTTAAATGAAAAAATACATCCCACAGAAAATCAGTATCTTCACCACTAAGCAAGAATTCAGTTCAACTACAGAAAAGATAAATGCAAGAAATGCCTTCAATTTTTTTTTGCCAAAGATCATACTAAATTTCCAGTGCTTACACCGCTAACTTTACCATACCATTTAGGTTAACTTTGATATTGGATTCCTATACATGTCTCATTGGGCTGCTGCACAATTCTGTAAATCTCTTCTTCCTCCTGCTACTCCCTACTCACATGCTATATCTAAAAGGAATGTGCAGGTTTTAGTCATCTTCCAGTTTTATTTGTCCTAACAAATACTTGAGTACATTCTGGAGCAATAAAAATATGAAGAGGAAGGCTGGTGATCTTTTTGATACCTTTAACAAAATAAATTGTGCTGACAACCATGAGGGTAAATCACATTTAACAGAACTAAAATGATACAAACCACTATTTTAGTCTCAGTTGTAAGCAAAAAATGGGGCAACTCTTGCAGATAGTATTTGAGAATGGCATGGTGATGCATAGCACTACAAAGTCAGTCAGCAGCTCCTCTGGATCAAGGGAAGGCTCCAAAAAGTCCTTCAAATTAAAAACCATCTCATGTTAACATATCCAAAAGGTGATATCCACACCATGGATATCAACACCATTTCCCCATTTTAGATCTCTCCTTTGTATCAGCCCAACACAAGGGGGGGGGTGGTGTTTTAAGATAGGTCCATGAAATAAAAGCTTTAAACAGCAGCACCAGGTGGGAGCAAGGGTCTTAACCATTGTGATGAGACACAGAGCAGTCCTTGAACAGCTGTATCAGCACAGGAGGAGCAGTGAATTTTAGCTATGAGCAGAGTAGCAGGGGTGAGAAGGGCAGGCATTTTTCAAGTCAGCTTTACTGCCAAGGAAAATTGGTCATGTAAGTACTGCATAAGCAGCAAGCTGAAGAATGGTTCATAATTATAGCCTCAAACCTCAAGCTGAAGACAGTAGAAACATGTTTTGTTTTTTTTCAAAAATATCATACCAACAAAAAACAGGTTCTACTCCAAAGACTCCTGCCCAGCAGACACTATAAAATTGCTTCTAAAATAGGTCCTGAAAAAAACACTCTAAAGTAACAGTGACAAGTAAAGGAGGCTGTAACTGGTTTAAAAATTCAACCAAATCATCATACCTCACTGTCTTATAGTTGAAAAGAGCAAGTTATTTGACCAAACTATGTTCTATATTTCTGCTGTCAATTACTTAGCAGATGTTTTTCTTTAATAAACTGCATAGTTTCAAGCATCTGCTTAAAAGCAGAAAACACAAAACAAAACCCAAAAACCACTATCACAAAAAAAAATCCCAACTCTTCTGAAGTTAATAACTAATACCATTTTAGCTCCTGAAAGTACCAAGCTTCTAGAGACACCTTCCATTTAGAAAAACAACCAAACCAACCAAAAAAAAAAACAAACACCAAACCAACAAAAAAAACCAAAACAAAAAACCCCAATAAAAACCAACCAACCAAAACCCCAAATAAACAAAAAACATCAAAACCAAACTAAAAAACCAACACCCCCCAAAAACCCCACAAGAACTGGCTGAAACTATACAATGTGCCAAGTATACCTGGCACCTCTGGCAGAGCAAAATCCCAGAATGTATCCTCAGGCATCTGGCGTGAAGGTAGTCAGGGGTGTCCTCTCTGCCTCTGTAGCAAGAGCTGAACTCAACTACAAGACTGAGGCAGGAGTGGCCCAAACAGAAGACTGTTGTCTCGTGAGACACATGTCTTTCTCATGCAGTATTTCGGCAGGCTTCATGGCATCCTGTTCATCTTCACACCTCATCTTGGAAAATTCCATTATGCCCTCATACATCACTTTCTCACCATTTGCCCTGCCTAGACAGCAGGGGATGGGATCTCCTACCATCAGGAGAGGCACGATGCCAGGTGGATCAGCTTGTACTTTGGGCTAAATCCAGAGCCCAGTCAGGAAAAATACATTAAAGATATGAGCACATCCATAATGCTCTGCCTGGGGTCCTGGAAGCTTGCTCCCTCTGGGATAAGGTGGAACACATGCATGCCACGGCCCAAGTGGGACTAATGGCAACCTAGACTTCAGCTTCTCCAAAACTTCTTATTAAGATGCTCTTGGTCCATCTTTACATTTATACATTTCCTCTCTTAAGTCTTCACATGATGGAGGATCTCTTCATCAGAGACTACTGCTCGGACCAAGCTGCAACCAGGTGGAAGAAGCTTTCCAGGATGTCCCGACAGCTGTGGTATTTTGACCTCCTCAGGCAGAGCATCTCTGGCCAGCATTAATCAGCTCCCTTTGCTGGGATGGGAGTATGTGGACAAGACCCAAACCATATTCTGCTCAGAGCTCCCTTTGTCACCCTGTTTTTACATTTCTTGACTCACGTTTGTTCTTTTACCAGCTCTTGCCTGTTTTTTTTAACTCCATCCTCATTTTCTGTAGTTTCTCATTCTCAAGGAGAGCTCTAATGTTTTATTAGGAATAAATTGATAACTGTTCCTAAGGAAAAAGCCAACAGAAGCAATGACTCAAAGCAGCTACTTAAAAAAAGCAAGAAAAAAGCAAGCATAGGACATTTCTCACTCCCCATGCCACAGAGTTTAACAGATCATGCCCTCTAGCCATTCTAGATAAGAGATGTCACTTACATAGCAATTACATAGTAATTCTTCACATGAACATCATTCCATCCTTGCCAACCTTTTCCTGAGTGTTCACCTGAGATGCAAGGTGTGCGATGTTCATCACCGACACATGGTAATAAGTATTGCTTAAAACCAAAAAGTTGTTAATTGAAATTGAAGCACCCTAAACTCTAAACATATTCTTTAAAGTTCAAGAACGTCCTACCTTGGAGTTCAATATAAAAAAACCTAAGTTATTATGCAAATGAAATAAATTCTGCATTTGAATATTAAATGAACAGTTGAATTATGAGGTAAGTAGTATCAAAAGAGCAATCTTTTGGAAGAAAGCAGGTCATAACAATAGACCAAATTTAGGTAGAAACTGAACTTTATTAGGTATTAGTGCAATCTGTGTGAAAAGCTGGCTAATTTTTTTAGTGTCAATTTTGCATCTGATCATTCATCCTCAAGAAATTCAAGGGAAAAAGAAATTGCCAAATTGCAAAAGAACCAGGAAACACCCGAAGAACCACTACAAAGCACTACACACCCTCAATCTCCCAGGCAATTCCACATCCCATGAAGCTGCTGTACATTTAAACAAATTTCAAAACTTGCTTGTTTTGCAATTTGTTATTCATACAAGCTGTTATACTAAGCTAAAAGATCTAGCACCTAATTTCTGTCTGAAGTTCAGTTCACTACACACATACCACTGCAATGTAGATTTTTCAGCCAATGGAGAGAATCCAGTTTGAACACTCGATGCGCTGTTGCACTCTGCTGCTTTAGAATGCTTAACCCATAGTTCCCAAAGCAGAGGACCAGTGCGGGAGTTGCAGGGTGTGCTTCTCACTACACAAGTCTTCACAAGGAACAAACATACAACTGAGGCATTGAATTTTTCAAAACTGCCCAATATAAAATAGTCCTCAACAAGTTAATAAAACATGTCTTCCTTCATCACAGCTGTTAGAGGGAAATACCAGGATCTTTCAAATGGGCTTGGCATGATTTTAGCTACATAATGCTCTCTCTCTCTCACCACCTACCCTGTTTTTCAATGAGAAACCCTGATCAAAACCTCCATCCTCCACAATAATCTATGAAGCAGTTAATAAAATGCTTGAATATAGGTAATTTGCATTAAAAACTTTATCTTAATGATAGACTTTGGTGCAGTTAAATCACAATTTTGCCCTGTGCAAAGTAAGGCTATATTATCATATGCTTAACAATCAGAATTTACATACACAATAAAACTGTTACCACTGCTTGCTACAAGACAAAGAATTTCAAACTGCCTAATGTTATAGTAATCAAAAGTAACCTTAATCACTATAACAATGCAACTACTGAAGTAGCAGAGTACATACACCCTTAATTATGTCACTTTGTGAGAGAGAAAAGCAAACTGATTCTGGGCACAGGCAAAGTAACAGTCTTTTCTATCTTTCAAATTTCCATCTTCTTGCCAAAAAAGCACTTTCCTTTGTTTTAATTTCTTGAGCCACATGGCAGCTGTGGATGTCTGTGGGTTTACAGACAAGTGCTAGCAACAAATGCAGTATGTTAATGAGCACAAACTTCCTGGAAGCAGCTTAACCTGAACGAAACAAAAGAAACAAAAAGTTCTTGATGCCCTCTGTTTAAATATTACAGTATTTTAGCAAAAGGATACAGGTTAACAATAAGCAGAGGAATAACAAATTAACAATTACATTTACAAAGCACCAAACAGTTTATATATTCACTCAGCTAGCAACATTTTAAAGGACACATAGCTAAGATACCTTGCTACTGTACAGTTAGTCTATCACAGAAATACTGTATCTCTCTAAAGAAAAAAGGTCAGTGCAGGTAGAACAGCACATCTCTAAGCCCTTCATAAGGGGAGGATTTGGCTAAAAACGCTCATCAGGCTTTCTCTGGTAAAGATCAGCTGTGTCATAGAAAAGGTTTTTGCTTTCTCAGAATCTGGACACCCATTTAGCTCTTACACACAGAGCATATTTATATGCCTCCTTGATTTACTGAAAAGTATTTCTAAAGCCAAAATTCTTGCTCAAAACTACAGACAGATGACATTCCAGTGTGGAGAAACTGATTGTTTATTCAGAAGTCACAAAAATGTGGCTTTTAAAATCCACACAAAACAAACACCAAAGTGTTTTCACACCTATACTGCATAGCATAATGCTAAGAAGTTAGCCTAACTCTTACTACACGTCTAACAAGGAACACATACCAGAACCCATTCTACCAGAAGCCAGAAAACACCTTTTCCTTCTGGGCAGGGAAAAGCAGAAGGTAATTTAATGGAAGAAATAAAAACTTTGTTACATTTCTTCCTCTGAATAGCAAATTGGAAAAAAAACCAAACAACAACCAAACAAAACAAAAAATAGATACATGAAAATCTTAAACAGGAAAAAAAAAAAAAGAATCCTCTTCTAAAATACTATTGTCTTAAAGATCCATATGGCAAGTGTAGAGATAAAAGCAAGCAGTGTTTTGCTCTATTTTCCTCTACCTTCATATAGCTCTAGATGTCCAACTGCTAGGTGCTAACAGCTCTCACCAAAAACTTGAAGTCTTGAATTTCTTACACAAACAAATGCAGATGAGAAAGTGGTAGTTTGGAGTAATATTTTTTCAAGAAGTTGGCAGAGTGATACCTTGAAGAGCTCAATGGTAAAAAATATAGACTCCTTCTTCTTGCCACCTGAGCATTTCATTGCCAATTACGCTTTCAACGCTTGCTTTGAATCTGTCTTTTGCCATCTGACACCTCAGAGAATTGATTTGGTGTACAAAAATAATTATGGATAGCCCAAAGAGATAAAACCTGCATTGTTTTCTGCCTATGTAAAATACCTTAACAATGGATTGCAGAAACACTTGAGTCCTGACCTGAGAAGGGTCTAAGAATGAAATCTGATTTTTCAACAGAGCCCAGATGGGCTCAGCTGTTTTGTGAAACCTTACTCTTAGCGGATGTGATTTTGCTGAGAAAGAGCAGGGGAGATGCCAAAGAGAGGCTCAAACGAGCCCTGAAGAGACTCCTGTTCCCTGCTGCTGATCCCAACACCACAGGCAGGGCAGCAGCTCCCTTTAGGTCCCTGCAGAGCACACCCTCTGAACTGCTGCATCCAAATGCTCCTGCTACACAAACTAACAGTCTCACCTTCATTTCCTGTCAGTATTTACCTCATTTCTCAAAAGAGTCTCAGAGAAGAAAGTATGTTTGTAGAAACAAAATGGGGCCTAGCTCATGACTAGCCCTCCTGAACACCAGGATAACCAAAAGAAATAAAATGCGTTTAAATCTTTTCCCAACCATCGAAGGGGAACGTAAAAAAATAAACAAAACAAAAGGAAACAAAGTGATTTAATCTGCTTGTTTTGCAACTCTAAGACAACATACTCCTCACTTCAATTACCTCCTCAGGGCTCCACTGCTACTTTGTTCTCTTTCCCATTTCCCAGGAAGCACTTCTACCTCACAGCGGAGAAACTGCTTATGGTAGGAAAATACTCGCAGTACAGCCTGAAACCACAGCTCTCTTTTTGGCAACAGCAGTAGGTCAGGCAGCTCCTGTTTAGTGCCTGCTATCTACTCTCTTCTCTGTGCCATATCCTACCTGCACTGGTGCAACTGCTTGTGTGGCTGCAGGGAACTGGATCAGGAAGCCAAATACAGGTAACTAAAGTCCCTTCTGCCTTCCCTTTCTGTAGGGTTATTTTTAACCTAGATCAATCTCAAATTCAGTTCACCTTGTTTGTCTCCTAAATAGTTACTCCAGCACACTTCAGGGCACAGAGGCAGGAAAACAAGTAGCAGGGGATAGAAAAGCACAACTGCAAATGAAAGAATGCTTATGAAATAGCACCTTGCGCCTGAAACAAAGACAAAGCTTGAGAGCAGCACTACAGAGTAGACTTTTTACCAAGTTCTAGCCCTAAATTTCACAATTTTATAAGGAAAATCCCCACTGACTCAAGGTTCCTAACACTGAAAACTTTGCAAGCTTAAATGCTAGAAGCACTGATTAAAAAAAAAAAAGCAACAAAATGAACCAGTCTAGATCCAGTTCTAGATCAGATCTGATCTGGAACTCACCTACTGTATAGCAGAAACAATATTCTTTATTAAACCAACTGCTGTAGTTTAGAAAAAAACCCAAAGCATCTGAACAAACAAGTCCCTCATGATGTCTAGAAAGATGCAGGCAAAACATGAAATCTGACAGCTGTCCAAATGCCTTTCTAAAGGAGCTCTGTCCAAAGGAGGGATGTGTCAGCTCCAGAACTCTCACTGTCTGGAGAAGACTCCCTGCCAGCCTGGCGTGGAACAGAGCAGCGCCCTCCACTCCACACCATAACCTGCAGCACCGTGCATCCTTACATTCTGCCCTCTGTACCAACGAGAGCCTTTTTTTTTTTTTTTTTTTTTTTTTTGCAGCATAGCATAGCCTTAATTAGGCTAAGGAACAAAGTGACTTTAAAGAACATGAGCAATCCCAGCATAATTCAAGATATTACTTTTGATTATGTCACTTCTACAAATGTGGATGGATAGATGAACAAACACTAAACAAACCCAGCAAGAAGGGAATGCCAAGTAATTTAAAATACTCTGTCTCTAAAGTAGTCTGAGCCTGTAATAAAGGCCTAACCACAACAGCTAAATACAAATCAATTTATCACTTGGAGGCCCTTCAGACCTTTTGTTGTGCTACCATGTGGCTATCTTTAATGAGTGATAACCTCTCTCTTTGCTAGTCCAAGCTGTGAATAAGTATTTTGTTTTTAATTAAAGCAGAATTTTCAGATGGTACCTCTCTTCACTAGTAGTCTTACGTTGGTGGTTACAGCAGAGGGATTTTCAAGTATTTCTTCAGCAAGTAATTACAAATCTTTCTTATCTTCTTATTGCTGAAACATACCTGATTCATAGATGATACAACCCCAACATAGAGGGAAAGAAGCATTACTTACATTGTTCAGACATGTTATTCATGCAGACCATTCTAGCATCACTCCAATATATATATTTAATTACTCTTTATACAATACATATTTTAGGTGATAAAAGAACAAGCTCCAAAAGATACCCATTTCAAAACCAGAGTGCTAAACATAATGAGCAAAAGGAAAAAGACACTCTCGGTTGAATAAAACTACACTCTGATCAAAAACACTCAAGTAAGAGCCTCTGGAAAAGTGGCAGGGAATCAGCTACCTTGGGATAGCAATGAATACAGTGCTTTTCACCACTTCTTGACCAATTTTAATTTAACCAAGGTCAGCAGTGATAAAGCCTTGCCTCATCTAGTCTTAACAAGAAATACACTTGTGGTCTCTTTGGGTCTTCAGCAAGAAAATACAACAGAATGACCCAGCAGGGAATACACATGAAAAATATGAAAAAAAAAAAAATACCCTCAGTTTTTAAGAAACGTACCCAGAAGAGGTTAAAATCAACTGGAAAAAGAAAAAGTAGAAGGCTGCATCTTCCTGTCAAGCACACTTCAAAGGAGCACTACTTAAATTTTCCACAAATTATAAGACTTAAAAAGCAAAGAATTGAGTATAATGGGAACTCTGTCATACTGAAGATACTGTGGAACACTTTGAGGAAAAGTGAATGAACACAAAACTCACACGCAGAATACACATCACATATGCTGCACTTGGCTATTTAAAGACCACAAAAGTCACAGTTAGTAAAATCATGCTGGGTTAATAGAACCAGAGAACTGGCTACTGGGTAAGAAGATGTACAGAATTTGTATGTACAGAATTATGCTTTGAAAATCATGTATAGTTTCCTTTTAAAATACATTTTAAGAGCAATTTGCTACCACATACTGCCACAGAAAAGGCAGCAAAGACCATCTCAACCCCATCAAATAAAACTCAGAAGCCCAGCCCACATCATCAAGATCCATTGGAAGAAGAGAAAGTTTACAAATCTTCCAGCCCCTGAAGAGTGTGTTCTCATCACCTGGTCTCTCAGCCAGTTTGGTGATTACAAACCAACAGACATCACACCTAAGTACTCTTGAATCTGTGGGGGGGAAAGGGGAATGGGCAATGGAGGAAACAAAATAACCCAACAAAAACCACAAAAAAACCCTACAAGTTGGATTACTACTAATTTATAGCCAAACCTCTTTCTATCATGTATGACATTCTGCTGCATATCTAATAGGGCAAATAATTCAGAGCCATACATCATAATTACTTTAAAAATCTGTATTATCATGTTATCTGAAGTAAAACACAGACAAAACTTTCTACAAAGTATATAGTTTTGCTGAGCTGACATACATTCTAGTTTAGAAAGCAGTTCTAGTAAAGTTAAAACATTCCTGTTTTGTGTAAAACTAATGATTTTGAAAGTAACAGATTCACATGCTGAATTAAAAAGTTGTGACCTTTTTTAAACCTCGTGTGTTGTAGTTATGTTTCACGCTACTTTCACAAATTATTCCAAGATAATGAATAATAATAAAGCTAACATTTTCCTACATTAATTGCAACAAGTTAAGGAGGACTCCCTGTGGCCTTTCTTAAAAAATGAAATTTACTTCATGTTGATATTTTTAACTTCTAGGTTGCAAAAGTTCTCAACTACTGTAAATGGAGCAGCTGAAAAAAACCAATAAATAACGAAGAGAATAATTAAATTAATATTAGGATGAGGAATCAGAGTAAATTTTATGGCAACTGATAATTGCGTCTCTCCAGATTTCAAATGAAAGATACTTATATTACTATTCTAAAAGGCCCTAGGTTGCTGTGGAAAACCATGAAAACATTTAAAACAAAGTTTAAAATGGAGCCAGAACCTTGACGCTTCTTGTTACCAAAGGACAACTTTTAGTTTTGGTCCTCCAAGTCAAAATCCAAGACATACTAGGAGAACGTGGAACAGCAGGCCATGAAATAAACCCCTAACAGATTACACTGAAGCTCTCCGTTCCATCTTCTGTATACACAATGTGTCTTACTCTCCCCGCTCCACAAGCCCGATTCACTCTTGTGGTGAGCAAGCTTAAGAACCACCAGCACCACTCAGATTTCATTCGCCAGCAACTTCAGCCCAGAAATACTCCAAAACCTTTCCTCTCATCTGCTACTGGTGTTCACATACTCATGGTTTTATTCCACTTCATTGCCTAAGTGAAGTAACAAGTACTAAAGACATTTGGCTATAATTGGAAAGCTACAATAAATGAGAAGGATGTAAGGGCCATAGTTGGGTGAACAGCATTTACTGTGCTGGCCATAGACACTGCAAGAGGTCTCAAATTACACTTCATGAACTAGTAAGTCTAGTTATCAGGGGAAGCTGCGTTACCCTTCATTGTTCTTCCAGGGACCTTAGCATGCCCTTGATCCACACAATTCCATATGCTCTATGCATGAATCAAGGCATAACATCACCTTTGGAATTCTAAGCTGGATATTCTTCTGTTAGCCCTCCAAAGAACTTCATTTTCAGTGTCCTGTAGTCTGGAATACATGCTACTGAGGACGCTTAACATGCAAAAGTAGAAAACGAGTTCAATAATGCAAATATTCAGAAATATTAAAGAAAAAATATTAAAGAAAAGTTCAGAAATATTAAAACTCCATCTCATTTTATATTTCTTTAGTTTTTGGTTGCCATGTATCATATGAATAGATGACAACCAACATTCACTGACAGTAAACCAAATGTTGTTTCTAATAATTAATTAGTTGTATAATATCCATATCTTATCAATCTTCCATGCAAGTGAATCCTGGTCTTTCCCAGCAGTATGTCAATGACAACCAATTTTTTCTCCTAGTTACAGAAGTTGTATCATTACAGAATTTTGCTGCTAAATATACTGAGTAATTAAACACCTGAGCTTGATGGCTCTAGCAGCATTTCATTTTTAAACACTAACAAAGGGGGAGAGAGGTTCTGAAGGAAACTCCTTCTGCAACCTAAAAATTTACTATATTTTGTAATATGAGAATTCATTAAAATGAAAGTAAACACTCTGTGTTGTAGTGTTATTTAAATGCACAAACTAATAGCAGTACAGTTACCATGAAGTACAAAATGCAGTGTTTTGTCATCTGGAGTACTTCAAACAATCCACCCTCTCCACACTTATCTTTATAGTTAGGCTAAAATACTTCCCATCAAAATTAATGCACTCAAGTAAAAAATAAAACCACTAAATAACGGTCAAACACTCATAACAGATTTGAATTGTGAAGTCTAAAATAATAGTGAGGTAAGACACAAGAACTGAAAGGTGAAACCAACAATCAGAACTGGGTAGGTCAGCTAGAGCCCCTGCTCCCACAGCTGGAAGCACCCACTGCAGATCCCTGGGAAGCCAGAGGAATGCTGTGTGGGCAGGACCCGGCCTATGCAAATCGGGTTACCTAGTTCTACCCCAGACCTCAACAGTAAATACACAAAAAGTACACACACTAAAAAACCCCAAAAGAACAATTAAAAAAAAATCCAAAATAAGAGAAAAAAACCCACCACAACAACAACAACAAAAAAAACCCCAAAACCAAACCAACAAACCCCCCCAACTTCGACGTTTAAAGTTATTTCCATTTCAATGCCCTAGGATTTTCCAGTAACAAAGGGTATTGTTGTCACAACACCGAGCTTGCAGAACTGCCTGCTCACTACATCTTGTCTTTACTCTTATCCATCACAAACATACCCAAAGTTTTTCACTAGAAACGAAGTAAGTCAACATGCAAAAAAATAAAGTCTAGGGTTTTCTTCCCAACAACTGAATCGGCTTTATATTGTTCAAAGTTATGCTGAAATACTCAGAGGAAAAAAAAAAACCAACAGAACAACAAAAACAAAGCAAACAAACGAACAGAAACACCAGTGGAAAGCTCCCTGCCATGACGAGTTCAGATCAATGCTTTTGTCTTCCATTTTACTCAGGGCTCAGGAGAGCAACGCCGTACCGAGGGCTCTCCCAGCGCGCTCTCGAGCGATGTAAACACGCCGCGGGGCTGGGGCTGCGCCGCGGGGCGCGGGCACGGCCGCAGGGTCACCGGGGCTGCACGATCCGGGCGAGCACAGGAGTTTCTGACCTACATTCCCCGCAGCGGGATAAAAACCCTCCCGCCGCAGACGGAGCGCGGCGGGCGGGCGGCCTCCCCCGCCGGCAGGGTGTGTTCGGGGGTGGGGAAAGCGAGCGGGCCGGGGCGAGGATGAAGGCTGGCGGAGGCGCCGACACCTGCCCGCCGACACCGCGGCCCCGCCGCCGGCTCCTCCTCCACCGGGGACGGACACCTGCTGCGGGACAGCCGCACGCGCGGCCCGGCGGCGGCCTCGGCCCGGCGGCCGCGGGCGGGTTTGTCCCGCTGGTTTCCCGAGAGCCCGCTGAGCCCCGCGGCAGGGCCGGGGTCGGGCGAACTCCCCGCGGCGCCGCGCAGGCCGCGGCCGGGCCTGTAGGGGCGGAGGGCTCGGCCCGAGGCCGCGGGGCCTGCGGCGGCGGCGACGCGGGGCGGGCGCGCCAGGCCCGGCCCCGAGCCCTCCTCCGGGAGCGGAGCCGGGCGGAGGCGGCGGCGGCGGCGCGTCCCCCTCACTCACCGCTCTCGATCTCGTTGCCCTTCTTGGCGGTGGCTGCGTTCCCCATGGCCGGGCCGGGGCGGGGGGCGGGAGGGATGCCGGGCGGGGGCCGGGCCGGGCTCGGCTGGCGGGGCGGCGCGGCCCGCGGGCGCGGCGGCGGCAGCGGCGGCGGAGCTGCCCTGGCCCCGCTCTGGGTCTCTGTGTCTCCGGCCGCCGCGGAGGAGGAGGCGAGCGCTCTGCCCCCTCCCCCGCCCCGCACTCGGCGGAAATGACGGCCGGGGCGGCGCCTCCTCCCGCTGCGCCGCCCGCGGGGGCGCAGCCGACCACGGCCGGGCCGCTGCCGCCGCCTCGGGCGGGGGCTGGCCCGGGGCAGGGGCTGGGGCAGCCTCGGGCGGCGTCCCCCGCCCGGCAGCGGCTCGGGGAGGCGGGGGCGGTGAGTGCCCGCGGCCGTCGCCCGCGGGGTCTCGGCACCCTCCGCACCCCCCGCCTGGCGGGCGGCGGCCCCGGAGCGCCCCCGCTGCCGCAGGGCAGGCCCGGCCCGGCCCGCCCGCGGGGCAGCGGCCGAAGCGGGGGCGAGGCCGCTCTGCCCAAGGTGACCCCGGGAGGCCGCGCGGGCCGCGGCCCTGCGGCTGCGCCCGCCCCGCGCCTCTGAGCATCCCCGAGGACACTCGCCCGGGCCTGCACCCCGGCGGCCGACGGGAGGAAACTCGCGCTTGCCGCCTGTTCAGTGACTGTTTTTACACGGCTCACCAGACTATAGGAAAAAAAAAAAAACGTAGAAAGTAAGCGGGCTGCCAGGAAAGAGGTTTTTTTTTTTTCCTCCCCCCCTTTTGCTGCCACCCATCATAAATAGCTACAGTTACACATTTTCAAGCGGTATTGTGACTTTCAAGTTGATGATAGCTCTCTTTATATATTTATCATGTGAAACACTTTGAGTGTTTTAGCTCTGAGAGGAAATGCTTATCAAAAAAAGGCACTATTTTATGTGCTTTTAAGTGGAGAGAGTGGAGAGCAGAAGTGCTAATCTTATGGATCACAAACTGCATATGTTCTGCCAGGACAATGTATGTGATACCCAGCCTCTTCTGGCAGCATTCTTTCCCCAAGGCTGCAGGAATTGTTCTGGCTACCATCCTTCTCTGGGGTTATCAAAATCCTCTCCCAGCACTGTGGGCTGCCTGCTGGTGAAGCACATGCTGTCACAGCTTAATACTGAATTACCTTACTACCAGACAGGATTTTATGCACATACACTAATGCACACTAAAGTAGATACTTCTAGGAAATGTCCAGTTCCCTAGGCCTGTGCAGTGGAGTACAGTGTATGGGAGCACTGGGCAGATCTAGCCAGTGTGTGCTCTACCTCGACAGTTGTACAAGCTGCCTGGGTTATATGGCTGCAAAGTTTTGGGAACACTTACCTGAATTATCTTGATGTTTTGTAGGTTGAGGTTTGATCCATGAACTTTTCAGTTGAAGGGACTTTCTCCTGATTTTCTTCACCTTTTCCCTTGCATTACCCTGACGTGTGTTTTACTGCTTACTTCAGGGGAGTACCTGTGTTTCTATGATTAAAGAAGCTGTCTCTGAGGAAGCCAGGTCTCTATTGCTTTGAAGATAGAAACAAGACTCCAACATCATGAGGAAATAACCTGCAAATCATTGAGGGCAGTGAAGCAGCTACTATTGCAGAGGGCTGTCTCATTTTGCCAAACATTCTTTATGCACTTAAAAAGAGGTTCAGCAAGTTATCAGTAATTCACTTTGCTGAGGAATGGCATGTAGATTGCAATGGCTGGATCTGCACCAGGAGGAGAACTTAAGCACGGGGAAAGGAGAGGGAACTTTTGCCATCTGTTGTCTCAATCATTCTTACAATAACAAAAAATAGAACTCTAAGGTGCTGTAGTATTTAAATAAATATCGGAAAATGATATCTCAGGTAAAGGTCTTATCCCAGTTTTAAATGTTTTCCCTGCTCCAGCCATCATAATTTTCATTTTGGCCAGATTGAGTCTGAGTCAGCTGATTTTCATCCAGGTGCTGACAGGCATTTTGATATCCTTGAGAAGACAGCAGTGGCATCGCTAACAAATGAGATTCGCTGCAGCATCTTTAGCATATTCCTGGCGTTACAGCTCATCCCTTCGCTAGCAAATTATGCTGCAAAGGCTGCATATGTGGGAATCTACCAAGGTCCAATACACGTTACTGCCCTTTGGGTCTTGCTGGACAAGGATCAGCTGGTCATTGCATGTACTCCAGCAAAATCCTACATGTACACATCTAGACCATATATATGTGTGTGTGTGTGTGCACCAATGCAATGACACTGGTTCTCAAATAACCACATGCTCTTAATGCACATGCAGCACTGATGGATTTGCATAAATGTTTTTACCCAAATACTCTCTTTATCAGAAACCTAACAAATATAATTCAACAGTGCTGTGAAATATTAAATTAACCATATCCATGGTTCTAGCATTACACGTGTAGGCAAAGATAACAGAAATAAAGACTTAGGGATGGACGTTTGTAGTCACATTCACACTACTCACATATCTTATGCTGTATTAACAAGTTAATAGCCATTGATTAATTGCAAAACATACCAATGATTATAGACATTATGTGTATCCAATCACTTAGCATTCAGACTGTCAACTCTTATTCCAGTCCTAATCTTTAGGTTCCTTAATTTTCTTATATAAAATCTTTTTATGCTGAAATGCCTCATAACACTGCTTATTTACAAGTAGTTTGCCTTCTGTCAACACAATTAGTTAAAAAATAAAGTAATGCAAATATGAAAAATGTTCTGTTGGTGTATGTTAATATATTTCACTAAAGTCCCAATCTGAAAATTCAAATTTCATTTATTTTGCTGATCTATACGAGATTTAAAAAAATATACTCTAAAAAAGTCATTTCAGCAGTTTTAGCAGTATGGATTTGATGATGTTGTTTCAATGACTCTCAGCAGGTTTTCATCCATTTTTAAACATATTTCTTGGGAACTATCAGTTAGGAATATCCTAGCAAGACCAATGCTTCACTCTGATAAAGCCTAAAGCTCTGTATCAGATGTATAGTTCCCTCATGAAGCTCACATATTTTACCCTACATAGACTTAGAACTAAAAATAAGAGGGTCATTTCAGGACAAAAAAAGAGAAATTTCTTCTAGTTTAAAGACTCCCAGGTGTTTTCAGTAGAAATCACCTATTCACATAGTAATTACTTCTGGAGCCACATATCCTTTCACTCCATAATAATTTTGATTTCTAGATGAGGTAGTGGCATTTCTGTAGCAACTCCAGCCATTGTTTTCAATACACATTTGAAACAAGTCACTAAATTTAAATCATTATGCATCTTCATTTTCTTCTCTCGAATTTGAGGTGTGCCTGCATTGCAAGGGGTTGGCATACACAGATTGATGGTTCAGCCCATCCATACTGATCATCCTTAGCCTGAGGGTGTAGGCTCTACTTGAGTTATGATTATTTACCTGCCTTAGCTGGGGTTTTCTTTCTGTGGTCAGCCTGTCTTACCATTGCAGCAGTGCCTCTAAACTGCGGGCTTTGAATACCAAATTAGACTGCTCTTCCCAAAATCCCACATTCCTGCATCTTTGAATACCCCTGGCAGGCTCCTTCTCTCTCCTAAACACAATGATATATTTGGCATTTAACTCCTTGTTTTCCTTTTGGGTTGTTCCAGGCTACTGGCACATTTCCTGCTCTCAGCTAACCCCTGTTCTGCCAGTGTGGGATGCTTTTCTAGCAGGTTGCTAACGTGCCAAGAAGCATATGTGTTTCTTTGTGAATATGGAAGATATTTTCCAAATTTTACAGCTTCTGACCCAGAAACAGGAATATTCATCACTGCAGCATAATTTCAGACCTGCCAAGAATACATCAATTATGTCATGTAGATGTGCTAAGGGAAAGGATGAAAGCAGGAGTACAGCAATTTCCCCTGCTCCCTGTACCAGCTATACAGACAGCAATAAACTACATCCTTCTGCAGGGAAGGCTTCATCCACTGATGCCAAATTCATTCCAGTTGAGGACCCACCCACTCAGAGAGAAGCGAAAGGACTTACATCATATTTCTACAATATCTGAGATTGCCAAGGCCTGAATCCACTATGAAACTAAAGCAACTTGGCCCAGAACTTGCTCTGCCAGATGTCCTGAAAAATGTTCTTTGATGCTCTTCAACTGTGAATCCAAAAGGAATCTGAAGCCTCAGGAAGGTGTTTGTCACACCATGGATGTTACAATTTTGAGGGACATTTTATTTTGGAAGGAGTCTTAACTAAGGGCAACTTGGGCTTCCTTCAGGGTGACTAGGTAGACTTAAAGCAAAAAGCTCCAAAGGAAGTTTACACCAGCAGCTACTTGTTCACCACTGCCACCCCTTCTTTCTTGGCATTAGATGTTTCCCAAATATTTCCCAAGATAGCCACTGGTCAAAAAACCCCCATGTAAACAGAAGAAAAGATTTTATATATTCCCTTACTGATTTTTAACTACGGTTCACCACAAGCCTCTCAAGAGCCGTAAAGCTGCAAGGTGGGGTTTTTTTTGGTGTTTTAGACCTAATTTAACAAAACAGGTTCTACGCTTTTGCTGTCAGTATTACCCCCTACAAGAGAGCATTTGATCAAATTTTCTATGGATATTGGCTACATATTAATTCACCACAGGAGGTGACAGGTGCTGTGTTGAGGTCAATGTTCTGCAGAACAGACATGTTTTTTCAGAGATAAGCTACAGACTGCCTTAATGGGCAAGTCCAGCTGCTCAGTTCTTGGCCTTTATCTCCTATGATCATTTGGCAGTGGGTGTAGTCTCTTGCTATCAGCCAAGCAGCACTTTTTTCAGTTGCTTATAATTGTTCTGCAGATTATTCCATATAAGTTGAATTTGTACATACTGAGTAGAGGAATGCAAACAAATAAATTCACATTTTTCTTGTATTTTTAGTAGTTCAGCAACATATTTGTACTGCTGCATATGAACTATAGCAGGAATGAAACGTAAGTCAGAGTTGATGGTATACTTGTCTGATATTTGATTCTAGTTTACTCCCACAGATTTGAATAGAAATACTACTTGTGTAGTCAAAGTTATTAAAAATGCATAGCTGCTTAAAGAAACTATATAATAAGCCACTTTCAGGGCTTAAATTACTTAAGTTTACCATAATTGAGAGGTGATCAATATTACACTGTTTGTTCTTACTGTATATTAAGACTCTGAATCACCTTCTACAGAATTAAGAAGATTAAAAATGAAAAACAAAAAACAGTGGTGTTTTTAATTTATCTTTTTAGGTCTTTTCTACAGAGATCTCTAAGTTAATTACAACTGTTAATTTAAAGTAGACTAAGCTATATTAAATGCCTCAGTATCTATTTTTCCTCAGAATTAAAAATGACCTTAATTCAGTTTAGCTGAACTCACTTTGGAAGTGAAATATGCTAGGTTACCTGAAGGTCATTTTAATTCTAGCTAGGAAAGTTCAAACAGTTTAGCAAGGTTTCCTACATACTCTGCACCCAATAAGTGAGGAATGATGAGGAACTAGTAGTCTCACATCTAAATCTAGGCTTTACAGTATTCTGCTCAAATGTATGTCCTTTACATTGTGTCCCTCTGTCACTTATTACTGTGTTGGTTAAAGAAGTCTAGCTAGAAAAGTTCTTAATGCATAATCAGCTTTTCTGCTGGTAATATCTTTAGTAGTGCCATCTAAAAATGGGAAAACAGTCCGAGATGGTTTTCCTGTTTTGTTTTGGTTTTTTTTTTTTAAATTTCTAGAAGCACATTTTAAAATAGAATAAAAATCACTTTCATAAACCTGTATTTTTACCCCTTTATATTTCTCCAACTTGCTGTTTTTATCTCAGAGTTACAGCACAGTTGCCAGAAATACTAGGAGCTGTGTATATATGCCTAACAAAGGCAATATATCCCATTTGCTCTTATGCTTATTATTTCTTCTGCACACATCATCTTTTGCTGCAAGTGTTTTTATTGTACAGAAAACAATCATCCAAGGCAGCAACATGCAGTTTCTTCATGGTTCAGACCCCTGGCACCTGAAGACAAATACAAGGTTTTGCTTAATGTTCAGAGTCTTCCATCTGCTTTATTTGTGTTGTTATTCCTTGCTCAGGAATTCCAGCTCTGGGTGTTTTTCTGCCTCTGATATCTCTGTCTTATGGTATTTCCAGCTCTTGGTAATATCTAAGGTTCCAAAGTACAGTCCAGTCCAACACTTGAATATTCAATACTAGTTTCTTGGCAGATTCTAAATTGCCTTATCTGCAGTCTGTTTCTCCCAGAAGTCTATTTCTGCATTATTTGCTCCACTTTCTGTTGAAAACCAGTAGCTTTTTAAAGTTGGAAGGGTGTTACAATTTTTTTTTAAAGTCTAAAAATCTTCACTAGATCGTACCCTATGGCAAGGTAATGCCACACTTTATCATACACTTCTAGCACCCCAATCTTATATAGTAAGTATCTTATAATCTTGTCATCCCAATATTATAAAGTAAAATACACTTTTAAACATTCAGGACCAAAGCATATAACTTTAATATGCTTCATTTTTGTACCAGCTTCATGAATATCCTCCTTTTCTTGGATTGCTGAGAAGTGTTAAATATGCCAAATGCATCAGCACTTGCTATTTTCAGAAGGAAAACCTCTTTTTGATAGACTTGCTTTTAAATAACACTTACTGTTTCCAGATGTACACTGAAGTGTTCTTGCCTTCTTTTCCAGTAGTTTCTGCCATTTCCAGAATTTGAGCCTTTAAATGCTTTAATTTCTTCTCAGTGTATTTTTTTTTCAAAATTTTTTCTATTGCTGGTGCCATAAATGAATGGTCATTCCAGGCTCAGAGGGTTTCAGCAGATTTCTTCAGTCAGATACCTGCAGTGCTTTTTCCTTACACTTACAAGCCAGGAAGCTAAATTGCTAAAAGAATATTTAGACCAGTAGCCTTTCATTAGGAGAAATAATAAACAAAACCAATAATAATATCATATTCATAGGGGTGAATTTATTGAAAAAATATTCATGCAAGAAAAAAAGAGTAAAAACCACTTTCCATATGAAAAAAAAGCAGCAAAAACCAGATTTAAAGTTTATTTACTATTTTTGGATTTCTTTGTGTTTGACTCACAAAGCTAAAAGGAGAAATATCTACAGTGCATGCCAAGAAGAACTTATAAATTCTCATTAGCACAAAGAAGAAGTGGTTATTTCAAGTGGTTGTAATGCAAATGTCAATGTAAAAGTGTTTTTCCCCCCAACTCCAGAGCCTGAGAAGCCACTGTCAGACTATACTTTGATATCAGTAGATGTTCTGTATATTTGATGGCTGTATGGCTGATTCACCAAGAAAGAGAAGTTGAGTGTTTTCAAGCATTGTTTTAATCACAGAACTTTGACTTCTATTTGCATTTAGCCCAAGCCAGATTTTCTCTAAACTCAGTTTCACATCTGAAATACAGAGGTAATTTTCTAATAATAGCTGAAATAAATGTAATGCTTCCAGTGAAGCTCTTATTTTTTAAATCCATTTTAAAAGACAGTAACCATGTGCAGTACAGTTTTTGCACATGAATGTGACAGAAAGGGCTTTAAAACTGGTATTAAGTA
This sequence comes from Motacilla alba alba, assembly GCF_015832195.1. Lineage (NCBI taxonomy): Eukaryota > Metazoa > Chordata > Aves > Passeriformes > Motacillidae > Motacilla > Motacilla alba. The sequence goes on along the minus strand of NC_052023.1, from coordinate 13,907,378 downwards.
TTATGATTTTAACCATCACACTTATAAGAAAGAACTCCATTCTTTTTGTGCAAAGAGCAGATGCATCCTCAAGTAATATATTAGCCAATAAATGTCTACATATAAAAATCATCCTCAAGCATTTCTCATTTCCAATGCTGTAATTCCTTTCAAATAATTTCAGGTAAAATGAATCAATCAAGGTCTCTAACAGAGGATGTATAGAAATCTGTCTTGGGGATAACATCTGCATTTATTTCTTATGCTCAGGTGCAACATTTTATCACAGAGGTGATGGCATTATATGTGTAGATCACTTGAAACAGCTAGATTTCAAAGCTTGTCCTTTGGTATTTCTCCTCAGAAATCTCCCCTTCCACCTACTTTATCACAGTAAAAGTTATTCTGTGATTTAATCAGATATTTTTTGTCCCTCCTAGTTTTAATTTTTTATACTGCTAAAATAAATCATATTTCCATTCCTCCCAAAAATGTTCTTTTCTATCCTCCAAAGGCTTTATATGCATGTATTTTCACACTTGGCTTTTCCTTTTTCCCTATCCCTTTTGGCCTCCATTTGGTTTTTTTTGCCACTCTATTCCATTTACTTGGTCTTTCCCTTCACTGTACTGCAGATTTACTACCAGAACTGTTATTTTGTAAGAGTTCACAAAACCAATGGAATGCAGCAGCACAGTTTGGTGGTGCTTGGCATCCCTTGCCTTCTCCAAATATTTGTAGGTTAGATCTTAATTTTCATGGATAGTGTTGAAGAAAAATGAAGGCATGTTAAATCAGTCAGGCCTTTCCTCATCATTACTGAGAAGACAAACCAGATTTCTGATCCCCTGAGCACACACAAGCAGGGGCAAAGGGCATAAAGGCCATTACTGATAAGAAATTATTTTTCTGAAGTCTCAAATGAAATCTTGATTTCTTCGTACTCAAATGAAGTTTTGCCATCGGTGACATCAGGATGTTACTTGCAACACTGGGCCTGGGTGTGTTTTCCAGTTTTGTGCCTGTTACTCTTCATAAGCTATCTCAAGGATATACTTCTCTTGCATCCTCCTTTTCATTTCTGCAATAACATGCATCAATTTATGAAGAGACAAGAGTATGTATAATTGACCATATCCATTCCTCAAAGTTAGCATAGGATAGTATATTGAATAGGCACAAAAGACATGTTAGAAATGGTCCTTGGGTAAATAACTGATTCCTATAATTTCTTAGAAATGCTAAATCCAGGTTACAATTGCTCTCCTTCAGTTTAAAGTTCATTTTCCCTCTGGATGACAAGGGAGGAATATTTTTTTCAATTTATTGTCTGTTTGAAGAGGGAGGTAAATAGTTTGTATATGAATCCTTTAACATAGAAATATTAAGAACACAATCAATACCAATACTTACCATTTATAGAGGGCTTTTTCATCCACAAATTTCAGGGTTATACAGTTAGAGGTAAAAGGCTTCTGAGAGTTTCAGTGGTGTTGGTGAGCAGGACTTCTATGGCAGCTGGGATTTCAAGGAAGGAGGAAAGAGAAAGGCTGGGCTGCAGGACAGAAGAGAATGTTTGAAAATGGTAGAGAGAAGAAAAGGAAGCCAGGACAACTGGAGCACATACATGTGCAGGAGAGAGGAGAACAGATAAAATAATTATGGAAGAATTATAGAACTTGCCTCATGCAACAGGAAAATATGCAATGTATAGTCTTTAAAGAAAGATAATAGGAGATGGTAACCCATCTCATTTGGAGAGAAAAAGTGTTGCTTTAATTAGGAGAAACTGTGATTTTGTTACAATCTTGGCAATACACACACTGTCCAGGTTCATCCCTGCCTGTGTGTGCTCTATGTGTGCTGCTGTCTTTTCCCTGATGACTCTGAGTGGAGTAATTTGCAGACTTCTGGTCCAGACACAGTCTTTTAATAGATGTTTGTACAGCTGCATCACAATGGGGGACTAATTTTGAATGGGGTCTCTGTTTTCTACCATAATTGAAATAATTAATCATAGTCACTCAATAATGTTGTCACTGTCACTTCTTGGACATAAAATCCAATGAGATCATAAGGAAATGCACATTATGTTAATATTATCTATTATAGTCAAAAAATTACAATCCATAGTCTGAATCAAAACTAGGCTGTGTTTCTCCACAGGCAGGGCTCCTTTCCTTGATGTGAGTTTGGAGCCCACAGCACAGACAGGGCAGGCCCCTTTAAATCTCTGTTTTATCTGGTTGCCTAGACAACCCCTGTAAACATCAGTGGAACAACTGTGGTCTTCAAAAAGCTGGGGACCTTGAGGAAAAATGAGGTCATGTGGGGACAGACAGATCCAGTGTATCCTTACCTATATGAGCAGACATTTTTTTTTTCACAGACTTCTTTTGTGCATTTGTTTTTGAATGCTTAATGCTCTTATAGTCTGTTTCAATTTGTGATATATGGAAAGAATAAACATGTTTTCTGGCAGCAGGTTTTTTTCTTGTTTTCCATATTGCTTTCTGTTGTGACAGAAATACATACCTATATACAGGAATTTCCACTTGTATCTGGTAAGGTATGGATTGAACAGATACTGAGAACATTCACAGTGTGAAAGGACACGCATGGGAAAAAGCACAACTTTGCTGGGGTAGAAGTCTCATGCCCACTTTTCTCATATTTGACCATATTGCTTAAAATAATGATTTAATTACTACGTCCAACAGCAAAGGAGGAGTAGCTCACACCCCTCTTTCTACTTGGGCCTGCCTGCCAGCAATAACATAAGTATTTAGTAACATTATATGAACTTGCACCAGTTTGTGAATATTTACAAAAACTGGTTTTATTTCCTGGATGACCCTACTAACTTAGTTGACCCACAGATATAAGTTTCCACTTTCCTTCAACTTATGCCTCATTTCATCTTATAGCCTTCATACAGTAGAATAATTTTTTTCTTCATGGCTGCTCAACAAAAGGAAATGTTTCTCCAAACTGCTGAAATTCTGGGACTTCCTTTCTTAAACAGTGGCAGACAGCAGATGGAAACTTGAAGATATTTGAAGAAGAACCTCCAAGCTTTGATTACTAAACAGATACAGATGCTCCAAAATGATATTTTGTGCGGCTAAAAATAGAAATGTTCCTATCTTAAAGCTGTTCAAAATCATGCCTGAACCAAAGGAACCTCATTAATTTGAGGATAATTGACTGAACTCTGTGGATAGCCTTGGTGTTATAGTATCTGCTTACATCAGTACTGAGTTTCACCCAGAGTGTGTTTGGAGTGTTGAGGACTATAAAAAGTTATTGTATATGAAATGTTACATTATGTCAATATCATAATGCTACAACTTGTAAATTCACATTGATCTGTATAATAAAAGACGTTTACAGCACTAATGAACTCAATCAAGTGCATGTTTGCTGATACATAAAAAAGTAACAAGCCATCTTGCTGGGCATTTGATTTCCAGGAGATAATCCCAGACAGTACTCTGAAGATTAGAGAGAGAGGAGATAAGAAGCTGTGACAGGCTGGCAATATCTGCCTGAAACACCATCCCCTGATAGCAGGTGTTGGTGCTGCTGGGAAGCTGTTGCATGGATTTTGCTAACATGCTGAGCAGATGGCTTATAAAAGAAATGGGTGTTGCTTTTTGAAGCAAAAATTATGTATGGCCTGAGAAGTATTGTAGCAAGAATCCTAAGGGAATATAAAATGTAGGGATGGAAGTTGAGCTGTACCTTGTTTCTTCATTGGTATTCTAGGCTGACACTAGTAAATGGATGGTTTATGACAGCACAGATTATGTTTGGACATGGCTTTATAGCAAGGGGGAAAATGCACCTGTTTAGAAAAGTGTTGATTATCTACTTAGTAAATATATTCTAAGGTAAGTGTTGTGCAAACAGAAGAAAACACACTATTTATAGCTATTGGCTAATAAGAATAGACATTATTCCTATTATAAATCTATATGCTGATTCTGTTTCAAAGCTTTTGAACTTCAGGATTGTCACATTAAATATTTTGAAGATCTTTTTGGCATTTGCGAGTACTAACAGCTGCACAAGGATAGAGCCTGTTTCAACAGCAGGGGTAAAATGCAACTTCAAGTTTTCTGGACCACATCAGACTGTGCATCCTACTGCAGCTCTGTAAGCTGGTGGTTCAGCAAGCAGGAGAAATAGGTCTGCATTTCCAAATCTATTCTGTGATTTTGTTCAAGTACCAATGTTCTTTAGAGAATTTAATTATCCTCTTTGTAATTTGAGGACATTGTATTTACTGACTTGGAGATGGATTACATATACATCAGTACAGTGCTCATAATTATTCAGGTAATATGTTTGTAGTAACAGGAAGCGTGAAATAGGAACTGTGTTCAAATAAGTCATAATTCTTTCTCTTGAAGATAGAACTGATTCGATTGCCCTCACCATTTTTCAACTGTAACAATTAAAATTCATAAAGGAATCCAGAACTTCTGAATGGAAAAATTGGAAAAACCGAAGAAAATTCTTAGAAATACGTCAATTTCTGAGAAAGCACTTTCTTCCTGATCTGTTTTTCTGTCTTTCCTGCTTGTTCATTTATGAAATTTATAAGATAATCTTCATGCTATGTAAAATGTATTTTTATTACTATTTCTATTTACAATAATTATCTAGGCACATCTGTTCTCAAATGCATCAATATTCAATATTTAAACTAGCTCAATATTAAAAATATAACTCTATTTAATGCTCCTAATTAAGCATCTGTGTATTTAATACCCCGCTTTGGTTCCTTACTACATTTTGCTAGCTCTAATGTTTCAACATGGAGGTAGTGAGTACCATTTACTCTCAGAGTGATTCAGAATGCAGATCGCATTAAAAAAAGTAAATCTGATCTGCTTCTGGGAAACAACAACTAAAAGCACATTCAGGAAGAGATTAATGCCTCCTGCCTCCCAGGAATGGAGAGGAGAAAAAGCATTTCTGCTGTGAGGCTCTGGCCTTTGCGGGGAAGATGTGTTGCCAGCAGAGAACAGCACCCATTGGTACCAGCCCTCTGAAAAGAGGAAGCATTAGCTGCACTTGGAAGAGGAGGCTTATCCTAAAATCCTCCCAGGAGCCAAGCAGGCCACAACTATATTTCCAAACTTCAGGTTTGCTTGTGAAACATGGAGCAACAGCTGGGTGCAATCTCCCATCACAAACTCCCGCTTGTGGTTTGCTGATCTAATGTACTTTGCTCAGCAGAGGTGTGCACATCGCTGGGGTGGAGAGGCCTGGTTTGGGCTGTGGAATGTGGACACACCGCTAAAACAAAGCAGGCAGGGGCTGCTACATGCCCAACCCAAGCTTTGACCCAGAGATAACGTGCAGTGCATGTCAGCCTCACAAATGGTTTCATCTGCAGTCAGTGGCAGCATTCCAAATGACTAACGGAAAGAGAATCAAACCTTTCCTCAGGAGCATCCTGGAACACAGCTTTGGCACAGCTTGAGAATAATGACTGTTTACATGGGGACCAGCTTAAATCCTGTTGCTTCAGCATGGGTTTTCTATCACTAAAATTCAGACCTGTTCCTAGAAACATCTACACAAACAAGCATGGGAGCTTCTATCAGATTACATGTTTGTGGCCAGAAATTATATCTCTGCAAAAAGTAAATTCTTCAACTTTACAAGCTACAAATTGATACCATACATGAGAAAACAGTCTGATATCTCTCTAGGATTTCTTAAAGGATTTTTCATGTGCTTTTCTGTTCTTAACAATAATTTTAGCATTTGCAAGAAGTACACAATCTGTTCGTATTAAAGTATCAGCTTACCTCAAAGGATGTTGAAATAGAGTAAAAAAACCACAGCTTAATGCTGATCAAGCTGCAATTAAATTTTCATTTTTATTTAACATTATCAACTTTGTTTCAGTTCTTTCTGACCAAGAAATAGAAAACTTGAAACTAAGCCTACTCAGTATATTTATTTCTAACTGTCTTGAAGAGGTAGTTGCAGACATTCTCAAGGTAGGCTTTTTTTAGCCAAGAGATTGTGCAGAAAAGACTATGCTGGAATTGTTTTTAAAGGTATGTAGTAGTGAGGAATGTATGATATAAGAATGTAATAGTATGAACAACAGAAGATCATTAATTAATAAATCAGAAGTCAATAAAAGATTACAGCTAGTTCCATGGCAAACATAATGCAGACAAAATCAAATGCCATGGTGACTTCCACTGCTTGTGAATTGGGCTCCTAACCTTGATAAACACAGAGGATGCCACATAATCTACTGAGATAATTGACTAAATTTCAGTTGCAGTTTTATGATTTATTCTGTAAGTATTCTTTTTTTGTGACACTTTTTATTCTTCTGAAAAATTCCTAAAAATTTTTGTTGGGCAAGCGTTTCTCTATTTTTTCAATCCTTATAGCATTTATCTGATTAGGTCACGTGCCTTTATGTGAGGATGCAAAGTGTTTCAGGAAAAGCCCGAAATGTTTTTTCAGAGTGGCAAACAGCGATTGTGCACACGGGAGGAAAACATTTGGCTACGGTTCCAAAGGGGAAGAGGAAAAAAAACCTGTTTGGAGCCGCGGGCAGGGGGCACGGATTTGCGGATCGGGCAGGTGCCGGGCTGTGCGCGGGGAAGCGCCGGCGGCTCCGGGCCCGCGGGCGCCTCCACCCGCCCCGGCCCCACGCGCCGCCGGGCCCCGCGGCCGCTCGGGGAGGCTCAGCGGCCGGGGAGCGCTCCGCAGGGTTCCTAAGGCGCTTCCCGGCAGCCGGAGCCGGTCCCGCGGCTCGGCTCGGCCGAAGGGAGACGGCCGCAGCCAGCCTTAAGTGCGGCGCGGTGCGGCGCGGTGCGGCCCGCCTCGGCGCTCCCGGCGGCCGCGGGCCGCTCCGGGCGCTGCCCGCGTGGCCGCCGGCTCCGCTCGCGTCCTCGGGCAGCGAGACAGCGCGGGCCGCTCCACCGCGAGCGGGGGGGCGCACCGGCGGACCGGCAGCGCTGCCCCCGGCCGCCGCGCCGCCCGCCCCGCTCCGCGGACGCCGCCCGACGCCCCTCAGGGCAAACCTCGCACGTACCTGTGTGGGAGGGCCCGCGCTCCCCGCCCCGCCCGGCCTCCCGGCCGCCGGCGGTGACCCCTCGCAGGGAATGGTTTGTCCCGGCTCCCCGCCGTAACCTCCCGCTCCTCCTCCCGCCCGTGCCCGGCGCGGATGCTGCCGCCCGGCATCGCCCCGCCCGGCATCGCCCCGCCCGGCATCGCGCCGCCCGTGAGGCGCAGCACGCGCCGCCCGCGAGCCCCGGAGCGCCGCAGGACCGCCCGCCCGCGGCCCGGCAGGTGAGGTCAGGGTGAGGGGCCGGCGACACCTGCTCCTCCCCTGCGGCGGCGGGGGACAGGCTGCCACCCCCGTGAGAGGCGGCGGAGCGGCGGCCCGCCGTGATTCAGCATCGCCGGCGGGGGAGGGAAGCCGTGTCCGGCCGGGGGGCTGCGGGAGTGTTGGGGGACCGGGGGCTGCCGGAGCGGGATCTGCCGCCGCGGGATCTGCCGCCGGCTCGGGGCGATGCTGCGGGGCGGGAGCGCGGGGAAGTGCCGGCAGCCCCGCCGCTTCTCCGGTGCCCCGGGGCGCACGGGGCAGCGCTGTCCGCCCGGGGCCGCGGGCAGGTGCGGCGGGAGCGCGGGCAGCGGCCCCTCGGGAAGTTTCCTCAATGCAGCGGGCAGCCCTCGCGCAGGGAGGGAGCATGACTGCGCGTGTCGCAGTGTGAGGAATAGGGAACCAGGAGGCATTCCAGGATTAAAGGTATTCATTTTCCCTTCTCCCCCCCCTTCTCCCAATTTTTGCATGCGAAGCCCATCGTCTGTGCGGGTCGTATCGCATGTACGGCCGGGTCCCTTCAGAACCAGTTAAGGTTAAAATGGGATCGTCTTTTGGCAGTGGTACCCAGTGGAGTCTGAAATGTAGAACAAGTTAAATCTCTGGAGATGCAAGTCAAATATCTTCCTGTGCTTTCTGTGCTTAGCTGGAAGCCCATAATCTGTGGGATCTTTTTGAATTTCTGCTGCTGAAACCACATATTATTGTAAGCAAAAGGGAAAAGCAATTGATGCTGGAATTTGAACGTACTGCTGAATTCTGTGAAACTGACTTAAGGTCTCAGTGTTGATTGCTTTTGTGCCTTTCTTATGTATTTGCAGTATGAGTACCAAAATTAGACTTTGTTCCTTCTTAAACCCCCTCTAAACCAACCAAATACACACATCCCACCTACCTCCAGTTCGATATACTTTTCTGTCTAAATCCCTCATTAATTAACCAGAGTGTTATTAGCTATCTAAATAATATTCAGAGAAATCCTGCTGGTTCTTTTCACACACGGATGATTAGAAGTACTCTGTGGGAATTGGTTGTCCCCCGAATACTGCAGAGTATCTCAAAATATACAGTGACTTGGCATCTGTAGAAGCTTTTGCCCCTGTTTTAAGTGCTGTGATGGGGATTTTAGTAGAAATAAGACATGTTATTTTTTGAACTAATGATAATTCAAACAAAAAAAAATAGAGAAGCAGGTATTATGCGAGGGGTTTTCCTGTGTGGCGAATAAATATAATGTCTGTGATGACATATGGAGCTATTACTTCTAAAGCAAGATTCTCTGGAGAAAAATGTTACAAAGCTTCAGAAAACTACAGGAGCTATTTATTGCAGAATATGTGACTTCTTTTATAATGATGAAATATGTTTTTAGCTGCAGGTATTCACCATAATATGCAAGAACATATAGAAAAATAGTTGTCAGGTTTTTTAATTTATTTTTTTTCTTTAGAAAAATGCCCCTATTCTAGATTTCTGATGGTTTGGATACATTTCACATATTTCCAAAGGGATCTACCCAGCACTTTGGGAGTGTTAGAAGAGGCCAGGAGATCAAGCCTGTCAGCAGTTATTAGGTAATTATTCCAGTAATCTAACAGTCATTTTAGTAATGTGAAGCTAAGGCTTGCAATCAAAATAAAATTTGTTCCCATGTTCTTTCAAAGCTGATAGTGGTAAATTGGCAGCATAGATTTAGTTGTGGACAATGCTGAAGACCTGGGAGATTAATTGACCAAGAAGTAGTTAGACACAAAGCCATCTTGCAGTTTTTTGTATAGTTAGGATTTTTCTCTAAGACGTTTCTAATGCTGTATGTTGGTTATGAAGGCCATAAATAGAATTTTGAAGGTGAAATGTAGCACACTGATACTGACTGCTGAATGTGCTCACTCTGAATTGACAACATCAAGAGTGACTGAAGTGTCATTTCTTGATTTTGAATCTCCATCCTTGGATATTTATTATAAATTTTAAAAGTCTCTGTAGGATGCATATGGCAAATTTCTTGAACATCCACATTTTCTAACGTTCTGTGCTTTTTTTTCCCCTTTTTTTCTCCTTGCCTATATTTTAATGTTTAAGGATTATTTTTGCATTTGCTAGCTACTTGCAGATGTCTCATACTAATTGAGAACACATTAATCTAAGGATGTAAATCTTTAGGCCACAAGAAATTGAAATGAAACCTTAGTGTCTGTAATAGGGAAATGGATAACATCTTCCAAGCTACCCTGCATCTACTTTTGCAAAACTCCTGTTTTAAAAAATGCAAATGGCAGCATGTTGCAAGATAAGTTTTTGAGATGAGTTACTGATGTTTTCTAAATTTCGTGGTATGAATTTATCAGTGTAAAGGTGTCTTGTAGAAACCAGCAATGTTAATTTCTCGCTTCTGTATGTTTCCACAAATCTTCAGAAAGTTCCAAGTGTTGTTACTGCCTTGAAGTGTTGTGGCTTTTGGGCCAATCCTAAATCATGAAGACACTGATGTTGTTTTGATAGGCCTTGTATCAGTCCCTGACAAAAAAGATGAATACTTGCCAGTTATTTTTCTTTTTGATGAGGTATTTCCGTCATCCATAGTTCACACAGTGACTCTACAATGATCTGAGTGTGAAAGGAATAGTTTGGATTTGCCTAAAAGAGGGAGTTAATTTTATTTGGAAAGGTGCATACAAACTGTCAAAGCTAAGAAATCTCCCAGGGAGTACCACAGCATTCATATTGGAGCATATTAGCTGAATTTTGTTTTTCCCTTGTGAACTTCAGAACACTTAGCCCTCGATTAATTTTTATTTTCTATGTACCTGAAAGTTAATTGAGGCCATTTGAATCCTACTGATGGAAGTCAAATGGCCCTTATTAAGCACGAGGAGCTCTTTAGAGCTCCATTAATGCTTACCTAAAGTCCTGCCAGAATGATACTTTGAAACTACTCCTTTTGCAGACATTATAAGCTTCCTGGAAAGTTTACCGGAACCAGTGAACCTTTTTAACATTAATATTTAAAATACTAATGTATTTTTAAATTTAGAATGGAATTTTTTGATGTCTACTACTCTGATGTGTAAAAGAATGATTTGAGATTTTATGGATATGTGAGAAAAAAGGTGACATTCTGAAGGAGTCAGCCTTGGAACCTGGTGGGCATTAGAGCAAATGTTCCTTTTCCAGGGTTGCAACCCCTTGGTGCCAGAACCTCTCACACTAGGAAATTCCATAGTTCCCCAGTCTACTGAATCCTCTTGTTCATGGCAGTGAAGGCAAGAACCTACAGGTTCTGTAGGGGTCAAATAATAGATTTTGCTAAGAGCATTTCCCAGTTTTCCTCCTTGCCTTCTCTCTGAAGTGTTCATACAACTGTGCAATATAGTTTCACAATTCTACCACATTAATTTATACTCATTTACCAACTTTTACACTTTTGCTCTGCCTTGAATTCCTTTTGCCAGGAAACAAGCTCTAACATTAGAATAAATTTTTGGCTTTGTGTTTTGAAATGTTAAGTAAAGCAGACATAATGGTTCTTGCTTTCAATATCAGTTTTAATCAGAATACAGGATCTCCAAAATGAAGACCACTGTATATAATTGTACTATTTGTTTTCCCAGTGTTAAAAATTAAAGTTCAGATAATTTACAATGTTAAAATATAGATCCACATTGTTTCAAAGGCAGTATTAAAAAGTACAATCACATGGGGTTTTTATGAACATTCATTTCTGGGGACAGAGGAACAGTACTGCTTTACAGAGAGCCCAAATTAACAATAATGAAAGAAAGACAAAAGAAAACATTCTGATTTAGGGATCACTTTTCACTTTCTGGAGTGGAGTGAGTGTCATGCCACTTCCCACTTATGCTTGTATTTGGTTTTGGAAGGATTCCAGATTGAAGTTTAATATGCATGACTGTCCAAATGCACCTTAGATGGCTGCATTACTGTTAATTGATAGAAAAACTGGCTGCCTGAAAGGATGGAAGTGCTTTACACAGCAGTTCAGGAGCCCTTTGTGGCCAGCAGTAGTAACAGAGTACTAACAGTCACTCTTCAGAATAAAGAAATGAAGGCTAAATCCACTTTTCATATATAATAAAAGCTGCAGAAAGAGTTGAGTAGGGTGTGGGTTTCACAGTTAGACACAGCAATGTGTTGACATGTTTATTTTCATCCTTGCTTAGTAGCAAAATGCTAAATATATTCTTCTTTGGTTACATTAAAGTATGATTCCTTTCAACTTTGTCCTTGGGTTGACATGTGTTTGTTTTATTTTTAGCACTTGAAAACCAACACAGTTATATCCCTATAGGGTGCAGTGGAAGCACTGGAGTATAGCAAGAGAAAATGAAATCAGATGCTTAATACTGAATTGTTGCAGGTGAAGAGGCAAAGATCTTGATACTGATAACAACCACAAAAAAAAAACAAGTGGACTGACAGGACAGAATATTGTGTGATTTGTTGGAAAAATCACTCTTATCTGCTTGATCAGAGTGAACTTCTTGAGAAATATAGAATAGAGCTATGTGATAGAAGACTGTGCTTTCTATGCTTTTGTGGGTGGTTGTCAAATGTTTAGTGTTCATTGAACATGAAATTTCTGTGAATTTGTAATAGTGTTTTATCCTTCCAAGCTTATCTTGGTGTTGTGGAAGGTGGGAGAAACATGCAAAAACACTTCATGTGAAGTATTGGTGAAAGAAATCTCAAAGATGTGCAATTTACTCACCAAGAAAAAAACTACCCTTTGAATTAAATTTTATTTCATGGGGCTTTTTAGAGGGATATAATATTATCCTAACTTTTTATGCCAACTTGAAGTCTTTGAGAGACTATAAATTACTAGTGAGCATTAACAATTAGGCATTAATTTGAATAATTTTTTTTTTCTAAAAATGAGCAAAAATTATCTGAGAACATGAGTTTGGTACATTTTGTGCCACTTAAAAATGGTAGCATTTACTGAAAATAATGTTTCTGAGGATGGAAAGGAGATATCCAGTTGAATAAAATAAAGTATGGAGATACAGGAATCAGTGCTGTTTCAAGCCAAGCTTGTTTCAAATTCATAGAGTTGGGAGTCTTTTAGGCTATTGTGCTAGTTGTGGCTGGGGAAATGTTAATTTTCTTCACAGTACATAGCTTGGGGCTACCTTTTGCATTTGTGCTGAAAATTGTGTTGATGAGAGATGTTTTTGTTATTGCTGAGCAGGGCTGACATTGAGCCAAGACCTTTTCTGCTTCTGGTACTGCCGTGCTGGCAAGGAGACTGGGGATGCATGGGAAACTGAGAGGGGACACAGCTGGGACAGCAGATCCCAGCCCACCAAAGGGGTATCCCAGAGCATATGACAGTCATGCTTGGCAAATACAGAGGGGTGAAGAAAGAGGAAGGGGCGGGGGGATGTTTGGAGTGATGTCTTTTGTCTTCCCAAAGAACTGTTACTCATGATGGAGCCGTGGTTTCCTGGGGATGGTTCAATGCCTGCCTGTCCATGGGAAATGGTTTGTGAACTCCTTGTTTACTTTTCCTGTGCATGCAGCTCTTGCTTTCCCCATAAAACTGTCTTTATCTCAACCCATCAGTTTTCTTACTTTAGTCCTGATTCTCTCATCCATGCTGGGAGATTGAGGTGGTGGGGAAGAGAGTGAGTGGCAGCGTGGTGCTTAGTTGGCAACTCAGCTTAGTGACAGATATTGACCCAGAGCAGCATCCACAAGTGCAGAAAGAGAAGACAAGTAAGGGAACAGTACAGAGTTAGATATGAAAGTCTGGACACCAGTTGAGAAATTATGCAGTTAATGACCCCGAGCAGTCAATTAAAAAAGCCTATATATTACTTTGTTCTGTTGCCTCTAGGTATGAAGAGAAAATGAAAGGACATTGTGGCCTTTTTGCCAAAAGCAGCACTCAGGAATACAAGCACATACAGGAAGCAAATCTTTGATATTTTATGAGAAAATGAAATAAAACTTATTAGAAATGAAAATAAAAAAGAAGATCTATTCTTGTGAATGTGTGTTTGGGAAGGTCTGACACAGATAGTCAACACACTGTTTAGTTTCACTGATAAATAAGTCTCAGTCATGGGATATGCATACATAATATAGTTCCAGTTGTTTGAGGATAATATCGATTAATAAATCAATTAACTGTACCAATTAATCTATTGATTAATGGTGCAGTTGAAGCTGAGTTTCTGCAACAGCTGGGTGGAAGACACCTGGAACCAAGACACTATGAAGAGCCATGGGGAAAAGTCATCTGTGGGAAGAGACTTCAGGAGAGATGTTCAGATTTCAGTCCCTGTTCTATTCTTCCACATGAAATTGCATCTCAGTTGGCTGCACTAAGTTTTCTCCTGTAATTTCCTACTGTTTTGAAGTCCTTGAAGTACTTTCTTCAATTTTGGAAGATGTACCTGGCCAATCATGACTGAAGTGGAGGCCTTAATCCTTCTCTTAGATGGACAAGCAAGAGACATTCTCTGTTTTTCAGAGAGAGCTTCTGCTCCTATCATTTGCAAATTAAGAGGGTAGGAAGTAAGGGGAAATGTCTCTTTCATACACTGTAGCCTTTGCACATTCTGCTCCTCAGCTGCATTCTACCTGCATTTGATTTCCAAAGGCTGGCATTTGGGCTACTAGGACTACCAGCAGTTTATGTGAATATATCCCTTCCCATCTCACTAGAATCTATCCATAATACTTCATCTGATGCCTTGAGAGGCTATAGAACAGAGGCTAGACAGTGTTAAAGGAATAAAGTAGGTATTTATTAAAAAGGCCTTGAAAGGATACACCTTGGGCAGCATGAGAGCCTGTACTTTGTGTACTAAGGCTACACCCAAGAGGGACAATGGATCACGCATTTTCACACTTTTATAAGTTTTGGTCCATTTACATATCGGGGTTAATTGTCCAATTATAGCTTCAAGTTATGAAGTTGTATCCTCCCAGATTGCTCTCCTCAATTCCCTGTTGTTTATACCTTTGGGCTGGAAAAGGATTGTTTTATTTAACTAAACTGTGAGAAGAACTTGCTAACACTTTATATGAAATTCAGAGTTGTATACTAATGCAGCTCAGAATCTGGATAATATGAAAGCTAAAATTTAAGGCATCACATCCTTGTAGGATAGGTATAGCACTAGTGGTGCAGTCAGTCTTGTCTGGCACATCCGATGGGCCTGATTCCTGTAAAATTAATGCAAAACAATGGAGTGCACTTGGTAGCTCCAGGTTTCTTCCGTGGTTGTTCTTTTTTGGTGGCTGTTGTTTGTTTAATTTTATTCGTGGGAGAAGAGTAATCCATTTGAACAAAGGAACTTTGCAAATCTTATTGTCAGATATCCTTTGTGGTCCTCTGTCCATTAAAGTGTACTGAGCTGTCAAATCAGAGCAATCTTTTCTTAATGTAAAAGAATAATATGACAAAGAAAAGCCATCTTTGGAAGTGATGTCAGAAAACAATTTCTTATTCGTATAAATTGACATTGTAAAAGAAAACAACCTCATTTGAGGAATATGAATTGTTTCAGAATATGATAGAAACAGCTTTTCCAGTAAAGGACGTACCTTTTCTCTTGCCATTACTACACTTAACATTTCATTTGGTTTAAAAATTGATCTATAAGGTTGTAATGCTGGCTTCACTAAAACCAGGTAGGTTTGATGTCAAAGCTCAGATCTCATTGGTCCAAGCCTGGAATAGAATGAGAATATTTTTTCTTAGCCTTCTATACTAGTGTCTTGTGTTATTGTGATCTTGACCTCTTAATTGTACGTTTGGAGAAACCATTGTCCTGGTTACAGTAGCTCATATCCCTGTTATATCTCTTTCCAGTCACTGAGTCATTTTCTGTTTTTAGATTGTACTTCTTTTTAGCTTATTGTTATGACTAAATCCTACTGACTTTCTTCCCACAACTCTTGTCACTAAGTAAAGTGGGAAATAATGCATTTTTTTCTTATATCATATACCATGCCTTTGTCTTGCCACCCGAAATACAGGGAGAAAATACCTAGAAAGGGTTAAGAAGGAGATCTAAAAAGTGCTAGAGATGGGTTAAATGGGAAGGAGCTGCTGCTGCAGCCAGTCTTTCCCTGGTGTATTACTGCCTGAAACTGTATCAGCTATCAATTATTGATAGAAAAACCTGTTTCCAGAGAGCTGACTCCTCAGATAGTTTCAGCAATGCTATACTAACGGTAAGTGATTTCATTTTGCTACTTCTGTTGCAGAATTATTTTAAATCTGTTTCTATATCAGTGGGAGGTCTTGGTATGACTTGTGTATTCTGCAGTATGTAATCTTGTCAGCAAAGTCCATGATAAATAAATGTTTTGCACTATCAGTAATTGTATGCAGAAGAATTTGGTATATCATCCTGCCACATGCTGCTGCAAAGGTTCGGTTTGTTTGTTTGTGGATTTTTTCACTATGACTCTACTGCAGACTATGTTAATTGAAATCCATTGCCTTCAGTTTGAATGCTCATGCATTCTGTCCACCACATATATTTTGCAGTGAGTTCTTTTTCCAGAATTCTTGTTCCTTTTCTCTATTTTTCATGCTTTTTCTCATCCATTCTTGAGCTTGGGGTTTATCTTTCCTTATAACAGAGAGCTAGATTCAGGAGCATCTGCTGAATGCAGTAAATTGTGGGCCATTAGTTGGACAATATGTACTTGAGGAGAGCAGCATGAAGCATTTTCTGTGGCAGTGTATCTGAATATCACCTGCACAGTAATCCCTGTTTCTAAACATGTGAATCCTGCATGTGCTGTGGAATATGAAGTCCTAGCTCTAGACAGCCAAGCAATGCTGAAAGTGATACTTGGAGCTTGTAATCTTTGCCAAGAAAGAGAGAAATCTGGAGGCAACTGAGTAAGTTTGAGCTGTAATTTCTACTGTCATGGAAGTTCGATTTAAATGGACTCTAGTTTTGACGTGGATGAGACCAGAGTCTTAATTATAATTCTGAATTGTGTCATCAGCAGATCTGTCCTGGAACTGAAACATCATGATATAAAGTCCACAAAAGTCAATAGAAATATCTATATTTACTTCACTAGGTTACAGAGAAAATCCTGTATGCTTGATCTCATTTACATTATAGACTTTAGAAAAGTTTTGTCATTTTTGTACATATCTTCAGAATGAGGGGGCTAGGAAATTTCCTGAAGAAAGCTTTTTCTTCCTTTGAGCAATCAAAAGAGCTAAAAAAATTGGCAAGAAGTTTTATATTTGTTAAGTAATATTCAGAGTCCTGCATCAGTGGCCAACTATGAGAGCCAGTTTATTATCCTTTTTTTCCTATTTGGTATGTCAGTTGGGATTGTCTCCATTCTCATTTGTATTGACACTTTGCGTGAAACTTTTTCTGAAAGATTTGTTGTTGTAGCTATTAGGTGTGTGTACCTTTTCCATACCTTTGGATTTACAAATGCCTTTGATTCGGTTTGGTGCATTTCCTTTTTCCTCATCTGTGGTTTTAAGGAAAATATGCTACTCTCTTTCTACATATATTTTTCTGTAGTGTGAAGGGTATAATATGTCTGAGAGAGTCAGAAGTACAGAATAATAAATTTCATAATTTTCTGCCTAGGATAATATGATAAAAAACCCTGTATGTGGCTCAGTTCCCAGTCATGTTTTATTTTGGCTGGCAGTGATGTATGTTGCTATAACATAATAAGAAATTAATGTATTTGTTTCTTTTGAATATTTGAAAAGGAGTTAGCTTTGTAGCCAGCATGCATTTGACTATGTAAGTTTATGCATTTCTTTTTCATTATGAATGCACCTTTAAGAAATATAGGATTAAAGCAATGGAAAATAAAATTGAACCTTGCTAAATGAATGGAATATCTCACTGCTCCAGCCTCTAGTTGAGGACTTTAATTTCAGAATACTTTTCAAGTGTAGTTCTTAGCTCTTAATCTTAACCAACACTTTTTTGTTTTAATAAAAAAAAAAAAAAGGAAGAAGAAAGGTAATACACACATGCCAGAACCTCTTACTTTTAAGTGTAGCTTTTTAGGACTTGACGAAGATGGATGAGGACAGGACTAACTGTGATATTGTTCCAAACCTGGAACGTGACTTCTGCTGTGATTAAAGCAATGGAGGCAATAGTCATGCTTAGGGCAGTTTTCTCCTCAGGTTTTGGAACTATTTTAAACTACATTAAAAAGCTCTGGTGCTATTGTCAGTATGGGCTCTGCAGCTCAGAGGTGGTGTATGATTACTCAATAAATAAACTACTGAATACTACAGGGTTACCTCAGTAATGCTGTACTTATTCAGAAAGTACATTATCCTGATCCCATGAGTTCAAGCAAATCCCAGGAAATTGCTTTTTGTGGGCTATTCTCGTGATTTAAGTAAAAATTAAAGCTATTGTGTATAAAGTCTGGTATACTTCACTTTTCTCTCTAATTTTGGATATTCAAAGTATTACATTTGGGTTCAATATTTTAGACGTTATTTTTCTAGGCTTTGTGAATACATGCTGTATTTCTCTACAGGTGACCAGTATTTGCACAAAATATTCCTGTAGTAGGATAATGGAGTCTCATCTCTGCCAATGGGGATAGTCACTCTATTTAGATCCCCTACAATGGATAAAATAGTGTGATACAGAGAGTTTGGAGCCAATCCAGCCTTTTAAGGGAATTTCTATAAATCAGGTCAATTCATTTAAAGAGGCTTCTGAGGGCTCACATCCTTTTGAAACTGCTTGATGTTCTCCTGTTTTTATGTGCAAAAATATTTTCAAATCAGTGGTACCCCACTGAGCCCCAAGTACTAAGCTGTGGGGAGGAAAGCATGTTTTTGTGAAGTATTTTATGGCTGCTGGGGTTTCTGGTTCATTTATCAGCTGTTTGCAAACTTTTACTAGCACTCAGTGATATTGTAGGCCAGCTGTGAATATTTCTGACCGTCACTTGTTCTTTGCAGAGTAGAAGTATGTGACAGTCATTAAAATGTTAGAGATCTACCAACACTCATACAAGCATAGAGGTATTGCTAGTGGAGCTGAACAAATGATTTCATAGTTGAAAATGTCAAGATAATGTGATAAAGAACTTGGTGATCATAAAAGAGCACCTTTCTTGTGCTTTCATGGTCAAGAAGCCTTTGAATAAATGTTTCTTGTGATTGCAAGTAACTTATTTTTGGTGATTTGTTCAAGACCTGATTATTGTCTTAACATTTGCACGTCTGATGCTGAAACTACAGGATAATGTCTGCCAATTTAAATTTCACACTGCTGTGGGAGTGTCACCCTTGTTGTTAAACTAGAAAACAATGTTATGTAGCAGCATGTGAATTAGGATGATGTAATCTTCAATCAGGGTTGTCGTGGGCCGTGTGTGAGGATTGCAGCCCATGTCTAGTGATGCTGAAATGAATCTATGAATCGCAGGCTTGTAAAATATGTGATGAAATGATGCAGACCAGCACAGGGCTGAAGTGTGGCTCTTGTGATACACAGAACTCTGTAGAAATGAATTTATCCATATTTGTGTTCTTGTGTTCCTGAGCTTGAGGTTGTTTCACACTAAGCCAATGCTGCCAGCTTGAAGCAAGGGAAGGAGAATTTGATGTGTGAGGGGGAACGGTCTAAAGATATCTTTTTCTCTTTTTTTTCTTCCCCAAGATCCTTAGCAAATCTCTCCCCATGGTCTATTTATAATATAATGAATCACTGCAAATGTATCAGTTTCATTAAAGGATCAGTGCTTTTTATGCTAAGACAGCTCTGCTGATATATGTGAAATGTTAAATTGTCCTATCTTGTAGATCCCTAAGGCCTCCAGCTCTTACTAGAGAAATAAATCTTTAGAGAAGTGAATGATAGAAAAAGAAAGGAGTAGTATAATTCCAGCAATGATTAGTGTGGGGTGTACACAATTTGAAGCGCTGCGTCGTAGCTGTTGGTGTGTGTTGACGTGCTGTAATGAAGAGCGTGGATAGCACACTGCAAAGTCAAAAGAAGAGCAGAGATGTTCCCAGAGGTGCCACAACTCAAATTCCTCTTCTAACTCTCTTTTGTTTACCTTTCCCCCTACCAAACCCACAATGTTGATGTCACACCTCAATATTACT
Organism: Motacilla alba alba; assembly: GCF_015832195.1. NCBI lineage: Eukaryota > Metazoa > Chordata > Aves > Passeriformes > Motacillidae > Motacilla > Motacilla alba. The sequence continues at coordinate 13,887,912 of NC_052023.1, read as the reverse complement.
ACGACACTGGATCATTATGGAACGTTGCCATCTCTGTTTCATTCATTCGAGGCCATGGCTGTCTCACCACAGTGTCGGCCCTCAGCGCGTGTGATTCCATCAGTGAGTGTGGCTTCCTGGCCTCGGTCCTCAACACAAAGCAAACAAATGTCCTTGTGCTGCTTGGTTCAGGGAAATGCTTCATTTGAGGTGACAGGGCTCCAGCCCTCCTGTGGCCATGGGTATCCTGAGGCTCTAATGGTGTGTGTGTTTCTAGGCTGGAAATGCCTACAGCACACCAATGCTGTTTTAAATGAAGCTGAAATGGTTGTACATAACACATTTATGTAAAACCATTTCACATATATATATATGAAATATTAAAAAATGGTTCTATAATAGATTGAGATTGGCTTCCATTCAGCAGTGTTCAGTGGTACTTACTGTGATCAGGGGGTAGGAATACTTTATGTTCCAGAGTTAGTGAAATGTCCTGCTGTCAGATTTATGGTGTAATTGATACTTGGTGAAGTGATGAACAGTAATGCAATATCTATGCATTGTATCTGCTTTCTGCTGGCAGAGAGTAGAATATGAAAGCTGATTTTTTTAGCAGCAAGTGACAAAGATATGAATTTTCTGAAATTTAGATTTTTCTGTATAAAAGCATTGTTACACTTGCTTGTTTGAGCTATTTTGTCAGTATTTTCCTTGCCATTATGAATGCTAAATAATGTTTATTTAAAGTTCACAGCATTTTATTTTTTGAATTATTGATTTTTAAGTCATGCAGATTCTTATCTCTTACCTTTTCAATTAATATATTTTCAATGTTTTACTGAACAAGTAAAAGATTCAAACCTTGACCTTTCTGTACTTTTCTAATTTGGTCTCACTTTCTTTGATGGTCCTTTTTCAGTATACAAACCATAATTATGAAACTCTATACTACTCAATTTGCTAACAGTCTGAAATATGTTATCACATTAGAAAGGGCTTTTGAAGGGTGAGAATGAGCTAACAGATAGTCACATTGTGTGGTCTGCTATGAAAGTCACTTTGGAGGCCATTTTTTAAACAGAAAATCAATCTTCAGATTTGAAAGATTTGACATTGATTTAAATTTGGCCAGTGTCTTGAAGTTTCATTTTGGAAAATGGATGAATGAAAAGAGAAGCAATATTACTTCAAGACAACACTGAAATTAAAAAAAATTGCTTCTATGCTCAGTTACAATCTCTGTATTTTGTGAGTAGGAAGTGATTAATGCCTGTAAAACTTTGATGTGAAACTCCACCATTTTAACAGCTTCTAACATAAAACATTTCCTGTTTTCTGAATCAGGCACTCTATACTTATAATTTCATAGATGTTTTGTGATATTAAACAATAAAAAAAATCAATCCAAAGCTGTGAAGGGCAAAGTCAGGAGAAGACCAAAGTAAAATCTGTGAACTAACACTGCAAAGCTCCCGGGGCTCTGTGCCACTGTGTGTTGCTGAGCCTTGGAGCTGGCGCTGAAGGGTCTTTTCCTGGCTGGACTCCAGCCATTTAAAATAATGCACTGTAGCTTGGCTTGGTCATTTGGTTTGGTGGCTTAGGGAAATGGAAATGCTGGCCATTGGGATAAACTAGTTCAGACAGTTGTTTTACAGGATTGCATTATTCAAAAAAAAGTGGTGTAAATCATGCTGTTTGGATTAATTTGTAGCTTGTACCTGTCCATTTAGTAAATCAAACACCTGAGAACTCTGTGCATTCTCTTTACCTGAAAGAACTGCTGAATAAACATCTCATCTCTTTGGTGGTGGGAATTAAGAATGTTCAACTGAATGGACTTCATTTGACTTCAGAATATTTTGAACCAAGCCCTAATTACAAGCAATTTTAAGCCAGCTGACAGATAGCCTTTTAAAAACAACCTTGTCACTTTGACATATCAAGCTTCAAAATGAAGACTACTTTTTGCATATAGAATTGCTCTGTAAGAGTGAGAACTTGCCACCAAATTGTTCTTTGAACATGTAGCAATAAAACTGGTCACTATGCTTGTTTGTAGCAGGAGCACTTCAACATACATTTTATAAGGCCATATATTAAAAAATCATGAAAGGGTAGGAGGCTTTTAGTTCTGCAGTTTCATTACTGAAAATTGTTATTATCTTGCTAAGCAGTGTCCTGAAAAGGTATTTTTCTCTATTAATCTCATTTTGAATCTGCATTTTATATCTTAATTCCAGATCAACAGTAGATTATAGGTTTGCATAACTGTAATAAATAGCACACTCCTCACTACAGTGTGTCCAGACTTCCACATTCTAAGATATAAAGGTAATTAACTTAAATGTTAGATTGAAAAAAACCTGTAACTCAGATGTTTGCTAGGTCAATGCTCTGAAGACTATGTTCACATCTTTCTTTTACCTGTTTCTGTGAGATTTTTGTTATATTGATTTTCCAGCTAAGTGAAGAGTGGGGATTGCAGCACTGTGATTTTGTCTTTCCATCCCTGTGGTCACCTGCCCAGTCCTGTAACTGTATCTCCAGTGTGTCTCCATTTTATTGTGAAAGCTCCTTATGTCAGGAGCTTTGTGGGTTTCCTTCCAGCTCCTCTGCATTTCCAGACACTTGTGACAGCACTGAGTAAATTGCACTAATGGGCTCAGAGGAAAGCAGTCTGCTTGTTTGAAAATCTGTTCTAAAATATTCCAGCTCACTGTTGATGAGTGAGTACTTATCTGTACCCAAAGAATTCAGGAAATTACCCTGACAATCCATTTTTGTAGCCTTTTACCTAGGTATGTAGGATGTCAGATGTCTTTGAGAGGTCTTGTCATATGTACCATGGCTTAAGATCTGAAGTCTTGTTTTCTGTTCGTGTATGTAAAGTTAAGCAAATGTATAACCCATGGAGCTTTTCAAACTGGGCACCAGTAGTACCACAATTGCTTAGAAGGAAGGAAGTTCTCATTACGAACAGTACACTGAGTGATGTGTGGAACATCAAACATAGGGTATTTTGTAGCAGGTGATTCTGCCATTCTGAGAGAGTAAATATATCGGATTAAATAATTAAAAATGTGCATGTGCAATCTAGTCTCTTTTTCTTGGGGTTCACAGTTGTGGTTTCAAAGTTACTGGTATGATCCAAACTAGGTTGAAGAATCTCATTGACTTGAGTTGTTTGGAATAGAGTCTCAAATTACACTACCTTACTTTCAGTTTGAATTTGACTCTCTTGCTCTTTTTCAATCTGATTAATCAAACCTTTTTTCTGTGATACTTACTGTTTTGGGGGGGAAAAAAGGGGGTAGGGTCTAATTAGAAAATTACTATTTAGAGATTAAAAACTTTCCAGACTGCGTCAAGACATGAAGTGAAGATTCATGAAAGGCATAGGTCACTTGTGAGTAGTCTGGAGGACTAGGAAGGAAATTAAAATGAATTAATTAAAACAAAGGAAATTAGAGAGGGATTTGCTAAAAAATACCTGCATATAATCTAGGCTGGAAGAGTATTTTTCAGGGCAATTTACTGACTTATTATGATACACCTATTTTTTGTAACAGCATGAAATACTATTAATTTTTGAGTTTCTAGAATTTATTACAACTTGTCAAAGAATAATTCTATTAACTATGAAACCACTTCTTTCCACTGTCCCCTGCTCTTTACCAAGGCACTGTTCCTTTAAATGGACTTGAGCATCTGCTATGTTCTCTGTCCGTGTGCAACTGTGCAACACTTCCCTCTCTGGCAAGAGTATCCTGCCTCTCCTGTCCCTGGAGGAAAAAAGATCCTTTTTTCTTTTTTTTTTTTTTTTTTCTTTCTTTTTTGTCTTCTGTGCCTTTCTAGGACAGAAATGTATCTTTCCTACTGTCACTCTCACACCTTTGCCAGGCAGCTGTAAAGATAACATCTCATCTTTTTTTTCTCTGTAGAGGACTTTTAGTCAAAGTGCTTGCTTATGTAAGAGTGTGCTAACCTGATGAAGATGCTTTCATTTCTTCTTCACAAGTCTTTCTCCATTTATGTGTTAACCATTTTTGTCCAGCTACCCTTGAATCTGTATGGTTGAGCAACAAACCTTCACTAATTTATGTGCATCAGGATTTCAGGAGGGAAATGGCATATGCAGCAGGAACTGCATTCCTTTTCTGCCTGAGTGTAAATTCAGAGATTTCTGACAGCTGACTTGCTGCAAAAGTCTCAGTTTGAAAATAGAATGCTTTATGTTATTAAAAGCAACCTCTTGGAAACAGGTCTCTCAGGTAGATTGCAAGTGAGATATGCCACTGCATTATTGTAGCTGAACGCGGGTTATAGGTTATGCTTATTTTATAAGCAAAAACTTGTCACAGGTATGAGAAGTGACTCAGAATTTGATGTAGTCATTACCTGACAATGCTGCTGCTGTTACTGTACGTGATTTGGGTGAGTACTGCAATCAGCTTTGGCCTGTAACTGGCAAAGGCTGCCTGCAGAGCAGTCTGTGCTGCAAGACTTTTCCTTCAGCTGTGCTCTGACCTGGGAGTAGGGCTTGGCAATAATAACAAATCCTAAGATATGAGCTAGAGGAAGATGCCTGGCGAGGACCTGGATCAGAGAATGAAGTAAATTTAGGATGATTTTTGCTGTATAGAATTAAAAAAGAGGTGTAGGAGCTTGTGGCTGCCAGGGCCTGTACACTGCTGATGTTGCCTGTCCGAGTGAGCTCTCCTCCTTCCAGCTCCCTCCCCCCAGCAGCAGCCCTTCATGTATTGCTGTGAGAGCTGTATTCCTGTCTCTCCCAAGTGATCCATTCCTCTGCTTAGAGAGTTGGTCATCTAAAGGCAGTTAGAGCAATGGTTGCAGTTTACCTGGGAAGGTTGCAGCTTCTTCAGCAGGGTGGTGCTAGGTTTTCTTGCTGCAGAATTGGAGCATCTCATGCTGCTGCACTGGGGATACACAAAGCAGGGAGGTCTAAACAGGGGCAAGTCTACTGCTCCCATGGCTTAGCCTACAATTCACTGCAGCAATTCACTGCTCTGGGTAATGTATCCCCCCAGATGAGATGCAGTATCTCTTGACATGTCATGTCATGACTCTTGATCTGTCACTTGACATGATGGGAAAAAATGCTGAGACTGTCCCATTTCACTGGACCTTATTTGGCCTTTGGAAAGGAACAAAGGGAAGGCTGCATCCTATGTAAAATATTTTGGAAAACTAATGGTTTAGAACTGCTGGTGCTTTGGTATTCAGTGAAACACTTGGTTGAAGATGGACTACTGAAGAGAAGTCAAGGAGTTGTGAAACAATTTTGAATTATTACATAGAAGCTTAGGTCAGAATACAAATATTTATTGGTATGGAATGGTGCTTTTGAAAAGTTAAAATCCTAAAGTAAGTTTGAGTACAGAGTACGGTCCCATTACTTTGTTTTCCATATGGCTGAACTACAAATTGTCCTTAGAATACTCTAAAGGTAGCCATAAATCTTTACCGTCAACTCATGTATGTGTGCGTAAAACTTGACTGGTCACAGACCTTGGTGTTGGTACATGCTATTTAGACCCTAAAGAGTATTCTTTTGAGAAGAAAAGAATAGTGTCTATCTAAAGAAAAGCAGTAACTCAGCAGTGTGGTGTAGTTTGGAATTTTATGGTCCACCTTCAGAACACAGTGTGTTGTAGTAACTTTGGGCAGATAATTTTCTGTGATTGTTAAATGAATGAAAGTTCCATGAGCTGCTCGCTTTTTATTAGCATATCATAGCTTGTAAATCATGCTGTGTTAGTAAAGGGCTGGCATTTCTCACAGGGCAGTGTTAGTCCTCTTAACATTCTTCCAAATTTATTAAAAGTTTTTAGTCAGTACAGCAAAGAAACAACTGCCATGCATTTTTGTACATTCATAGAAGTCCTTAATTGGCTAGCAGACGAACTTCAGTATTATTCCCAGGAACTAAACATGTCTTGTACTCTGGTGGTATTCTTAGCCTGAGAAACAGATAACATGCAATAGCCAGTGAGTCACTGTGCCCAGCACTGCTTTTCCTTCACAGTGGTTTTAAGGAGGACAAATGCTTTGCTTTCCCAACTCTGTGTCTAATTTTAGTATGCTAGTGGGCCCAAGGACTTTCAGGCCACCTTCTCAGATAATGTCATCTAAAACATTCAAACTTCAAAATGGCTGGGTGTTACTGCTGCACTGTCTGACATTGTATCTTTGTGTAAAACATCTCCTCTTCTTTGTGGATAAATACACAGGGGCACTAAATGGACACGAGGGAGATTTGTCTTGTTACAAAGCAGAATTTGACTACTGGTATATTTGTGACACTCATAAAACAACCATAATCTGTTCTTTTTATGCTTTTGCATTACTGGGCTGTTAAGGGTAAATGTCTGTCTTGAAAGGAAGTTAGATCTTGGAGCTCAAAATATCTGCTTTTGTAGTTTCTTAAAAGGTGAGTGACTTGTCCAGAACATACATCTCTCTCTCCTCTGTTGTGTGTACACACACAGAGAAAAAGAAAAAATGTGAACTTGTAGGTAATGTTTTAGTAATTTCATTAATGCATATCTTGTCCAGTCTTATGACCACATATATTTCGCATCATAAATCATGGCTGAATTTGACTTTGCTGTAGTATTCTGCTATTTATAGTAGAAGAAATCCCTTGTGCTCTCTATAAGCTATTTTAAATAAGTCTTGCAATCACCAGAAGCAGCAATGTAAACTGATCTAAAGCTGGTGTGCGGAACTTCAGCTACACATGTATCTGCAGAAAATAAATAAAAGCTTTTAAATATCAGTAACATATTATATACATTTTGAAAACTTGTAGATTTGTTCGAGGCAGCCTGCCAAAGACAGCATTAATTTTCTTGGAGACTTTGGTATAATAGTGCTGCATGCCCTAAGTCGTGTAGCAGTGTGTTTAGAAGTGATGTATTCCCAAGGTTTTTTCCCTAATATTTAACCCATTGTTCTTATGTTCTTAAGCTGGACCTAAAAACTTCTTAACATGTGTGGTTTTTCATGTAGTGCTGTATTCATGAGGGAAAAAAAAGAAAAAGGAATTTTGTATGACTTCAGATGTGAAAAGTAGCATTTTATGCAAATAAATGTTCACTTTAAAAACTGAAAATTTAAATGTTTGTCAAACCAAAATATCTTCAAATCATATCTGTTGCGTCATGAAGCAGTCATTAAACTGCAGCCACCTTACCACATGGTTATTGGACAATTGCTTTAAAAAACATTGAAAAGTGAAAAAGAAGGAACAGATTATTACTGTGATTTCAGTTATTTCCCATTTGGTACTGAAAACCTGTCACACAGAGTGTCTGATTTTAATTTTTTACTTAAAATATGGTTTAAAATATAAAACTCTAAATTCATTGAGCTTTATGCAGATAGAAAGTGGTAGTATTGATTGAATTCAGTGTTACCTATTTTCATGTCCGAAATGTCCCATACCCAAATGAAAGTCAGAAAAAGAGGTAATGTAATTTCATTTTGAAAATTACCACTGCAAAATGATTTTTCCAGAAAGAAAATAATTGAACCGCAATGAGCAAAGTTTTGTATTTACAGTAGCTTGGTCAATCTTCTAAAATAAGCAATTCTTTATACATGCAATGTAAAGTGCTTTCATATTTAGTTTCCTGATATTTACTTTTTTTTTTTCCCAGGATTTGTCTATGACAAAGTCTCTCTTACATTTTTTTAACACAGGTATCTATCCATTCCAGAACTAATATTTTCTACAACCAGAGACTGAAATGGCATGACTGAAGTTTTAAGTAATTTGGCTTTGACAGTTTCACCATTTACTGAGAAGCTGGAACAGAATTTGAACTCTATTTCTGCACTATCCTAGGTTATAATGCCATCCTTTCCTAATGAGGGAGGTATGCTAGTCTTGGACTTTTAATATACCCTATGAATCATTCAGTATGCTTGTACCTATAAATTGTGATGGAGTACTGTTTGTATTTTTAGTTAATTTGTGTATGTTATTTGAGATATAAAAATGTTAATAGTTACAACATTATTTTTCAAAGATAACAATGGAACTGCTCCTCTGTCTTTGAGTTCGGAGCTACCCTATCAGAGCACAATTAAAAGGAAAGTCAGAAAGAAGAAGAAGAAGAATGGAGTCATCACTGCCAATATTGCTGGCACAAAATATGAAATTGGTAGGAAGCTGTATATTTTGTTTTCATACTTATAGCCTTTGATGTGAGAGAGTTACTGATTAATGGAGTGAATGAATGGACTCTGTATCAAGCTGACAGTGAGACATTTCTGGAGGAGTTTCTTTTATAAGAAACCTGGTGTTTTCTTGTAACATTTAATTCATAGCTTTGGATACTGTGCATCTATTAATCCCCATTTGTTACTCGTATTGACTCCCACTTGTTACCTTGAAATATAAAAACTTAAGTAATCAAGAAGTCTATGGAAGAGCCTTCTAAATACATGTTATAGATGTGTTTGGAAGTTTATTAAAACCTTGAAAGATGAGCAGTGTAAATTCAATGTTAAATGCTCTAATTATTATACAGAGGCTTCTCAGTAAAATCTGTTAAGGTTTTGTATTTTCATGTTTAATGCTAAAATATTTTTTCCTAGAATCAGAGTTATGCTTGGCATGTAATCAGGTTTTTTTTTTTCAAATTAAAGTAATGCATGCATTTTCTTTTGTAACACTGTACCTTCTCTAAGGAGGCATTTTTGTCCCTATCTACAGTGACACTTGTAGTCATCACTGTTTTAAAATTAATCAAGATTAAATCTAACTGCTGTACAAGAGGATTTATGCTGGATGATTGGGGAATACCTTGAATCTCTTTGCAGTTCCCATCAGTGGTTGTGCTGATTCCTGCCTCACTTTAAGGTGTTATAACATTATAATGGCAGGTTTGCAATAGACTGATGGAAGTATTGCAAGATAAATAGCTTTTTTTTACATTGTTCTCGGATGAAGGGTTCTATATTGGAAGTATTTAAAATCTTAATTGATTTTTAAACGTTGAAAATGAATCTATTTTAGAGATTCAAAATAGTCCCTAAGAGTGTGATTTCTCCACAGTGCGTGTAGTAATACAAGAGATGGGATTTGTGAAAACGCGTGATGAGGATGAAACAGCAAATCTGATCTGGAGTGATTGTGCTGTGCAGCAGGAGAAGATTGCTGAGCTGCAGAACTATCAGGTGCAGTGGTAGTTAAGATTTTTGACATGTTTCCATAAACTGCTTTACTCTGAAATGTTCAGTAATTGTCAGTAACTGCTCAGTTCTGTTCGTGTGGAGGGGAAAAAAACCCCACACAAACCACAACCAAACAGGCTACATTAAGGCTGTACCACTGCATAGCTTAAAATCCTATTCTCTTTTCCAGAGTTATTTGTTCTTACAAAACAAACAAATTAAGGCTGTAGCACTGCATAGCTTAAAATCCTATTCTCTTTTCCAGAGTTATTTGTTCTTACCACTTGGAATCTGGTGTATAAATATTTGGGGCTGTTCTTTCATGCTTTTTCTGCCAGTTGGGTGGTGTGAATGATCAATTTAAAGAAGATACAAAACATCATTTATAAGTTTTTCATAAGCTTTTAAGCAGTAAGTTAAGAAACAGAGGTCTCTATCTACAGTCCTGTGAATTAAATTTTTTGGATTTTTTACCATTATGTTGTGTTTGCATTCTTTGTTTCTAGATAGCTTTGTGAATAAAATTATGATAATCTCATGTATGAAATTATATCAATGGGCACTTATAGGGATGGAAGAGAATACAACTTGCAGCATCTTTAGCATTGTTAAGAATAGGTAGTATAGTGTAAGATATTATGTTAAATAATTTAGATGTAAGAGTACTTGTGTTTGCCTGAGCATGCAGTTGAATGTTTTAAATGACTGTAATTAGGTATGCCAGAAAAACTAAGAAGTTTCAATTAATTTCCCCTTTTTTTTTTTCCTACTTCCTCAGAGAATCAACCATTTTCCTGGAATGGGAGAGATATGCAGAAAGGATTTTCTGGCAAGAAACATGACTAAGTAATATTTCTTTTAATATTAAAAAGTTTTCCAGCTGTGGTATTTAATGCAATAATATACAGAACTATTGCTTTTTGAGGCTTGTTTATTTTCACTAAGAAACTAGGAGAGGACCAAGAATAATTTTCAAAGTTCTTTAATGACTTTGGCTTTGGTCCTGAATCTGTAGTATTGGAGTGGGCTACTTTATTTCTCCAATTGACTTCAGTGGAGTATTATGTGGGTTCACTTCTCTGTCTAAACACTGCAGAGTGTGGGTGAGTCTTGAATTATTGTACAATAAACCTAATAGATAATACACCCACATATGTATCCCATAATAGTAGAACAGAATAAAAGAACTGCATGTGGCTGGATAGTGCATCTGGACTATCCTGTGCAGTGTGTTGTAGGATAGTCCTGTTTCATCTGGGACACTGGACCAGAGGACCCACTGAAGTCCCTTCCAACCTGGCCAATTCTGTGATAGTACTTGTTTAAAATAATTAATGGCTATATTTTTGTGTGTATCAAATTTAAAAAATGTGAAGCATCTTACTGTTTATATAAGAAATTAGTCAGTGAGGCTCATTTGCCTAATTACAAATTCTCCTCACTCTAGTGGAATAACTGGGTTCTGAGGAATTATCCTAGCTGAGAATCTGTGAGTAAGACTTGGAAGAAAACAATACTAAATAATGATCTGATAGCCTAGTAAGGAAAGGTTTGAGGGTAAATATATGTCAATGTTTTATTCTAATCTAAATTAGTTTGTAGAGCAATTATTAATAGAGCTAATCTTTTGGCCCTCAACCTGACTGACACAACTTAACTGCTAACAGAACAGAATATGTTTTCATGTGAATGTAATTGATGTGATATTCTCTCTCTTTCTCAATTTCTTTCTCTTTCATTTTCTGTTCTGTAACTAGAACACATAACATGTAAAATATATGCAACTATTATGATGTAAATATTGTGTGCGTTGCTGTGGTGTCTCCATGTCCTATGTGTGGACTAGAGCTCCCCTGTGTCAGTGGTGCTGCACAAGCACTTTTCAGTGCCCCTCTGAGACTGAAATCTCAAAACAGAGATGGCACACAGAGGCAAACAGCTGTTTGGAGAGGTCTTGGAAACAGTCAGTCAGCTTGGTACACAGTGCTACTGTGTATTTCTGCAGTTCTGTGATCTTTTTTAAAAAATATGGAAAATGGACAAAAGGCTCTTGTTATCATGCACTCATTCTTTCAAATACAGTCTGATGATACCTCTCTCAACCTACTGAATTCTGAGTTCAAAACATAGTTTAAAGTTACTCAGTGCTGAGATTGCACATATAAATAAGATGGGAATAATTTCTCTTACATTATAACTCTGGCTCAAACATCAGTGTTGTGACTTCACTTAATATCAGTAGATACAGCAGGGCTTAATCAATTGTTTTTTTTCCTCAATACTGGCCCTCACAACTCAATACTTAGTATTCATACTTTATAAAAATCAAAGTGATATGCCTTGAGATTGCTGGTGAAATCCTAAGTCAGTTGGGATTTGTGGTTGAGCAGGCTCTTTCCTGTAGAATGCAGGATTTTGTTTCCTGCAGCTCTTGGTCTGTCTTCAAATTTGCATGTGTAGAAACACTAATTCTCTTGTCTTGTTTACTGCTGCATGCCATCTTTTCTATTCCCATTACTGACTCTACTGATTACTATCATTGAGATATAATGAAACTATATTGAGAATTGGTAGAGAGTTGACTTTTTTCTTTTACTTCCATGTTTGTTGTTGTACTGATTTCACCCTTCCATTTTATGCAAGTTGTTGGGAATAAAGTGAAAGAACAAATCTACCTTACTTCAAGAGGGAAATACTATTCAGGAGGTAATGCACTTCAGGAGTTCTTTTTTCAGGCAATATCCAGGCACTCTGGATCACAAGGCCATGAGGTTTTCACATGCAGAAAGGTGGAAGGGAGCAGTGTAATACATAACATGTGTAATATGAAAGAAGACAACTCAGCGAAGAAAGTGTAGGAACACAGAGTAATGGAACGGATGGAAAGAGGAATGTAATTGAGAAAAAAAAGGCAGGCATGAACATAATTTTCAAGGATAATAACAGGAACACAGAAAAGAAAAAAGTAACAACAGAAGTGCCATCATAGGGCCAACTAGATCTTAAGAGACTGTTGTGAAGGGTCTCTTAGATGAGAGCTCCTCGTGTGGAGGATAAGTGTGGTTACAAATTTGAATTCAGTAAATGGGGGAGAAGGTGCATGGGATGAGTGGGAAGGGGCACAGATCCATCTATACAATGTTGTCTTTTCCAGCACCTTTGTTGATCATATTTAAAAGGTTCATGAACTGATCATGGGCCAAAAATCATTCTCATCCATATACAGCCACTAACTTTTCATATGTGAAAAGTGAGAGGATTTTGAAATTTAGGCCTTGGAATCTGCGTTATTAGACTGAAGGTTGTGTCTTTAGTGAGCTATGTTTTGTTCAACACCATTGATTCTTTGTACAGAAAGCACTCTGAGATCAAGAGCACAGTCTGACCACATTTGTGAGCTAAAATAGTACTCAGAAGAACAATAATTTGCTGTTTACTTCTTAGCCCTCCTGATAAGGACAGCAAAAGCTAAAGGATAGAGCATCACAGTCAAATAGTGGTTACTCATAGTAGTGGACAGCCCATGTGCTGAAAAATAGGGCTATTGTAATGGAATAGGCCTTGATTACACAGGCTACTTAATGATGTTCCTAAGCCCTTTCTGAATAGGGCCTTGCAGGGAAAGAACAGAGCTCAATTCTTTTTTTGAAAGTTTTAGTGAGCCCCAGAACCTATAAACAACATTGAAGTATTCTACTTCATAATATTAAGTGTTTTTAATCCACCCAGTTATGCATTATAAAGATAAGGCGTATAGAACTGATATACTTTCAGTCAAAAATAATATCAATATATCAGGAGTAGCTTGAAGCTATATTCAATGAGTAGGGAGTGTATGTATTGAAACCCTTGAGTGAGTTAAATGGCAGGTCTCTAGCATGTAACAGGATGCATATGATAAATAATCTGGAGAGGGATTTAGACTAACACAGAAATTGCTTTTTGCCTAAAAATAGGATAATTTCTGCCTAGATAAGGTACTCAGTTGGCAAAGTAATAATATTCATAAAGACAGAGCAGATGGAGAATAGTTTAACAATATGAATGAATCAAATATCTACTTCTGTTCTCAAAAAGTTTTCCTGAATACTTAGTGGCTTTCATTGAACTAGATTTGTTAGAACAATAGTTACAGTGAAGCTGCAGAAGCACTGAACCTCATGCAGTACTGCTGTAGCTATTGTGGTTTCTGCAGAGTGTTGGGAAGACGGCTGCACAGTTTGGTGACAGTGTATCCATTATACCAGTAGGCCTTGGCTACAGTCCTAGCCCCACACATGCGGCTGAAAAAAAAGCTCTGTTTTTTCCATCAGTATTTTAGCCACTTAAAGAAAAAGTATCTACCCAAGAGTATTACGTAATCTCATAGTACAAATGAAAAATAGAAATTATATTTCCTCTTTTACATGTTAGTTATGCTGGTGCTATTAGTTTTCAATACAAAAGGAGAAATATACCTAAATCTGTATTTAATTAAAAAATATTAAACTTCACCATAGTAGCATTAAAAAAAAAAAAAAAACAAAGTATGGGAGCTTCCTGTATCACGTAATTTCTTTTTAAACCTCCAATTCCTTTCTGTTGGTCTGTGGATATTTGTATTTTAGATGTGTCCACTCTATGCTACAGAGTAGTTGAGAGTTACCTGAACTAATTTTGTATGAGGTTCTGTATGAAGGAAGTTTCAGGTACTCTGAGTATCTGAAACAAGCTAGCTACACCAGTGTGTAACTGAGCAAAGACTAAATTCATCCTGTTGGGAGCCATGATGCCAGTGTGCACAGCACCACCAAGTCCCCATTGCTCCTGTACCTTGGTGCCAAGCAGCGTTAACGCAACCCGTGTGTACCTCAGCCACACCGACAGCGTGGCGTGGGTGGATCTTCCTGTCTGCCACGCACACAGCTCTGGCTGATGGACACTTCTACTCCCTGAATTCTTTACCGTTCTTCTTCTTCCACTTTTCTTCACAGACAACAGAGGTATAGAATGAGATACACTCACTACCTCAGCTGCCACAGCTATTAAAGCAGGGAGATCAGGACCTTGCTGCATCCTTTCCCCAGATTCAGAATTTTATTCCCTATTTTTATTTTAGTTCTTTTGCTCCATCCCTACACCCTACTCCCTTCCTCCTTGATATTGCTTTGAATATCTTTGTTTTCTTTTGATTAAATTAGGTGCTCTTAGAATCTTAATCCAAATATACTGGGACCAAAGACTAATCAAAGCTTGTATTATTTGTCCTATATAGGAAATTAATGAGTTGCTTGGCCTGTGTCAAAGTCTACATACTACAATTCCTTATTTTTAAAAATCTTTCAAAAGGAACAAAAATCTCTTCCTTAATTACTTCCAATTGCTTTTTAATTTTAAATTCAGGGGGTTTTTTTGCACTCAAGAAGAAACTCCAAATATCCCAACTCCTCTTTTTTGTATCTGTTGATCCTCATAGCTCCTGAGACACCTACCAATATGAAAAAATACTTCCCAAATACCACCACCCCACCAAAAAAAAAAATTCCATTGTTTCTTATGAGTTCAATATTTCTAAGAATAGGAATAGCATTAAGTCATTTGAGTGAATGGCCAAAATTTGTAACAGGAGTGAGATGGATGCCAAGAAATTAGATGGATACCAGTAACATAATAACCGCATAAGCAAAAATGCTCAAGATAGCTTGCTTTTGAATATAACACATTCACACTCATATGAATATGTAATAGAACTCTAACTATTCTTAAAGAAATGCAAAAGTTTGCTTTCATATTACAGAATTTTGCTGAAAAAGCTCCCTTGTCAAATTGTCACGAGTGCTTTTTAATCTTGAGGATTGAAACATCAAAGTAGTCAAAAGATTTTAACTCAATTACCCTTTCTGTGCAGAATGATCAAGAGTCAGCCTCAGGAGTACAGTTTCATTCCTCGAACATGGATCTTTCCTGCAGAATACACACAGTTTCAAAACTATGTGAAAGAATTGAAGAAGAAACGTAGACAGAAAACTTTCATAGTCAAACCAGCTAATGGTGCAATGGGACATGGGTGAGTTGTCAGTTAACTTCAGTCTTCTTACCTGTTAAAGGTGAAATCCAGTGCTACTTACAAGGTTAACAGAAGCTGTGTATTAATAAGAGGATTATATTTCGAGTTGTGTGAAAGTTAGTGTGTTGGGTGAAGGCTTCACAAGCCTTAAATAAACTCAAATAATTATTATGAACACAGTTATTTTATTGTGAATTTTCCTGCTGTGCTTAGATTTATGGGGTGAGATTGTATTGGGCATAAATAGCAGGGTTTTGGTGGCTGGAGGCTGCAGGGATGTGTGTGGGAGGTCAGGATCTTTCACAGCTTTAAAACCAGGTCAAACACAACATTGTGTTCTGAAACTGCAGCCAGTCAGAGAAGCAGAAACGTGTTTGAGAGCAGCAGCCACAAGTTTTAGGAGAGACAGAGGAGATGCTGTTGGGGATGTGGCTGGATGTGCACTCTTGAAAGCAGGGCACACCCCTGAAGAGACTGCAACCTGCAGCTGAGTTGAGGAAGTTTTGTTTGTGACAGGGCCACACAGTAAAAACCCAATGAAATAAATATTGCAATTGTATTTTTAGTTCTTTTTTTTTTAGATATTTTGCTTTTATTGCTTTTAATATCAATTTGAATCATACTGTATAGTAAAACTCTTAGTTTTTCAGCATTTGTCAGAAATACTATAAAAGTAAGGCTCCCAAACTTTTCAATTTCTTCATTTTTCAGTCCTCTTGATAAGGGCTAAGATAAGATAAAGGGAAAGGTACTAGCATAGTTCAGAGAAATTTCTGCAAATTAGGAGTATTTAGTACCAAACCTCTGAAATGTATAATAAATAATAGGGAATAAGGTTAAGGTAGCATAAAGGTTCTGGGAATTTTAGGTTAATAATTTTATACTGAAAATATTAGCTTTTACAATTATTTAAAAGTCTATGTGGTTAGAGATAGGAAGTTCATAGTTCATATATAAACCTTTTTTCATTCTGGTGTGAGGGAACTGGAAATACAGAAATACTGAGCTTATTCTATGCCATCCTCAGTCATACAGATCAGTGTGCTGCTTTGCAAACTTCATCACCTAAGGTTAGCACTGAAAGTTCTTTGCAGCCTGTGCCTCGGGGAGAAGTTGTGACAAAGACTGGAAGTCTATTTTTAGAGCTGCATGAGGAATAATCACAGAAGCTGGAGACTGGTCGTTCTGCCAAACAATTTCTAAGTGTAGAGCAAACCCATTATTATGAATTGTTGAATCAAAGCAAGCAGAAAGTTACTTTGAAATGGCTCGTTGCCTTTTTCCATCTAGTGAACCACAATAAAGGACAGGAAACCAAAAGCCTTGTAAGGGAATGGAACTTCTTCTCTGCCCTAAAAATCAGATATCTAAGTCTCTTTCTCTAGGTAGACTTTAGCCTCACTACTTGGATGGGTGACCACGATAATCTATTTCAAAGAATAATGTACAAATTTTAAAATAACTTTTGTTTTTACCAGGATTTCTTTAATAAGAAATGGAGAAAAGTTACAAGCTCAGGATCACTTAATTGTTCAGGAATATCTTGACAAACCATTTCTTATGGAAGGCTACAAGTTTGATTTACGTGTGTATATTCTTGTGACCTCCTGTGATCCATTAAAAATATTTTTATATCATGATGGACTGGTGAGAATGGGCACAGAAAAGTATCACCCCCCCAGTGACTCAAATTTGGTAAGTTGGAGTTCATTCCAGTTTATTGCTTATGGTATAGACTTTAACTTGTGTAGTGTTTGCAGGTGGTAAAATTAAATGAACTGGGACTTGAGTTCATCTGGATAAACTTCTGCATTGTCATTGAAGAGAAAAAAATTTATGTAAACAATACTTAACACATGGTTTTCTATCAAAGTCACAAGTATAGCCACATTTTTGCTTATAAATAAAATTTTATATGACTTTGCATGTATGTATGCTAAAGAGTTTAAATATATTCGAGAGGAAAGTTAAAGATAACAACCAAAAAAAAAAAATAAAATCACTGCAAGAACGAACACATTGCTTTTATGTTCATCTGAGACTGAGGCTGTGATGGTAAGTGATAATAAGGTTTACCTCCTGCTAGATCATTGCTTAGCATCCATGAAGTTTGGAGCCTTTGCTGCGGGTCCTGCCAGGTTTCAGCCATTGTGTTGGGAACTGAGGCAGAAAGGACAGAACCAGCACTGCAAGTGCCCAGTGCTCACTGCAGTCCCTGAACACGAGGGAATCTCCTGCTGCTGCTGCTGCTGTTTGTCAGTGACTGCTTCAGCAGGGACACGAGTATGTACTTGGCAGCTTTAGGGTGATTCAGTAGAGCTGCCTGTAAACATAGAGAAAACCAAGAAACAGCAAGGGTCATGCTAAAGATTTTGCACAATTTCCTTCTCTTGTTCCACTGTATAGCATGTTGCCCTGTTGGGGGGTGTAAGCCCTTCTCTTTTGGCTCTGACCAAAATGCAGATGTGTAAGATAGAAGTGGATTTGCAGCATTGGAAGGTATTAGTAGATTTGGTTTGTTATACCTCTCTCTGTCCTCCATTGCTTTTAGAGCAACTTCCATGTAATTAGGAAACAGAAAACACTATAGACCCTTTTTGCCTATGTGAAGCTTAAAATTCTGACTGTCTCTTGGTGTGCCTTTGAAAAACGCAGGTACAATTTGAGGCCCAGTACAAATGCTATATTTGGAAGTGTTCCAGTACTATATTTGGAATAGTTTGCTTTTACAATTTGTGTATTGCTGCTAATCGCAGCATTAGCAGCACTGAAATATGCTCTGAGAGGATAAACAGAGCAGGCAGTTGTTTCTATGTTCTCAGAACTGTTTATGCTGGAGGTTGTCTATTGTGTGAAATAACCTGCTTGTCACTAATGACATTCTTCTCTGAATGACATATTTCCACAGTGACATTGTTCCAAATAACTTTGGACTATCTATTCAGATGCCCAAACATGTTTTTTTGGCAGTCTAACACATAATTACTTTTGTCTGAAATAATTTGAATTTCATGGAATGATGACTCAAAACCTATAGATTTCAGAATGATTCTTAAAGGAGTAATGGAGCCATGGGAGAAATTCATTGCTTCTAGTGCTACTACAATATACTGTTAACTCATTTGCAATTAAATTGATTGGTTTTGGTAATTTCATTAAGTTTTTTAAAGATAAGGAAGTGTAGTAAGGTAAATGACAGCAGAAGGCATTTGTTATCTATTAAAGATGAATTGGAACAGAAGGCTTATGGTCACCTTAGAATATCATCTGCTCTCAGGTATGTAATCAAACATGACAGAGAACTGTCACTGTGATGAGGACAGGCATCACCATAGTGTAAGTGAAAAGCTGAATTAATCTCTGGGAGATGATGTAAATGTACAGATCATGATTTATAAATTGACCTTGGAAAAGGAATACTTTCTTTAAATTCAACTGATAACATGAGTCTATTGCTGCTGACATTTTGCTCCATAAAGGAACTGTAGCACTCAGTCATTTATGTAACGTATGTTTTGAAATTTACCTCCCTCTGATGTATGGCTACCAGCCAGTTAAAAATGAGCAATTTTGGCAGATATCAGCATGGCAGATGAGTTTATATGTAAAAGATATTTTAAAGTATCACTATCATGAGAACACTTCTCATAAATAAGCTACAGTGAAAACCGAAATGTGGGATTGTCTATGAAGCAGATGCCAAAGTGTCTTTTAGCACTTTTAAAGTAGCACTTCAAAATACTGACTTTATTGTTTACTTCTTGTGGAATGTAATCATTCTCTAAGTTATGATAATTGCTCTTTACTTTTTTAGGTAGTTGTTTATATAGAGACCTGTAAAAATGGCAGATATAGTATCTAACCAGATGTGGAGTGGTGGATCAGTTCACTGCAACTGGCCTAAGTAGAAGCCCAGGTTTTGTCGTAAGGCTATGGAGCATTCAAGTCATGCAATCTCCCAGAACCAGAAACACTAAATCTGCACGTAGTGTATTTGCAAATATGAGCTGTTTGATTATGTCTTTATTGATTTAATGTCGGTTTTTCTTTACATGATTTTGAATTGACTATTTTAGAATTGTTTTTAAAGTTTTTAACATGTCTTTTCTTCCTTTTTTTAGAGTCAATTGTATATGCATCTGACTAACTACTCTGTCAATAAGCATAATGAACACTTTGAACGGGATGAAACAGAAGACAAAGGAAGCAAACGCTCCATAAAATGGTTTACTGAGTTTCTAGAAACAAATAATCTTGATGTCTCCAAATTCTGGAGTGATATTTCAGTAAGATAGACTAAAGCACTTTATTTTATTTTGTGTATTTTTAGAAAATTATTGCTTCTGCCATCTGCTTTACTGCAATTCAGAATGATTTTTGAAACTTTATTAACCCAAATTCTCAGCAATGGATGTCACAAAGGACATACTATAAACTATTATTATGTTTTTTAAAATACTAAATTTATAGTCTGATTACAAATTAAACGTTGGCGCTTTTTCTGAGGATCAAAAGTCCTTTCAAGCAGTTATTCACATAAGTAATATGTTACAAAGGAATCATGCCATTTAAACTCTTGGAGACTTTGTTTTAGTGTATAAAGTGAATTTTAGGTGTAAATATTTGCAAAATTGTAGTCAGTGTTGCATATATCTTTGTACTTACTCAAGCACCATTGAACTAGTTGTGTTACAGGTGCCTTTAGATGAGGAATAGGCTTAAGATTGTTAGAGCTTAAAGCTGTTTGTATGATTCTGAAAACACCAAGAATTATACTGCAGAATGAAATGGATGAAGATTGGCTATACTATACTACGTTACCAATTTGCTTTTATTATTTAACTTGTTGCAAGTCTCAAAGTTTGTATGTACCACGGGAAGTACAGCAATAGTCTAGAACTATATAAAGTTATATATGGTACTACATAGGAACAGTTTGTTTACTATAGACTATTTATTTGGTATTTTAAATATTTTTTTCTAGTAGATATGTAAATGAAATTTAAAGTATTAAAGCATGAAACACTGTAGTTCAGAATGTGCTGGTGTTTCCTCTCCTGATGAATTTTTCTGACCCGAATCCCTGCAGGAGCTGGTGGTGAAGACTCTGATAGTTGCAGAGCCGCACGTGCTTCACGCTTATCGCATGTGCAGGCCAGGGCAAGCACCAGGAAGTGACAGTGTCTGCTTTGAAGTCCTGGGATTTGATATTCTGCTGGACAGAAAACTAAAACCATGGCTCCTAGAGGTAAGCCTCTTTATACAGATATAAAGTAAATTTTTAGGCATAAAGCTAACTAAGCCCCAGCTGAATCCATATCTATGTAAGAAAACCTGCAAATAAAATCTGTGCAGTGTTGTTGAGTACACAAATGATGCTTTTCTGCAGCATCCATACAGAACTGTGGTATCACCTTGCAGTGATTTTTTATACTGAAAAAAGGTAATTGTTTTCCTAGACCAATGTTGCATTTCAGATGTTTTTGAAAGTTTTAATGGGAAATGTAACAATAATGTAGTTGTTATTGTAGCTGGAGGATCTTGATTATAGCAAGTGGGTGCTACATAGATTTCCTTCATGAGTATGGCTATGTAATATGGCTCTGGTAACTTTTGTGAATGTGTGCCCTTAATCTTTTCCTTATTGTGGATATGTGTTCTTTTCCTCTCCTGTGTTTTTTAAAAGTACTGCC
The DNA here is from genome assembly GCF_015832195.1 of Motacilla alba alba. Classification (NCBI taxonomy): domain Eukaryota; kingdom Metazoa; phylum Chordata; class Aves; order Passeriformes; family Motacillidae; genus Motacilla; species Motacilla alba. The sequence continues at coordinate 13,866,990 of NC_052023.1, read as the reverse complement.
ATAAACAGAGAAAACGAATTTGATATGCAGAAAATTCTGCAAGTAATTGGTATGATGGGATTAGAAGAAACATTTCTTCTCTGATATGTTTGTTAGTGGTGCTCACACACATTTTCAACCAGAAATGTTTGAACTTTGTCTGTTGTGTCTCTTATATTGCCCTATTAATAACATATAGATAACGTTCACTTGTCTTTTTTCAGATTGTCTTATTTCATTCTGTTAGCTGTCTGGGGGGCTGTGCAGCTTGGGGAATAAAGCAAAATACATTCAAAATCTCTCTATTGACAGCAAGTCATGAATATGATTTGGCTACTGATGAACAAAATGTACACAATTAACTTACTGAATTATAACCTCATTTGCAGGCCATTAATACTGTCAACAGTTGTTTTGTCATGCTTATTTCTCTCAGGGATTCATTATAATTTTAATTAGAAAAATAAAATTCCTCCACTGTTGCCATGCAGACGTAGCATATTTGGTGGCTTTGATGTTCTCGCCAACAGCAACGCATGACATGAACTTAGTCTGTACTACATCAACATCTTCTGTTTTTGTCCAGTGAAGCTTGCTGTCCCTTTGATTTAGCACTGCACTTCCAGATTATCATCTGTAGGTTGCCTATAGCTTGCATATAACTGTGTGTAGTTATTTGAGTGCAGACTGAAGGGTCTGTGTTACATTTCATTCAGCCTTGTAGCAAATGCTGACAGACCAATTCTGTGAGAGGTGGTGAGTCAGCCAGCATAGGGAGTCCATTCTGAAGGACGCCTCTCGGTCTGCTCTGATGTTTCCATCAGGTTTGGAGATTTTGGGGGGTTTGAGTCAATGCTTATGGGTCTCAGATGAGAATCATATTATCCCGAACTCCTTGTTTAGGAGGGAGTAAAGTAGTAAATGCTCCTGGTATTTTCAGTTGCTGGAGAATACTTCAGGACTTGGAATTGTGTACTTAGTTATTACTTTTTTAAAAAGCAAAAGTCCAAGTAGTTCCTTTTCGGCTTTTGGTAATACATGTATCCTTCAGCTTGTTTTGCCAGATATTTACCAAAACTAACAGAAATTTCAAACTTTGAAACTTGCTAATTTTGCATACTCATTTACTAATTTTTCCTTGTTTGTTCATGCTGTTTTGCAGCACTTCCATCAGAGTGTAAAGATGTATGTACACTGTATGTATGCTATATGTAGTGTAGTAAAGGTCAAATCTGCAGTGTATATACATAGGCTATACATAATATATATAGTCTGTATGTATATATATATATATATATATATATATATATATATATATTCACATATATAGATAATAATTTTTTTTCTAAAACACTTGTGCTACTTCCACAGATTTCCACTCTTATCTCTTTCCACCATTTCCCTCTTGCCAAAATCCCCTTAGGGGAGTGAATCATTCTTTCTAACAGTGGTAACGACTCCTAATCACAAGGCCCTGAATGTTCCCAGGGAATGTTATGGGAAAATTGCCAAAATAGGATTAGGATGATTAGTTTCATGTTTCCATGTCTCATGTAGCTTTTCTGTTATAAAGATAGCTTAACAAACTACTAAAAGAAATAAATTGTGCAACATATTATAATGTCTCTGCCTTCCTCAGTTGACTTTTGTTTATATTGCCTTGATGCTTTGTAGCTCCCCTGCTCCTTGATGCTATTGAACTTCCGGAACCTTCTACCGTAGTGAGGGTTGTGGGAAATGCAGGATTGCCATCTTGTGGCACCAAGTGTTTCTGGCAAGGATCTGTGCAGCCTCCATCCTTTCTCAGTAGCAACAACGACCTAGACCTCCCTTCGATTCCCAGGAAAGCCGGTTTTACTTTTTGACCAAAATTTTCAAGTTAGTTTATTTTATGTGAAAGAAAACCATACAGTTGAAGTTCTTGGATGGACTCCAGCCTTGTTCACCCTCATTATATTCAGTTAGGTTCACACAGTTGTGGTCATTGGAGAAAAAGATAACTTGCATTTTATAACTTCCTCAAGTGGAGGGTACCTAACTTCCTTTGTGATTCATGTGGGCAAGGCAAAGGAAACCTTTCATACACATTTAGAAAGTTGTTTACTGTCACTGAGATAGCAAAATCTGTTCAAAACTTTGTTATCAATCCAGGTGAAATGAATGTGAACATCTTAAACTAATCAATTATTGCCAATTCCTAATAATTAAGTAGTTAAAGTTCACATATACAAACTTTCTGGCATCTGCTTGTTTCTCTTGTGTTGTGCTTGCCCTGTTTGTACCCCTGGAGTTCCAAAGGTCACCATGGGGTAGGGGAAGTCTACTTTTCCAAAACGAGATGGTAGGTGGTTATACCAAGTTTTCAGTGTCTTATGTTCTTCACCAGGAAGAACACACTCTTGATGGTAAGGTTTTCTTCATCTTTGCTCTTAATTTCACTTTGGGTTATTTTTCTTTGTTTGCTGCCATGATCTACTTGCTGACGGTTCATTTACTGGCCAGTAATTCTACATTGTCTTCAAGTTTTACCACAAGTCTTTTACATCTCCTGGAATCCTGCCATGTGCTTTCTTTGTTACCTCTAGACCCAGTATTATCTAGTTTACAAGACAATTCCTGTAGCGAACACAATTTGACCACTGGCATCAGTGTCTAGATTTTCAAGGCCTTTGCAATCATCATTTGCTTGTACTTTTGGGGTCCCTCATACAATCCTGGTTTTGACAATAATCTTCAAGATGTCCCTTGCTGATAAAATTACTGATGTTATATTAACACAACCTAGTTGTGCATGTCCTGGTTCTCGGGTCACTGAACTCTAAATAACCATCTCCCAGCTGGCAGATGCACAGACAATGGTTTGGTAAGCTGTTATTGTGAGTAGCTATTGTGGCATATCACTAGTACCTTATCAAGATTACAATGCCACAATCGTTCAGATTAGTCAGCAACCGTATTTATCGTCTTCTTTGTGATATGATAGTAGATGAACAGGTCAGTCTGAAGAGGTTGGTCAATTAAATGTTTGGATGAAAGTCTTCCAAAAAAGAGTATGTATAAATCTTTTCACTATTTCTGCTGAATTTTCAAAATTTTCTTTCAACATCAGATCTCACTGCTCCCTTTGCCAGTCTGTCTGCAAAAGCAGCGAAGGGGCTGATTCCCAAAGCTGAAAGGTACCTGTACATTATGAGCATAAGTGATGGGGCAGCTGGGACTCAGCCACAGGACGCTGGGTGGCACAGCAGCCACGATACAGTCATCCCACAACTGTAGAGGCTCTAAGATGCTCTAATATATTTAGAGTGCTGAAATAAAATAAGCTGCTTTTGCCCTCTGCTTTGGACATGCAAACTGTCTCCTACTTCTGATTTGTGTGAGGCACAAGGCATTAGTTTTCACTTCTGAAGATCTTTTTTATCTGTGCCTTCTGTAACCAGCACTGCTCACGCACTATCAAAGTGAGATTCCTGCTTTTCATTAGCACCCATTACCCAAGTATAAATTTTTATACCAGCCTGGAAAGAGTTCCTAGAATAAATCATTATTCCTCCTCAAATCTTCCTGAAAACTGAGGCAGGGAGTTTAAAACTTGTTGGGGTTATAGGATGTTAAATTTATGACTTAGTCTCACTATGAGATTCCCAGTTAGATTTTCCTTGTTTCTCTATATTTATGGTACAATTTTTAATCTCTACTCTTGTACTTAGCTTATAAGCTTTTTGTTGTGGAGACTGTTAATTATCTTATGTTTTCACACTATGTACTGATTGAATAGCTTAGATCTCTCTATGTGTTGCTGTCAAGTGTATCTGAAAAGTTATGTAAATGTGCTTAAAAAAGACTTCAGATTAGAGCCTCTTTCTGTCCTTGTATAGTTGTTACTTTTTAGAGTAGTATTTGAAGTTTCTTTCAGACTGGGAGCTAGAAAAGAGTCGGACTCTCTCTTTGCTGGACCACCATAGCATGGCACATCACCTGTTATAATGTGTTTAACAGCACTTTGTGTGGTAAGTTTTCTGGTGGCAGCAACCAAGAGTAGATTAGACTGGATTCACAGTGGCAGGACTTGAATGGTGTTCACTGTAAATGTCTGGATAACCTGGTGACTGAAAGGGTACATTTCCCAGCTCCCCGTATCTGTGATGCTCAGTACTCTATTTAAAAAATATACAAATGGAACAGAACTTCTCAACATGCATTCTCTTAATCTCTGATGTATTTGAAAGAGCCATTTCTACAAAGCTTGTTACAATAGGTGTGTTCTCGGTGAACCTGAACATTCCTGAGTCTTCTGTGTCTCATTTTTTTTCAGATTAATCGTGCCCCAAGCTTTGGAACGGATCAAAAAATAGACTATGATGTAAAAAGAGGTGTTCTGCTAAATGCATTAAAGCTTCTCAACATACGGTACCTTGTCCTCTTTTCTTCAGTCCAGCTCTATTTCTGTTGCTTTGATTTTTTTTTTAATTTTTTTTTTAAATTTGAATTGGACTTAGAGGAAATGAAAAAACCTTTTTTCCCACCTTCATATTTTCAAAATGTAAATGTTTCCCTTGCTTTCAGTTTTGCTGTAGAAATTAACCTAAATTTAATTTTTCTTCATGCATATGTGCTTGCAAAAAATGATAATAGCAATTTTTGTACTTCTTTTAAAAAATTTTTCAAACACGTCTTGAAGTTGGTATATGTGTGCAGTCATGGGTACATGGCCACAAAAGAAATTTGCTTGAGTTATAGTGTCACATTCAGTCAAAAGCCATACCCCTCTAGAGTAAAACTTTGTAGCTGAGATATGTTGAAAAAAATCTACACCTCAGGAAAATAGATACGACCATGTTTGTACATTAAATTATAGCACAGAGTAAATACAGTATCCCTTAAAGTGTTAAAATTTTGTAGCCATGAATGTTAATATTTAAAAAAAATCTTAAATAATGTTTCAATTCTAATTTTATATGATAAACACACGACTGACTGGAAAATACAGATTATTTACTTGATATGAAAGTTGATCTCATTTCAGCTGCTTTGAATTGACATTTCTTAATATCATCTGTCTTTCAGAACAAGTGATAAAAGGAAAAATTTAGCCCAACAGAAGGCTGAGGCTCAAAAAAGACTGTATGGTCAAGGGTCAGTGAAAAAACTGCTGCCAGGTTCCTCAGACTGGGAGAAGCAGCGCCACACACTGGAAAGGAGAAAACAAGAACTGGTAGGAAGGGGAAAACAGTGCTGTTTCTTGCTCATGGTTCATATTCCCTTTTGTTTTAATTGTCTTACTTTCTTGATTTGTAGAAGGAAAGACTTGCACAAGTACGTAAACAGATTTCCAAAGAGGAGCATGAAAATAGACACATGGGGAATTACAGGTGAATGTTTTTGACTGTACTAGTAGGAAATATTCAGTATATTCTTTAGGAACAGTGGAAACAAGTATTTGTGCTAGATGATAATTTTCTGCCAAAAATGTGTAGGCATTTATAGAAAATATATACATATACATCAGGTATCTTTTTTTCAGATGGTTCCTTTTTTGATTCCAATTTTTTCCATGCACTTAGGAATTTATATGCCAGCAGTCACCTTATTGTTTGTGCAAGAAATTTGCTTCAAAGACGTGATTGCTCACATTCAGTGTACCATGAATCATGATTGTTGTTATGGACTTGTTCTCTAATCACATATGATCACTCTTATCACGGTGGCATGGGTGTTGCCACTCATGTTGGCAAGTATGATATTCCTCTGTAAAAATATAATATTTGAATTGTATCTCTGAGGCTTGCCAAAAATTCAGAAACTTTATGGGTGCTTCCATCATATTGAATAGAGTGACATTTGAAATACTTTACTTTTATTTTTGCACTTGACTTTTGGATCTTGGTAGGCTGAAATGTAAGTACTTTCAGATTCCTTAGTAAAAAATGTTGAAAGAAGAGATTTACATTGAAGTTTCAACAGGCATTGACCAAAAACCAAAAATTTTGGTTTGTGATGTTTTTTTTATTGTTTCTTGTTATTTTCTTCATTGATAAGTGAAAGCATGGCCTAGGAATATTTGGTCTTTATAACATTCATCCAGAATGTGAGAGGTCTGACTTCACATATTTTATTGTGAACTAGTTTAAATGCCTTTATTGCTGTTCTTCATTGCTGCCTTTTTTGAGCAGATGTTCTATATTTCCCAGTAAAATTCTCAGTTAAACAGATAGATGTTTCTGTGAAATTCGCATTTTGATGACTTAATATTTTGCTTACAAAGAGCCTTTCTTTGTAACTTTTAATTACATATTTTCTTGATGTTTGGAGCTGAACTAGTAAGTGAAAAAAACCTCTAGATGTACAATGAAGTGACAAAGTGGTTATTTTCATGCTACTAAAAGAAAGAAAAGCACTATGATGCTTTAACACATTTTTCTTTTTGCTAACTTAAATGTCTAGCTTATTAATGGATCACATTTTAAGTTGCTTATTCAGTTCTTGACTGAAAATCAGACACGTGTTCTCTTTATTTAGCTTTTGGGTTAATGTAAATCAGTAAAACCATAAAATTTTCTTTTCCTCAGGAAAAAGTGAAGTGTCACTTCATGAGGAATCTGCACTTTTAAAAAGGCAGAATAGCTTTGTGTTTTCTTATTACTATGTCTTTGAGAAAAGGCTGAAGGATCAGCAGACCATGAGAAGAAAAGTAATTTTGGCTAGAGAAGAAGAGGAATTTTACCTGAGAGTTATGCAGTATTTTCTCCATGTGATATTCATCTGTAGAGCAGGACTAGCTTGTGTCAGGCATTGACATGGAGTCATGGAAACTTTGGATGCTAGTATTGCTGAGTGGTTTAATATTGCACTTCCAGAGACACCTCAGTCAAACTCAGGAGGTTTGGATTTAATCTGTGGCTATCAGCTCAGCAATTGGCTTAGTCCATGTCTGTCTGCAAGCACAGCAGGCTCCAGGAGGAGTCTTGGGGCAGCTGAAGTAGGAGCCACACTTTCAAGCTCTTGTGAAATCGTGAGGAATTGGAAAGGGTGTAGATGGCTTTGAAATGGCCTTTAGCTGCAGTCTATTTCTAAATACATTAAGAATATGACCCTTCCTTTAAAGCATTCTTGAATGGCACCTTTTCTGCAGTAGAATCAACACCATTAAAAGGTGTTGACTGAAACTAAATTAGAACCTAAATCTCCTTTAAGTGTTTAATGCAAACTGGAAGCATCTTCATTTGGGTCTACAACTGCCCTGAGACTAATGGTATCAAATCATCCTTTTTTTTTTTCATTGAAACAAAATACTCATGGTAGATACATTTTCAGGGAGAAAATGTCTAAAAAGGAAGAAGGAGAAAAAAAAGCAACTTGTAAAAAGTTGAGAAAAGACTCATAAATACAAAGAAGTCACCTAATGTCATGCACTGTATAAATAGTGTCCATACCTTACACAGTGCAGGCAAAATTAACTTATGGGTTATTCCTTACAATACATTAAAAATTAGTCCTCCATCTTAGCCATATTTCTGGCTGTGTTTCAGGTATTCATGACAGATGGATTGAAGTGGTTTTCTTCAAAGCCCATTGTTGCTTGATGAACATGAATAAATCACCAAGTCCTGCTTCTCATATTGTCATAATCTCCTTACCTGTGATTTTAGAGAATAATGGCATAGCTGCTCTAATGGAAAATCAGTCACTGTTTATATCCATGTACCAGGGTTTTTTTTTCTTTCTTATAACACCTATTCCTTCCTGTTATTTTTTTTTTTTGAGGACTTAGCATTCAAGTGCACTACATACTCAATCTTTAATTCATATCCTGCCCATGGGATCAAAGCTATTGTTCAGATTTTCACTGTTTTGTGTCCTTTGATTGCTAATACAAATTGTTTGGTGTCCTTTTATTGCTAATACAAATTATCTTGTGGCTCTGAATTTGACATACAATATTTTGTTAATATTTCATGAATCATTCACACCTGTATGAATCACTCACACCCACTGAAATTTCTGAGCACTGCAAAACTGGGTTTTGGTATACCTCTGGAATGACCTCCATGGTATTTCTTTTGACTGGATAATTGGTGGTTTAAACATGAATGTGTTCACTGAATTAGATTTAGAGAGCAGTGGTCTGAGTATATGTTTTATGATTTGTTATTATATAATTAATATAGATGGGATGCATACATGTTAAAAAAGAGACTGTGTATTAGTGACACTACTTTTGTGTGATGAATACCTCAGCTTCTATCTTAAACTGTTCTTTTTTCCTTTTTCAGGCGAATTTACCCTCCTGATGATAAGACATTACTTGAAAAGTATGAGAGTTTGTTAGCCACCGCTTTCCAGACATTTCTTGCTGGAAGAGCAGCTTCACTTCAGCGGGAAATGAATAACCCCTTAAAAAGAATGAAGGTACTGAAGTACACCAAGTCCTGGCTTTAGGAGTTACTTTGAATTCATGACCTCATGGATTAGTTTCACTAAAATCATGTATGATGGCTGATAAATGGCATTTGATAATGTTCCATGATCTTATTATTATTCTTTGTGCAGCTTGTGGGCCAGATCCTTGAATCTGGATGAACTGCAGTGGACCCAGGGTGGAGACAGGCTAGATGGCTTTAAGCTACTTTACCATATCCCTGATCCTCAGCCTTACCCCTGGCCAAACCAGAGGTTGGCAGAAACTGCTTTTGAGCTGGTAATTGCCTCTTTCTTCCTGCAGTAATGTTCCCAGCCTGTTCATCCACTTGTATGGACTGGAACAAGAGGTACCCTAAAGCCAGCTCCACTAGTTTAAGGATTTAAGGCATCCAAAAATTTCGCCTGATTTGCCTACTTATTTAGTCAGAGACAGTAGGAAAACAGCTATATTAATAACCAGCTAACATTATGTAATTTTAAATCTGAGAAATAGCTTTGCATCTTTGTAGTTGGCATCATCCAGCAGTTTTACAGAAATCTTTGTTCAATCCTTTCTTCAGACTTTTTTTTTTTAATATATATTAAGACTTGATTTAACCCTCAATTTCATGTTGCTTGCAAGAAGAGATGCATGCATGAGAAGAAATATTTCTGTTTCCTCCTGTGGAGGAATTCATAGTCCTATTTCAGGAATGAGTAATCAGAGTAATTTCAAATTTCTGCCACTTTCTTCTTGAATTTTTGAAGGATAGGGTATGTCCTGCTTTCAGTTAATAGTAATGAAATTGCCATTTCTAGGAGGAGGACATTTTGGATCTTCTGGAACAGTGTGAAATAGATGATGAAAAGCTAACGGGAAAATGCACCAGGCAGCGAGGACCTAAGGTATTTGACTTCTAGATACCAATTTTTTATTTCACTCTATAGACAGGTTTTCTGAGAATTTTAAGTGGGGAATTTAGTTAGCTGATCCAGCTGGAAGTTTTCTTCCTCTGACTGCCATTAACCTTTTTTTAGTTTTTTTTTTTTTTAAAGTATAAATAGAGATATGAATACCATTTGCCTGACTAAATCCCATTAAAATTTTAAGGGCATATGCAATCCTTCTTTCCCTCTCTAAACCATTTGGAGGAATTGCCATGCATGGCAACAACTGTTGTATGAGAGATTGATTTCAGTGTGTGAAGTGATTTTTATATCAATAGTGGATCTCAAAAGAATGCTTTCATCTCTAATTGATTAGTGCCAAAATCAGGATTTTTGAGATCATGGGATAAAAGGCAGTATGGAAAGTCAAAGAATGAATTATAATTTTGATATATCTGTAGCTTGCTGCCTTGCTAAGAGGGTTGTACAGTATATCTTGGAATGCATTTTGTATCCAAAATCAGCTTTTAATGTGAATATAAATTATTTTTAGCTTAATGCTTTCTACTTGTGTGCATAGTTCATGTGAGTCTTTGCCTTAAATAAACTGCATATCTCTAAGCCAGTAAAGATAAATAGTTTGGGCTTGACTAGAATAAGTATGTTTTTTATATCCTGTAAACATTTTAGGTCAAGTCTGCTTAGAAGAGCCTACATCTCTGTTCTGAGCTTTGATGGATTTGTTTATGGATGCATGTAAATTTTTTTACAGTGTTTTATGTTTCCGATGACATGGTGTACAAATCTGTGGATATCTGTACAAAATGAATGCTAACAATTGTTCTGAGCTTGAAGAGGTACTTTAAATATGTGCAAGAATCCAAAGAGCTACATCTTATTACAGGCATGCATTCTGGAAAGAGGATCTACATGCCCAATCTGGTATTAAGATAGATTTGCAGGGACCTCATTAAAATATGGGGATTTTGTGAGCTCGTGCTGTAACAGCAGTGGATTCATTTAAACAAGAGGAAAAAAACTCAGTCCACCCTAGCTGTACACTCAGTCCTCTTTCTTACAGAGATTCTTTTCCTTGAAATTTTGTTTTCAGTTCTTTAACATGGGGTCAGTTATTCAAGTTTAACATCTCAGTCACATTTTTCCCTTTTTCCAGAACCCTGTCTTTTCCCAGGAGCCCTAGAGAGCAGCTATCTGGTTGCCTGAATGCACACTGACTTGTTCTATTCTACCTCTACACTCCTTGCTCACAAGGCTTTCCCAGGCTGGAGACTGTAACATTTAATTAAACATTAATAGGGTACTAAGCCCAAATTGAGAAACCTCACTCAATTAGTTTTAAGATGAATTTTGATTAATTTATGAGTAAGACTACATGCCTTGGTCTTCTTTTATAGCAGGCGAATGGATTGTATAGCTTATAGCTGCCTTACTGGTACAATATTGTTTGCACATGGATGAGAAAAAAAAATTACTTATGAACAAAATTTCATTTCCCCCCCCTAAAATTGACAAAATCAAAGCAGAAAACAATGAAACTAGCTTATACAGGGAGAATTTATTTTCCTTGCACTGTGCACACTTCATGCTATGCAGGATTCTTATTCCTGCATCTTTTTTGTGACCCTGACACATTTCTCAGTCATTTAAACCTTGCCTACAGTGAAGTCATGTAAGCAGAGATTTCCCTGGTTGCATAATGTCCTGTGTGCTCCCTTTAAAATACAGATGCCCATGCAGATGGTCCTGGTATCTTTTTCCAAAAAAACATCACCTCTTCCCTGTGAGGGTTAAGGTGCATATGGCCAATCATATGCATTTAATTGGGCACCTCTTTGTAAAGAGGCTGCTAAGAGATGTGTAATGTCTAAATATATGTCTATACAGAAATTTGCTGAGTGAGGCAGGCAGTAGAAAGTACTATTACCTGTCAATCTGTCAGGTAAGAGAACAATCCAGCTGTAAACCTCATATTGTAACCATAAAATCCTACAAATAAAGAACCATTGGCATATACAGGATCTAATAGAAAAAAACCCAACAAAACAACTGCAGGACTGCTACTTTTCATGTCATGTAATCCAGCATGAAAGATTCGTTGAGAAGGTCATGGAGTCTTTCCCCCCTTAAATTCAGCAGCTGCCCTGCTGACTGATGGTACTCTTAGTTCAGATGCTCTGCCTTGGGTTGTACTCTTCCTTGAAAATACCCATCAGTCAGGACTCAGAAAACTAACAGGACAACTGGAATAGTTAGGAGAGAGAGATGTGTTCCTCCTCATGCTCTCCATACATAGAAACATATAAACATCTACATTTCCACATTCATACCTCTGCATAGGAGTGGTTGAGGGCTGTGCACATATAAATAAATACAAGCTTTGCATCTAACAATTATTCCGTATTTGCTAGGAATTTCAGCCTTATTTTTATTTGAACGTGATTGGGCACTCAGTGTAGGAAAAAAGAAATCAGGAAGTTCACAGAATGAAGGCATTTTTTTCCTCCACTTAAAATATCACTGAATTTTGCATAGATGGAGAAGGGCATTCTGGAAATGTCCAGTTTATTTATAGCCTCTAGAGGGCTCCTGACACCCACACATTGTCAGGGTTACCCATGTGTGCAGGACAATGGACTAAGGAACTAAAATAACAGATATTGTAGAGGAAATGAGAAATTAATTTTAATTCTTTTGGTATAAGATCAGATGAGTTTAATCACGGAAAAATTGGGTTAGCATAAGGCTAAAATCAAGGTGATGAGCTAGGCAAGATGTGCTAGGCAATCAGCTATCTCTTTAAGAGATCAGTTTATACCCAGATTCATATATTATTTGTTATTATTTCTTTTTGTAATTTCTTTGATCTTTCTTTTTATTTGTCTTTGCTAATTGATATTGTTTACTGTAGAACGTGTGAGGAACATGTATATGATAAGTGCAATAAGATCTATCTTGAAGTCCCTGTGAGCCATGATTGAAAATGTTTGTTATACCTTGTGTAACTCCTCAGGAATGTCTGATCAATATGTCTACATCATACACAGCATTTTATGATAAGAACAGCTATTTTTAATAAGCTGGTATGTGTTGAGGCACCTTACTTTCATCCCTTTGGCAGACAGATACATATCAATCTTATATATTCTTTGTGTAACAACAATTGTCAGGGCTCTCCTCTATGCAATATTCTTCTCTAACTTCTCCGTATCTGGCCTAACAGCTTGGGATGGCATAAACATACTATTAGTTAGTGACAGAAATCCCTTGCCTTCCTTGTCTGGAATAGAAGTTTATGTAGCATCTATTTAGTTTACAAAGTGTATCTTGCAGCAACAGGACGTTTTGAGGCCTTTTCCTGTTACCCTCATAATAAATCTAGGTGCATTACATTATGCTAAGATGTTAGGAAAATTTAAATTCTTCCTGAGAGTTCTTTTTCACTTTGACTCAAAGTATGTCCAGAAATAATGATTTTAATTTTTTAAAAAAATCTGATGTTTAATTGAAATCCATTCACTAGATGAGGCTATTAGCATAGCTTCTTGTAGCTGGGAGTTACTGGAAACAAAGTGTGTAGGAAAAAAAGGTGACCACATTAGCCTACTTAGGAGAAGATACTGCATTTAGTATGTCTGACTAATGGTAGATGGAAGATGAAAAATTTTCAAGTATAGTTTCTGTTCTTGGATCAGTTTCTCTGTCTCCACCTTTTTGGTTTTGCCTTGCAGTATCCTTGGTAATAGCACAGGATTAATTAGCTAATGGCACTGAATCCCATGTGCATATGAGGCACCAAGAACCCCCAGCACAGCTTGCCATATATTCTTTGGTTGCTGCTCTCTGCAGGATGTAGATTAATCACTTTCTTTTTAAAAAGTTCCCTGATGTATTCCCTGATGTAAAAGAAGTTCCCTAAGGTATTTTTCTACTTATGTTGATCATTGTTAAGCTGTAGTTTCAGTTATTGCAAATCTCAGTGAGGAACCTCAACTGATTGTAAATGGTATTCTGAATCAATTGATTTATGATTTCAAACCATAATTCAATATGTTTGGTAGTGCAATCCCCCCTTCCCCCCCCAACTATATTATGCTGCTCTTCATGTGACAAAGATTAGAATTACAGTGGAATTAATTTAATGAAATATTTAAGCAATTATTCTAAAATTTAGGACAGAGTTCCAACTAATTTGGGAAGGTTTGTAGCTGTGCAAATACTGCCTGAACCTGCCTGAATAAGGGCTCTAGTGTGATAGCCTGCTGTTTCTTTGGGATTCAATTCAATTTCTTGGGTGTTTTTTCTTTTTTTTTTTTTTTTTAAGCCCTTGTGTTCAATGCCAGAAAGTGCACATTCCTTAAGGAAACCTAAGAACCACAGCAGTGACAGTAGCTGTGATAGTGACAGCAGCGTGTCAGAATCAGGAGAAGAAACTGAAAAGGAAGATCACAATGAAAAAAAAGAGAAAAAAGTTTCATATGATGTTGAAGAAAATAAATACAAATCTTTGGAACGATCAGGTAAGTTAAATAATCACTTTTCTAAGGAAATCTGGCATTGACGATGAATTATATTAAATTCCTCAGTCTTGTAGAATGCGTCAACTTTGTATCTCAGGTTGAACACTGGTTTGCTTGTTTCAGTTTCTTTTAAATGTTTTGTAAATTAATAGATGTAGCATGTTATTTTTTGTTTTATTGATGTATTGTCTCAAAGAATTTTATAATGTAGTTGCATATGTATAATGCTGCTTCTAAAATTTTATTTTTCATAGCAGCATTTATTTAGCTGAAAACTGAATTTAAAAAATGGTTTAACTATGCCTTAACAAATGAGAGATACTGAATCTGCAAATATGGCAGATTCAGCAAAATCATTGACCAAATTTTCTCTCCTGTTTCCATATCTTTATAGTCAGGAAACCATGCACAGAAGTCACATACATTTTGACCTAAAGAGCACACGCCCTATCTAATAAATCTCATGCATGTTATAGTGGATTGGAGTCTGATTAAAGCTGAGTATGAGGAAGAAATAAATGTTCCTTTAAGTATGTAAATTCTGTATTATTAGGAGATCTGACATGACTGACTTCTACATGTATAGTTGTTAGCACACATTGTAGTACAACATCTGTGCACACATTGATCATATGTGTTGTTAGTTACAAAGACTGAAAAATGGATATTAAGGAAATAATAAATAATAACATAATTAATTTGATCTGTCTGCAGGTAGAATGAACTGCAAACCTTCAAATAAAAATGTAAAGTCTCCATCAAATTCATCCCCCACACCATCCACAGGTCCAATAAGGCGTTCTGTGAGCTGCCCTCGTTCCATATCAATCCTCACTATGCAGTCCCAGGGAGCTGAGCAGCGCCCCTTTTCAGCCAAAGCATCTCTCCAAATGCAGCGAACAGCCTCAGTGAACAGGTCTCACTCTCTAAGTCGTAGCCCATCTTCAGCCAGATTCTCTCAGACAGCCACCTTGGGAACTATGAACTCTTCAGGGGTGAGTTAACACAGTAGTTGCATTCAAAATGTGTTCCATCCTTCTCTAAAACTCAATAAATACACTAGTAATTTTTGCAACATCAGAAAACTTGAGGTACCGTAGTCAAGATTGTTTTGACAAACACAAGAGCATATAAGATCTCTAGACCTGTGTGTGAAGTGGGATGAGTGCCAACTGTGATGTTTCAGTGTCCGTGGTGCAGCAATACAGATGTTACATTTTGTAGAAATAGGTGTCTTAAGAGAATGGGAAACCTTCACTTTGTGAATGAGAAACCTTCGCTCCTAAGCAGCCTTTTGAAGATAGAAAGGATCATTACCTTTCTTAAAAATTTTCTGTGATTTGTTTGGGAGCTACTGGTTCTGAAGTAAGGCTTTACTTACCTTCAGAAAATTTACAGTAACAAAAATACATCCAGATTTCAAACCCAGCGTATAGTCCAAGGGTAAATACATTGTGCCAGAATAAAACTTTAGGAAGGTTTTGTATGACTGTCCATTGTAGAAGATGGTGAGATTAATTTTCAGCCTACTGGGCCTCTTTTGCATATGCTATACCACTGCAGTAGAGCTCTACTTCCAAAGTGAACAGCTGAGAATTTATACAGTGCTTGTGGTCTTTGAGATTTGTCACTGCAGTAACTGACTCAGAAGCCATTCTCTTTTTTAAAAAAGAAGATAAAGTATCTTTCATTTGAACCCTCTTCTTGAGACAGACAAGCAACTGGCCCAAATAATCAATAGATTAGATTAAACACTTTTAATTGTTTATGATTTTTGTGGTTTGTTATACTTTTCACAATGTACTTCTGGATCATGTATATTTTTTCATTTTGTTATCAGACAGTCATCCTCTTTGGTATCTCCTTCACAGCCCAGGCATTTCTTCTTTTGTGTTGGGGTGATGGAGCCCATATTCACTTATCCCTAGGCAGTGTTTGCAGGGATCAATCCCCAGCCTCAGTCAGGACTGCATTGCCTGCTGGTGCCAGAGTGTTTCCATTCGTGCTTGGATGCCTGACCTATATATTTCATCCCCCAAATAATTTGTGCGGAGATGGGGCAAAACAAATTGGCACTTTTAACCCGTATTTGCTGCCTCTCTGTATGGTGGTGAGCTTTGATTGTGAGCAATCCTTTTGTAATGCTAATTAACTTGCTTCATAGTATTTACTATCTCTAATCATCATTTTTATCTGGTAGAATGCTCATTGTCTGTTTTGCCTGTGAGGCTTTGTCTAAATGATGAAAAAGGGTCCTTTTAAAATTGTGTGCTGACATCTTGTGAAATACTCCTTAACATGGTTTTCCATCTTTAAAGTCAGCTAATAGAATTGGAAAGACATTAAGATTGTGTCTTCACAACAACGTGTTAAAGGTATTTTTTATTGCATTAGCTATCTCAAGTTTAAAAAGTACCCTTTTATCATCACCATGTACCCTGAGAGTTTAATGAGACAGTGCTAATATGGATTTTTCTATTCACATTAACTTTATATCAAATACAAATTACTGAAAGATTAAAAGCAGTCTTTTACCATCTGATGTTAAAAATGGGCTACTTGCTTAAATTAACATTAGTTAGAAAGCATACTCTCTTTTTCATTGAGAAAGCTCTACCACAGAAATGATCTTGATCTTGATGTGCAGAACAATTACTTTGGGTGATAGAGCTTAGGTCATGCTTCCTAAAAATGATGTGAATAAAATGACTTACAGAATGGATAAGAATTACTTATAATTTAGCACTGTATTCTGAATGGAACTCTGTTCATAATTATTTTTGCAACTAAGAATAATATATTATATATTACTGCTAGAATAACATTAAAATTGATAAACTGTGACTTACTAAGAAGAAATCATTTGTGCATGATAAAGTGTTAGTTTATCTATCCTTTGGTAAGAAAAGAGCAGTACACTGCCATTTTTGGAGTCTGCTGAGATCCAAATGTTCTAAATGTAGGGAAACAAAATTTAAAATAAATAATTTACAGTTGGGAATTACAGACATATTCTTATAGGAGTTATAAGCAAAAGTGGACTTCAAAATATTTGCTATCTTATTATTTCAGCCATATTAACATGTATCAAATATCAGAGTATTTTTTTGTGCTTGAAAATATTTATCACTCAATTAAAAATATCCTTAAGTATTGTAGTTACAGAATACAAAGATTAGAAGTGCCTAAAAATTTTGCATTTCACTCTTGAAAAATGTCAAAATTAGACTGACTTGGTCTTGCCAATGGGAAAAGGTAAAAGAATGTGAAAGTAAAGAAAGAGGATCAGAAACACTTCTAACTAGTGTGTCATGTTTTAAAGAAGACCCCCAAATCCTCCAGAGATGGTCTTCTGCTGACCCTGCAAGGGTTCAGTTCAGTGTTGGTGTAAAAAGCATTGATACTTTAAACAAAACTCTGGACAACTGGAGGCCCTGTCAGACCCCTTACTGACTAAAGCAGGAGAAAAGTGTCCTTTTTAATGCTTCCTGAAATGTTGGCCCTGTGATATATTGCCTGTTTATGTTAAACTGTTGAAGGGACGAACTGAAAGGATGCTTTTTATGACTAATAATATTTTTATTATGTTGGATTTAAATTCAAAGTCTGTTATCTCAATTTCAAATTTATACTTTGTGGCACCATAAATATGGAATATATGTTTGTTTATTCTGTTTCAAACAAACGAACATTTTAACTGTTTTTCTTGGATTTCTTGACAACTCTCAGTAATGGTGATGCATTAATGTATGTGATATATATTAGTTCTGTATTAGATAATATGTCTATGCACTTTATTAATGTATTTTATGTCACTCTGGATTTTTTTTTTGTCAAGCAAACATCTTTGTAATGTGATTTAACGGCACGCTTAAAATACTTTCCTCTGCTTTGTATTGGCTTTTAGAGTGAGTCTTTGCTGCAACAGAAAACAAAAGAGCAAGAAGTTGCTTTGACAAAAGAGACTCTTCTCCGTATCAATGACTTGAGAGTAAGGTTTCCAGGAAAAACAAATGAAGAATCGGAATTAATTATAGAAGATGTAAGTATCTGTAAATAAGAAAGAAGAACAGGACAGACACTGTTTAGGCTACTGACATGAAGGAAAGTAAAAAGCTCAATCTATGATTCATTAGCTCCTGTGGCCTTAAAACTTCCAGAACTCAGGATAACTCAAAAGAATTTGAAAGCTTGGAGCTTTGCATCCTTTCTGACCTTAAAAGAGCAGCACTGAAAACATTCCTATGTCCTTATAAAATATGTGAGAAATAATCAGGAGGGTTAGGAAAATTCAGTTTTTCATTGTAGAGAAAGTTCAAACTTTTAAGTAAGCCAAGAAGAATGTTACAATTCATATTTCATCTGATATTGTTAAAACAGACCCTGACGTGTTTAACTTGCTCTCCAGCAGGCGTACTAGAGAACTCAGAACGGTATGCTGCAGGCAGAATGGAGGTTTGAGGGTCATAAAGAACACCAGTCATGTGCTTTTTGGCTCTTGTAGTCCACAAATTCACCTTTCTCACATCTAATGTTGTCCTGAGCCTTGTAGTTTGGTATCAAAGACATGTGAAGCAATGCCAAAATAAAGGTCAATTAAACCCCAATACTTGATATATAAGCAGAAATTGCATGGTGACTAAATACCTTGTAAATATTTAATGCAAAGAAGCTAACAGGATAGAAAAGAAAAAAATAAAGATGCATGTTCTCTTCTCATTTTAGAAGGAAAATGAAAGCATTCAAACTAACACCTGTGCTCTGATGTAGTGAGCACAGTCCTTGATGTATTAAAATTCATCTGATTTATTATCTGGCCAGAAATGTCCTGAGCTCTGTGAGCTTCCAGAATGTTGATTATGTTTCTAGCAATCTCTGCGGCTACATTGGAGTGGGAAGGAATTCTTCTGTAGTGATGGTTGATTTGGTGCTGGTGGAAGATAGTACTCACAAGCAGCAGGCTGGGTTTCTCAGAAGCAGAGCTAGAACGCTCCATGAGATGCTGTCCCTGATGCCCCGCGGGCGCGGTTCTGCGCGAGCCGGCTGCGAGCGCTCCATCTGGTGCTGCTTCCTCGCACAGCGCCAGCCTGGGGAGCCCCGCGCCTTCCTGGGGAACAGCTCTTGTAAAATTTGTCTGGCCATAACCAATTCCTGATGGGAAAGAGTTCATCACGGGGGCAAACGAGTGCTGGCGAGACAGAACTTGTTGAAGATCTGGAGTAGAGTAGAAAGATAAAATAACAAAACAAGAATAAAAATGTATGTTTGCAGCTTGAACTATTTTGGTAGCATTTAGATTTTGTGAAAGGAGAGTGTTGCAGTTCATATATGATTATTTATAGAAAGAATGATTTCCAGGTATGTCCAATGTCCCATTTGCAGCAAAACCTCTCACTATTTATAGATCAGCAGTTATGCATTCTTGAACTTACTACTCTCAAAAAATCTGAGCTGAGTCAGTCAAGGCAACTTTCTAACTGCTTTGTAGTGTATGATTGTCAGAATCAGGTAGAAAAGAGGGTGGTATTAAACTGAAGTATCACACAGATCTTTGCAAATGTTGCCCCCCATAAATTTGCAAATATTTTGCTATTTCTGTTAGAGAAAACTTTTCACAGCAGTCTTTAAGAAGCTCACATTTTTAAGGGTTAGGAGTGCTCATGAATGAAAGACCAGCTTTCAGTTGTTTTCATGTGTATTTTTATCTTGTGTTTTACAATGACCACAGATTATGGATAATTGGAAGTATCATAAAACAAAAGTGTCATCCTATTGGTTGGTAAAACTGGATTCAGCAAAGCAACGAAAAGTAAGTGACATATTTCATTTTCGGAACATCATCTAAAGTAGATGCATAGCAGTGTTTCTACTGGTGTTTAGCAGTAGCTGGGAGGGACTTGAGATGCCAAAACACAGGCTATTGGTACTAACATAGATATGCATTAATTCAATTAAAGGACATTATGTTGCTCCATATTTGGAGAGTCATGATTGTTCTGGATTATAATTTAAAAATCAATTTCTCAAAAAAGTAGTCTTCTAAAAAAAAGCAAACAAATAAATGATTAGTGCTTACATACCTAAGTTCTAGCTAACATTCTTAGAAGGGTATTCACTTGGCCAATTTGATTGATAAGGGCTACACCAGTCAGCAGTTTCAGACCAGGCATATTAAAACTCCATTAGAGGTAGTGATACTGCACTTGGCTGGTGGAGTATTTGACCCACAGTGTTAGAATAGATCATGCTGAATAAAAAATGACCTACCAAGCAAAGAATTTTCTGCTTTAAGTGTTATTTCAGAAAGCCTCCAATAGAGGGTGGTTCTGCCCTTTATTTGACTGGCAGTCATGTTAAACCAAGGGCACATGTACAAAGTCAGGATGACAGAGATTGATGTGTCAGGTTGTTACTTGCAAAAACTGCACAATCAGAAAAGTGGACTTTTTGCTCTTCCTGTGAGGACATCTTTTACAACTTTAGGAGACTTATAATTCCTGAAGCACTAGTGAGCCCTTCATCTTTGCTTGCACTGGAAATGATTTGCCTTTTTTTTAAACTGCTTTTAACCTCAATCCCTTCAAGCAATCAGATAGTTATTCTTAGAAGGGTAGTTTATAAAAACGGATTAACTTTGACAATGACATTGCAGCTGAGAACTGCCAAATGTCTTTTGTTGATTTGAAAGAAGTATGTTTTATATTCCAATGAGGTGGGTGAAGGAGAAATGAGCAAGGTGGAGAATATTTATGCAAGTAAGGAATCTGTCTCAAAGGTACCTTTTGCAACTTTGTGAAATACAAAACAGACTCTCAATCCCCTTCACTCTTACTTACTGGGATATTCTAACACGCAAGAAGAAAATACCTGGGCAGTGTACTAGATTGCACAATGTTCATATCTGACAGCTGTATTTGCTTAACAATTATTCAACATGATATAGAAAATTAAACTTACTCTTATATTCTTAGTGTGTAATGTTCTGGCATTACAGCACAGGTACAGGAGGCATTCAGAAGTATGTTGAGAGTAAACCAATTAGATCAATTCATGTTAAAAAGAAATTTAACCTCTAAGACTTTCAATGAAAAGAGATTTTGGTATGGGAGGAGTTATGACTGCTCCATGTTGCATCATTTTACATAATTTCTTTAAAAGTGTTTTGATGGTTACTAGAGGGTTTTGAACATGCCTTTTCATAACATCTTGCTCTGTTATACCTAGATAATTTGTTAAAGTAAATGATGTAAATTAAAGAGAAAAATGAAGGCAAGCTAGGGAAATTAACTTAAAAAAATGAAGATGTAGGTTTCATGAAGTTCTGGCCCTTATGCAATGCCTTGTCTCTTTTCTTAAATGGATGATTTTTTTTGCCATGTTTGCAAATTAAGGACAATTAACCAGCATATTTCCTGCTCTGGCATATTGGCAATATCAGCAGAGTAAAAACAGCAAGAAAGATTTTTTTTCCAGAGTATTTGGCAGTCTGTGGCTTGCTCTAATATGTTTAGTTCTTAGTTTTCTTCAATTTCAGGTATTACAGTAAAAGAAAAAAGCTCTACACTGGCATCGTTGCTCTTAGCTTATGTCTTTTGGACTAGTGAGAGAGTCTATACAGGATGGTATTGTTCTTTTTCACACAGGGAGGTACTATTTGTCAGTGTAACATTGCAAAGAAATGTAGGGCTGATGCTCATGTGCTTTTGGGACAAAGTGGTTTCAGATGTGTGTTTGACCACAGATACCGGCCATGTGTGTGGGGATGCCTTGGACAGGTGAGACACAAGGAAAAGGGCTTGGCTAATGGAGGCTAGTGCTGCTAAGCAAGTGTCTGAAAGTCTGAGCCTGTCCCACAGGCATGGGACAGTCCAAAACCTGGGCTTAGCTCCTGCTGTTACTAGAAAAGATCAGCACCCTTAGATTTTAATATCTGACTCCTTCTATTTCACTCTTTGGGAGGAGCAGGCCACGGGTGTGGGTTTTAGTGCATTAGACACCTGCATTCATATAGATTCCCAACAGAGACAACAGTATTCTATTTACTTTGGGCTATTATGTACATGGAATTGCTACAAGACCTGTGCATGCAGAGTAATCCCAGGTCTTCAAAAAGTTTAAATAACATAGGAAAAAACATATTTCATCAAGGCTCTCATTATTAGGTATCTATAGATTTTCTGCCCATTAGGCGTACTAAACAGCTTCCTTGTGCTATTGCAAGCATTTTGTATATTTAAGCTTTGTTTCCTTCATTGCCAGACAATTTATAAACAACAGTTTGTTATGTAGAATCTAAAAATTGCAATTCCACACCATTCTTCCATAATTTACTGTTCTATTCTACTAAATCTCTTTCACCTTTTGAGAACCATGATTCACCACATGAATCAGTTTGTCTTACCTATCTGAAAGTTTCCAGGGAAAGCATTGTACCTTCTAATTTATGAAACCTTGTACCAAATTAGCAAATACCTCCATCTGTTTACCACCCACTTGAGTGTGATTGTTTTTTTTGGAAGATGCTGTTATGCAAAAGAGGCAGAGAAGGTGTTTCCTTTAAAGGAAATTTCATGGATTTAACTGGCTTTTTTGTTGATAGTTTACATGCACCATAGGCTTTTTTATAGGACAGATTTTACGCTGTTCAGAGTGTCAATATGTGGTCTAAATACTATTTTGGTCATTAAACTATTATCAGACTTATTGATAGTATCTAAATAGACAGAATCCAAGACACTCTGGAGCCTGATTCTCTCCAGGGATTATAAAGGGAACATAGAGGACTCAGTTAAGAGAATGTCCAGATATTTGAAAGCAGGCACGATGAATCCCACCTTCCTTCCATGCCCCAGTTCAGTGGGATGTGCAAAGGTGTACCCAGGACTCTGGTAGGTTGGATGTGCAGCTGTCTAGCACTATACTGAATGCAGCACAGCCTTTATGCTCTTGCATTTAAATGTAGTCCATATGTAATAAATCCATGGTGTGCCTATAATGTTTCTATTTTAAATATCTTGCTGATTATTTTCTTACTGATTTCACCTCTGTCTCTTGCCAGGTACACTAATATGGTTTGATCCGGGGTAATACAAACATTAAACCAAAAGCAGTTTGTAGTTTTTCAGAACATTTTAGGTCTTTATAAAATAGATAGTATTTTACAAGGGAGTGGGAAATGAAGACACACAATGCTTGGGTTAATTAAGTTGCTTCTAGTCTTTAATTGCATCCATTTTGTTTCTTTTTACTCTTTTTGTCATTTAAACGAGCTAGTATTGAACAGACTGAAAAAACAGAAATGAACTTTTCAGTAATAAAAATAAAATACTTTGATTTGGCTTTGCAAAATGTTACTAACAGAAAGAACATATAATAAAAGTTAGCTAATGACTGCACAGAAATGAACCCCAGACCTCTGTAGGAATGTACAGGTATGCAGTCATACATCCAGGGATAGCCATCTGTATGCACGCAGGGCATCAGCCATCAGTTGGGTTTTGGTTTTGCAAAATGTCTTTGATTTACTTGGAATGCTCTTTCCTAGGTTTTAGATATAGTCAGGACAAGTGTCCGTGCAGTTCTACAGCATGTCTGGAAAGCTCCAGACATTGAAAATCTACATCTCTACCGTCTTTTCAACCGTGTATTTAATCGCTTACTTTGGAGCCATGGTCAAGGCCTATGGAACTGTTTCTGTAATTCAGGGTAAGCTGATTTTTCTTTTCTTCTTCTTCATAACTTCACAATTACAATCAATGCTGGCATACTTAGTTGTTCATTTTCATTCAGAAGAATGAAATTGAACTTGTTTTAGAAGTACCTTAAGATATATAGTAGAATTAAATCTAGCAATCAAGGCCAACCTTTTCAGAAATGAAATCAAACATTTAGTAAGGTATTTACAAATTTAATAATCTAAGGAAAAAAATCTAATATTCAAAATATTTCAGCCTTAAGTCAACTCTTTTGCTGGATGGTGCATGATTTTTAGGCCAGACCACTGTGTCTAATGTGGACTTGCCATCAACAGAAATCACAGTATCTATTTGTGCTCCAGACTCATAAGGAGAGCTCAGTCACAAGTGCAGCTGACTTCTCACACCAGATGCAATGTCACTTCTGTTGTTTACTAATAAACTGTTCAAATTTCTGTGCTTGATTACATTCACTGTTTCCCAAACTCGTAGAAAGTTAAGTATATGCAGAATATGAAATGTCCGTGTAAGCAGATATTTTTTTGGTGTGGGTAGCAAATACACATTTTTTTACAGGGAAGAAAAGATGTGGACATATAAACAAGTTCATTAACCTATACTTCAGAATCTGCATTCCTGAAATCAAAGGCATTGATGGAAATATAGATTTGGGGGATCCTATCAAAGGTATTAAACAATTCCTCCCATGCACCAATTTATTAATAAAATAAAAATAAAAAAATTTAGATATTAAATATATTGCATACAAAAGAGAACATTTTCTCTGTTAGTATATAAAATGCATAAAGAATGGGAGGAGGTTTTGTTAGCTTGCATAAGGTGTTGTAAGAGATTTACTGAAAGTGAATTACAGCAATTTATATGCTGATGGATATTGTATGTACAAAGGAATCAAGTCAATATATTGTTCACATATAGTCATTTATCATATATGGAGAACTTGCACATTACCCTTGTTAAATGTTGCCCAAGAAAATGGATAACAAGAAGAAGAGGGATCTCTGGGGTCCAAAAGATCAACAGGTTTTTTATCATCATCTCATTGCTGAAGGCTTGTTGTTGTGCAAGCTGTTAGGATTCTTTGTTTTTGTTTCTTCATGCTAGCAGAGGTGTGTGAAGTCTTGAGTACTAGCTCAGTTCTTTTGTTGTCATAAAATATTATAAGTGGAGCTATTCTTTGACAAAGATCCAGTTCTGACAAAGATCCAGTTCCTTGTAAGAGGAGTTGTTACATAAAAGATGCTAAAAATACTGTAGAATATATAAATATCCAGTATGTATAATGATCACTCTGCATGTAAAACACTTGTTACACATAATACAGAATTCATGGAAGAAAACAAAAAGGCTGTTTGCACCCTGCCAGTATGTTTTTTATTTAGTTACAAGCATCCTTCTTGCTCCATAACACACAACTGAGAACTCATGGCAGTACCTCTGTAGCAGAGAGGTCAACTTCTCATCACTCTTCCCCAAGAGTTCATTGTGCCATTTTAAAGAACAGATTGGAATAAACATAGGGTGTGTGTAGAATTTGGAGAAACATGTTGGGAAAGAGATATTAATGTGCTGTTTCAGAAACAACATTACTATATGAAAATCCATGAAGGAGTGTAGTGTGTTCACTATTCATAAGATAGATGTCTTGGGAGAAGAGTGGAGCTAATGGCCTTAAGGTTTCCTCTTGCTGGTTAGATCTCTGCTATAGGTATGTGCTATTTTAATGAAAAGAAAGAACAAAGAAAATCTCTGTGAAAAAAAGGGGTTTCATAAAGGTTAATTTATTTTACTGTATAATAAACAATTAAAACTAATAGAAAAAAACTAGAAGAACCAGTTGACTTCAGATGATTATAAAAAGAATAACATGTGATTGACCACATTGCACAATCCAGTATAATACTCTTTTTTGTATCTGGTAAGGAAGGAGTTTGTGATTTCTTACTAATGGCTGGAAGCTAAAGTTACAGCATAACCAATTAAATTTAGGAAACAGAATTTTGTTCCTGGTTGATTGCAGTATAATGGAGAATAAACTGCATCTGTATAACACTTGGAGGAAGTTGCACACACAGATTTATATGAAAGCTCATTAAAATTCATGTGTATGTTTCCAAAGCTCAGCTTTTGTTATGACGGTAACTATTTAGTACTAGTTCATAGTCAGCCACAGTTGCAGCAGGCCATATATTATTTGTCACTGAAAAAATGCCACTTAACTGTAGAAAAGTTATCACAAAGTCCAGAATCTAAGGAATTTATCAGGAATGTTTCTTCTATAGGATTTCTGAGTGAATGGAGTGAATTATAATATAATTATGTGTAGCAATGTGAATCTGTTGAGGGAATGTAATACTTGGACTGTCATCTTGCTACTTTCTACCAACATGACTTCATGAGGAAACACTGAAGACAGTATATTAATTTCTATATAAAAATACATGTGGACAGTTCCCAGACAGAAAACAATTGATAAAAAATATATTAAAGAAAAGTAGTAGTATGACTCAATGATCTTAAGAGGTCATTTCCAGCCTAAATGACTCTATAATTATTCAGTTTGTGAAATAAAGTTTTGATGTATACAAACAATACTTAAACAATTGTATGAATAATAATTAAAGACAAATGCTTGCATAATTGAAATTTATGTTTGCAGTAAAAATTTTGTAGGACTTAGTGTTTTCAGCTGGAACATACCAGCTAGACAGAGGAGCCATGCTGACAAATCAGTTAGCTATACATACAGCTCATCTTTTAGCCATTAACGGTCTTAATTCCATCCTAATCATAGAATCATTGACTCATACAATGTTAAGGGGTTGGAATGGACCTTAAAGATTATCTAGTCCCAGCCCCCCAGCCACAGACAAGGACACTTCCCACTAGACCGTGTTGCTCAAGGCCTTATCCAACCTGGCTTTGAACACTGTCAGGGTTGCGGCATCCACAGCCTCCCTGGGCAACCTGTGCCAGTGTCTCACCACCCTCACAGTGAAATGCAGCTCAGTTTAAAAAAATCATACTAGGCAGGCGCGAGCTTGCTGGTTCTATGATGTTGTTTGAAGGATGAACTTTCTACACGGGCATTGTGAAATCTACTGCTGCTCTCGGTGGGCAAGGCTAAAGTGACCTGGATGCTATGTTGAAGCCAGATGCAGCAAATTTTCCTCACTCTGTGAAGTGCTTCTTTCATACACAAACAAAAGAGCTCAAGCTTACAAACCATCTGTGCTACTGGATAATAATTTTGTCCAAAAAAAGTCTTCACAAGCACCATGTTGCCTTTTAAAACAGATCAAATGATCTATAATTTGGTCAGAATTTTGCACAAACAAGAATGCTGAGATATATGCAAAGAACTATTTATTGTAATCTTCTGCACTGAAACACTCCTGATTTACATGGATGTGGTAGGCCTTGGTGGCTCTTTTCTTCTCAAAGAACAAAACAAAAGGAATTTTTCTATAGATGTACTCTGCAAGTTGCACTTGAGTGTAGATAACCAACTTATGTGACCAGAGAAAATAATAAGCAGTATTCGAATGACTAAACTGAGAGACTCTCTTCATATGATTTTTTGGATAAGGAAGCGGAACACATACTAATTTCCTGTAATTTCTTTCTTAGTATCATGTAATTAAAAGTATTATTATGTTGTGTGGACATATAGAAATAATTTATTACTTTTGTTAATTCCTTTAATATCATAATTTCATTCAGGTGGTAGACTGTTAAAAACAATAAGTGTTTTGTGTTATTCCTGTTGTAAGACAAATATACAATTTTGTGACTGTAACTCGTTATGTGCCAAACTTAAGTAATGGCTCTGTAAACACTTCAGGGAACAAACCAAATGAAAAATGGCAGTGGACATTTCCCATATAAAGATTAACTTCTTACTTTGTGTTTTGGACTCAGCATCTGCCAGTATTTGTGTTAAATAGTATAAACTTTCCTGTACCTTTCCTGCAAGGTCGGGCTTTTTCTCTTGTTCCTCTGTTGTTAAATCTGATACAAAGCAATAAAGTTCTTAGATTGCAATTTGTGACCTGAATTTGTTTCTTTTTCCATAATAGGAGCTCTTGGGAAACCATATTTAGTAAAGGCTCAGAGGCGCTGACTCCAGAGCAACTTCAGTGTTGCCAGCGAATAGTACAGCTTTGTAAACACTGCCTGCTGGTAGTTTACAAACATTCATCAGATTCAAGAGGATCTCCAACTGGGATGAGCCACCACTGGGATGATACAAGGTATAAATTTGAATATTTTCCTCCTAGGTTATACCTATAAAGGATAGTACTGGAACAGGTTTTATTCCATGTTGCTACAACCAAACTGTTTTTTAAGTCTGGTTCCCTCTGTATTTAAGAAAAAAAACCCAGCAAACTCCCCAACATTTCCCTTGATCCTGACTTTCAGTCATTCTAATCTCACTACCCCAGTCATGAAGTGCTACCGAAAGAAAACTTGACATACACATCTTATATGTCTTACTAAACTTCTGTAAACTTGTGTACATTTTGTACACTTATTAAACTCTTGATTGCCTACTGCCTAATTAGCTGCAGCAAAGGCTTTCCATAAAGTGAACTGAAAATCTCCTTTCTTCCCCTTCTCAGATCCCTCAAAGTCAGTGTTTCCAGATTTGCATTCCTAGAGGTATCCTAACATGTCAGATACTTCTGGCTTCACATTCGCAGTGGGCTGCTATAGGGGCACAGCTCCAGCCAAGGGTCAGGTAAGTGCCATCCCATTTACTGTATTGCACAGTTTTGCAAAGTTGATTTCCAAACCTACAGACCGAAAGTTTTATTATTCCATCTTACGGAACATAAATATATTTTCAAACCTTGCAAAACAGCATCATATAGTAAAAGAATTATTTGGCACTTACCTGATTCTCCATTGGCTGGTTTAGTTCCCCAGCTGGAAACAATAGGGGTTATAATATTATCAGTGTAGAGATTACTGAGAATACTCCAGCTGTGGCAGTCAATAATTTGCAATTAAACAGTCATAGATAGAGGATTAAATGTCAGTTTTAAATTGCTTAGGATCCAAATTCTATCCCATTTTAATTGTATATATAAAAATAACAAATGCTTTGTTTATATAAAATATCTTACATATATTGTTTCATAGAAGGGCTTTGTGATTTAAGCATTATGTGAAGAACAAATTTTTGATATCTATGAAACTTATTTTATTACTTAATTGCTTACTTGATATATCTCAGATTAGTTATTTGATACACTGGACTCATGCATTATTGACATATGGATCTTAAGACATTCTAACATAATTTAAAGCCAACCAGAAACTAAATTTGTTTGATTACAGCAAAAGTAGACATACGTTATCCACAAACCAATCATATTCAATATTAACAGAATATTAACAGCTACTGAGTTATAGCAGGAGTATGGTAAAGTCATTTGGATTAGCTAAGACTAGAAAATCTCAAAGTTTTTATTGCCTTTACAGTTAATACTGCAGAAAATTTTACATCATGACCAACCACAAGCTATTCAAACAGATCAGATTACTCTAATGTACTCAGCTAACAGGCTTGCTTTTGGAATGCAATGAAAGGGATGGTCCAAGAGAACTTTCTCGTCTCCAGTTTCTGTATTTCTTTGGATGCTGAATGGAAGTTATTCATAAACTTCATAGGCTGGAGGAATCTAAGCCCTCTATAGCCTAAATATCAGTAATGGAGTGTCAAGACAACTCTGATTAAAGTTACAGTTAAACATTTCATCTAGACGTGAATACAGCAATATGCCAGGTAACCATGATATTCTGAATTTGTGAAACTAAAGACACATATGGAAATAAATCCTCTTGTCTGTTACAGCCCACAATTGTAAGGGTAATGAACTACTTTTCTAGAAGTGGGAGAACCACAATACCAATTCACTTTTCACTTAGGTTTCTGTTTTTAATCAATCTCCACTACTAATAATAGTGTTCCTGACTCTCCATAAAATTGTGTGGTGCAAGAAGATATTAGAGTACAATGTAATAAGTGTATGAGAAGTCAATTTTTTCAAGACTTTATAAAATCTAATTTGAGGAACTTTGTTTTTTCTGAGCACAAACAAATTTTTTATTTTGTTTGTGTTTAAGAAACAAAAAAGTTTGTGAAACTAAAGCTCTCACAGTTTACAATTAGATAGCTTTTTAGCTGGGAAAATTTATTTGTACAGGGACAGATAAAAAGATAATGAAAACTGCCACAGAACTTCTCAAATTTCTTTTCAATTCTATCTCTTAACTGTAAATCCACTAAGTAAATGAAACAACAAGATTGCTCAAAAAACTATACCAAAGTCTCTTTAAAAAGTTAGCTAAAATCAAACTGTGTAAAAAGTCATAAATTAACCTGTGTTACAAAAAAGAAAAAAATTTTAAAATCTACCACTAGGTCCTTGCAGCTTGCTAAATGACCTTATCTATTACATGGCATATTCTCTGAGAAGTACTGGAGTTTTTCACTGTATCATCATCAAAGGTAGGACTCAGTCTGGTGACACAGTGAACTATCAAGCTCACCACCAACCCATTCCAAATCAGACTTTTTCACAAATTCTTTAAAAAAATATGTTGTTGATAAGGTTTTTCTCAAGCTTAAACAAAGCACGTGTACACTTTCTTATATAGGTTGTTCCTTTTGTCTCAGTGCTGCTGTTTCTATCCATGAGATCAGTCTGACCAGTCTTTTAACTTGTCATTAATCAATATGATTCACTAGAATTGCACAACAATTTTTAAGCAATAATAAAGAAAAATTTATACAATGTGTTGTGTTAATCATCCTAACATTGACATAATTCATTGTGAAATTCTGACTTAGTATGGATATTATTTTTGCACACCTTATTGACTTCTACAATTAATTTTTAGGTAATTACAGCATGAAAATATTTAAGAATTAATATTAGGCATATGATAAACTGCTGTTTGTATTTTTAGATGAAAAACAAGCTTTACAGTTGTCTGAATTTAAAAGGTAAATAGTCACTGATGTGAATTGAATTACTAGGTTGTAGGATCATTTCTTCCTTTACTACAGTAGTGATAACATGTCTATTCTTAGAACATTAGGGATGGAAATCTTTTTCGGTGTCTAATCAGTTTTTTTTTTACGATCCAACTTTTTATAAGATGGTTAATGTCATTTGCAGTTTTTGCCCAGTTTAAACAGGATTCTGTTGTTTACACAGGATTCCATTGTTTATTTATTTAATAGCTTGAAACATAAAAGACTGGAAAGATGTTTGATCCTCATACAACAGAGTTTAGATTCCTTTTCTGAGTTAGTTTGTGCCTATTGCCCTCTGTGTTTCATAAATAGCATTTACTGTACTGAGTTTCCTGCACACACCAATTATAAAGTCTGGCACATTAGCAACTAGTTCTTTTGCTCTTGAATGTTGCTTTGTCTGTAAACTTTGCTGTATTTTTCATATCCTTTCTAGGTGTTTATTGCCAAGACCTTCACTGTTCATCCTGAAATCATCCTCATCCAAACTTAGCTGCAGTCCATCTGGAACGCCTCGCCCTAACATTTTGTTCACACACAGATACAGTCACTTGTGAAGTAAAAGGAAATTGCTGTTTGTAAATAAGAGCATTCAGTTTCTTTTTTTTAACTTGTGATGGAGCTAAACATAAGCACTGTTATATATTTCCTACCATCATATTATAATAAAATTTAGCTGAAAACCTACTGTAAAAGCATAGCTTTTCTGGGAACATAATAAACCTTGTTAAGTTGTTTACACACACATGTGAATGTGTAGATCTTGCTAGGTTTATAAGTAACTCCTTCCTACTAGAAATGTTATTTTTGCTGCAGAATATATAAAATGGAATTGTTCTTGAAGATTCTATTACAGTATTACATTATTTTGTAAGTACAATACTTTGATTGAAATTATTTATTGTAAACTATATTATTTATTGTCTCAAATGTCCTTTAACAAAGCAGATAATTAGAAAATTCTTGCAGAACAGTGAAACTGTAACAGTTATCAAAAATAATCTGATCAGTTCTTGGATATGTTTAAAATAAACCCCAAAACCCTGTAAGCCAAACCTAAAGCAGACATATTTTTATTTCTCCTCTGAAATGACAAGATCTATTTAATACTGCTATTTTTCTTAAAGGACATGATATAGTATCTTGTAGCCAAAGCGAAGGCATCTAGTACACAAACAGTAAAATATCAGTTTAGGCATTCACTTCCTAATTGGATTCTCATAATAAAATGGAAGCCAATGTTTGTTTCCAGGTTTTCATTCACATTACCTGTATCCTGTGCCTTTAGGTTTCCTTTGGGAGCAAGCAGTCATCCTCAGCTCCACACGCATGCATAGTGCATAGTTTTTCTGTTACGCTGCCTAAGTGGTAAAGCAGACATTTTTAGGAAATACTGCAGCTGTAATGTATTATTTAAAACTTAAACTAATCGGTTTGTTGTAGTTTTTAGCATGCAATCCAGTACCTACTGTAGAATGTACCTTTGCAATGGACAGTATTTTCTAGATTGCTGACACCTTTAAATGTTGGAAATCTAATTCACCAGAAAGCTCTCATTCAGCTCTAGATTCCTGAGGCTGGCTGAACAGCACAAAACCAAAATGAGCCAGAGCAGGAACCTAGTATTTACAGGATTTGTAGCCTGAAAACATCATTCGGGTTTTGATACATACAGCCATTCATCCCACTCAGCATTGTGCCATGTGAGCCTTATTCATTAGAGAAATAATTATTAAAGAAATCAGTTACTCTAGATTTAAAAATAATTAAGTTTTTTATTTGAGTAAAGAACAGAGTAGTTATTATTTACCAAAGACTCATGTACTTATGAATTGTTTAACCCTGAAGCGTGTTTGTAAATTATCAATATATTTCAGGTATACTTTAAAAATAATTTGGGGGCTAATTATCCTCAGGAGCAGGTATGTTAGTGTTTTTTGATATCCAGCAATTTAAGACAAATTTAAGAGACTTAGGAGATTTGGGACTGAAGTTGTATGGAAATTATTTTTTAAGAAGTTTTAGTCATAGGATATATAAAAACTGGGAATTTGATTGAGATTTTTGATGCCTGTGCTGTAGTGCCTCAGCTCTAGAATTGCAGAATATATAACAAGATTATTTGTAAACAAATAAAAAAAAACCCTCTTGAGATTACCAAATCAAAGCAGTCTTTTGGTCTGGTAAATTCTTTTTAATTTTTGTGGTAATACTAGTTCAGTAATATAGTATGTTCACATCAATTGTATATCTCTTTTGGTCCATACAGTGACTATTAAAGCATACTCTGGTTACCTGTAACACCTAATAAAAGCTGTACATTTTCTCTTCTTGGAGGAGGCTTCCATTGTAGTCTACTTTTGGCCATAAGGATAAGATCAGCTTCCAGCTTAGCTTGCCAGACTCTAACAGAGCTTTAGGATAGGAGGTTCACAGGTCTTCTTTTTTCATTTTTTTCTAAACTTCACTATATGATTTCTATTTCTGAATGCCAGTGCTGGGCCAGGTCAGTCTGTACAGAGTACTCTGCCAAAAGAAAGAGGGCTACTGACCATACCTATGGGCAAATCTAGGAAAAAATTTCATTTAGCATGTACAAAAGTGGACCAGATTGTGGTTTACGTCTGACATGACTTAATATATTTGTATTTCTGATAACCTTTCCTAAAGTGGTCATGTGTTCCTAATATAATGTGTGAATCAATACCTTCAATAAACATCATGCTACACTTGGCTGCAGCTCCTCAGAACCAGCGTGTGTGCTGTGCGGGTGAATTACGGGCTGCACCTGTAGCCCAGCTCCAGGCAGCGCCGTAGGTGGAAGCAGTCACTCCTTTCCTCTGCTAAACAGCAGCAATTTACTTTGTGGTCAGACCAGTGCTTCTAATAAGTCTTAATTAGTGGCCTTGAACTCCTGCAAGCCCTGCCGTGGCAGCACCTGCAGCCTTTTGACCAGCAGGTCTGCCTGCCCCTCATGCTGGCCCTGCCGCCGGGCCCCGCTCAGGGAGCAGCCATCTCATGGAGCGCGGCCGTGCGGGCAGCGCCGCAATGTCTGCGGCAGCGCAGCAGATCCCGGCTCTGTTTTCGGGTGCCGTGTGATGGCAAGCAAAGGAACACAGAGGTGTTACCAGCGGTGATCTTTACCCGGCTCCGACACGACTGGAGTGAGGTGATTAATGGGTTGTGTGCGGTGTATCACAGCACCTGGAACGCGCCCGGTGCGTGCCCGGCTCTCGGCGCCTGAGGCCGCAGCCCCGGCCCTGGGAGAGGAGCGGGGAGCGCTGGGCTCCTCGATTATCAATAGCGGCACCTCCGGAAGCCCCGCTGGCGGTTAGTCAAAAATATCGCCCTTTTAAAATTATTATTCTCCGCGGTTATTAGAGTTACACGGTTTTTACAGTTAATTAGTCGGGAGCGGGGCCGGGACCCGGCGGGGCAGGCCGGCGGCCGCGCTCACCCGGCTCCGGGGCTGCGCGAACCGTGCCCCGGAGCTCGTACTGCCCCAGCGTAGAGATGGGCTCGGAAATGCCAGTTATTAAAAATTGCAAAGACTTCACGTGTTATTTGAGGACCAGAGCAGGGAAAATACCCTTTTGGAACCCTTGCTTAAATGATGTTGGAGGAAATATTACTTGAAGTACATCATAAGGACACCTATTTGTAGACCTTGACCTTGGGTTGTTGTCCTGCTTCGAAAGACTGTCTTATACTCATTATAGAAAAATTAATCTCTAAGTGCTGATTCTCCCTACTGAAAAGTAAACAAATTATTCACTGTTTAAAATTATATCTAAAAGGTTTCTTATCTGGTCTAGGAGCTCTAGAACAAATTCACTTTTATATACAAAACCTTAAGTTTATGGTTATGACTTTCCCTGTCATATTCAAGTGAAAATATTAAAAATATGCCCAGAGGGATCTGGATAGGCTGGATTGGTCAGCAGAGACCAAGAGTGTGAGGTTCAACCAAGAGAAATGCTGAGTCCTGCCCTTAGGTCACAGTAAAGCTCTGCAGTGCCACAGGCTTGGGGCAGAGTGGCTGGAAACTGCCTGGCAGAAAGGGACCTGGGGCTGCTGGTCAACAGCTGCTGGGTATGAGCCAGCACAGGCCAGGAACGCCAATGACATCCTGGCTTATATGAAAAGTAGCATGGCCAGCAGAACTAGGACAGTGATTGTCCCCCAGTCCTGGGCACTGGAGAGGTGTCTCGAGTGCTGTGTGCACTTTGTGTGCACTCTGCGCCCCTCAGTGCAGGAAGGACATGGAGGGTGCTGCAGGGTGTCCAGTGCAGGGCAGTGGAGTGGGTGTAGGGACTGGAGGGTAAATCCTGTGAGGAGCAGCTGAAGGGAGCTGGGATTGTTTAGCCTGGAGAAGGGAGCAGGGGAGGTGGAGGGTAGCTCAGGAGTGGCATTATTTTTCTCTGTAGCTCCCTGAAAGGAGGGTGTAGCCAGGTAGGGTCAGGCTGGTCTCCCAAGGAATTGGTGACAGGACAAGAGGACATAGTCCTCTTGTGCCAGGGGCAGTTCAGGTTGGACATTTGTAGGAATTTCTTCAGATAAATTATTAGACATTGCAATAGTTGCACTCCCTGGGGACTGCCCAGGGAGGTGGTGGATTCACTATCCCAGGTGGATAAGAAACACTTGGTACCATGCTCTAGGTGACATAGTGGTGTTTGGTCATAGGATGGACTTGATCTCACAGGTCTTTTCCAACCTAATTGATTCTGTGAAAAGACTGAATTGCCTTGACAGTTATAGCATCTAATTTAGGCGTTAGCAAATATGAGTATTTGCAAGTTAGCTTTGCATGCATTCTTAAAACAGTTAACTTGAAACTGTTGCAATGGGAATCCATTTTCAGGAGGAAATAATTTGCTGTTAAATGGCATTCTTACTGGCAAATCTTTCACTTCAGCATTTGCTAAAAACATTCATAATTTTTTCTGTATGTGGTAAAATTCCCATGCATTAGATTGTTATTCTGCATCTGTGTTCTTTGTTCTCTGCCAGCCACCTCTGTGCAGTTCCCTACATTATTGAAATCTCTTGTTAATATAGAGGAGTCTTTGTTAGTGTGTAAATACCTGTAGCACTTTAGGACTCTTAAGGAAATGGGGGTAATTTTACCTTTTATGTATATGGAACAGAAGACTCTGCTTGTGGGGAATCAAGGCAGGTGCATTCTTGATGTTTTTAACATATCCTCATTTCCTCTTTAAAACAAAAAGCAACATTTTTGCAGAAAGGAAATCTGTCAATACTGAACTGAGTACTGCCCTCCTTTCAACACAGATTCTATAGCTTATGCCATAAAATAGTGCAGTTAAGGCTACTGCGTATGGCCCCAAGCCCCCGCTGCGTGGGTCAGCCTGCTTTTAGCACCGCGGAGTGAAGTGCAGCCCGTGCCGGGCTGCGCTGGTGTCTGACGCGGGTGCCCAGAGCCGCCTCAGCGTGCCGTGCCGGCTCAGGTGGCTGCGCAGCAGTCGGTCCCCTCTGTGTCTGTCCCTGTCAGGACTGATCAGCAGCGTTGTGCAGGGTACGGGAGCGTAGGGAAGTGACCCCTGTCCGCCCTTCCTCTGTGCCCTCACACCACCGCTGCTCCCGGCAGCAGCGCGCCGTGCCGCGGGAGGGGTGTGTGAGCGCGGGCAGCCCACACGCTGCGAAGCACTGCGTCTCACGGCTGAGGGGGGCAGTCATGAGGTGGATTGGAGCCCAAAAGGAGTATAAAGTGTAAGGGGATATGGTGAGAAAAACCCACTATCCTGGAGATGGTTTTACGTGAAAAGTTTTCCTTGTGCCCA